>NW_027397066.1:138317883-138816139 GCF_003265705.2 Callorhinus ursinus | reverse complement strand
CCACCACTCCAGCAACCCTCAGTTTGTTTCCTGAGATTAAGAAGTCCTCATATCGGTGAGGTCATATGATACATGTCTTTCTCTGATTGTTTTTATGATGTCTTTTTTAAAAGATCTTATTTATTTATTTGAGAGAGAGAGAGAGAGACGGAAGGAGCAGGGAGATGGGCAAAGCGAGAGGGAGAAAGAGTCCCAAGCAGAGTCTTCTCTGAGTGTGGAGTCAACACAGGGCTTGATCCCAGGACTCTAAGATCACGACCTGAGCTGAAACCAAGAATCAGCCGCTTAACCAACTGCACCACCCAGATGCCACTTTTATGATGTCTTTTTGAATGATTTCCCATAAATTAACTTCCCCATACACATAAAACATATATAACTGATCTAAATGAACAGGAAGGCAGGAGAAAATAAAAAGACATGTTGATTCACAATCTGAAATGCTAAAAATATCACCTTCTATTCTCAGGAAAAGTGTTGACAGGTGGTATTCAAATACATATTTTTTTTTTACTAAAATGACAAAACAGCTCACACTACCTTCTATAGAGAGTGTAATAGTAAAGTGTACCTGCCTCACAGATTGAATTAATTTGAAGATCACCTACATAAAATTTCAACCTTTCTAGCTTATTAAATTATAGTCAATTTCTGGAAGATGTTTGATAGCAGACACCAACTATAATCTTATCATTTTGGCCCATCAAGTGCTTTTCATTGCTGCCTGAATCTTGATTTCTTCAGGTACTGGGATATGTCCCTTGAGCTCAGGCAATGTGATTCAGAGAATTATCACAATTCATCCAAACCAATCCTGATAAATTAATTTTCCTTAGCCCACGATTGGTCTGGGAATGGACATATTACCCATTTTTGAGCAATAGAATGTAAACAGTCTGCTGGATAGCATTTACCTCTTCCCCTTTCTTTTTGGAACACTGATGTTCAGAAGTAGAATAGCAACTGTTTCGTGACCATGAGGTAATATGCAAGAGTATAAAAGTCACCAAAGTATTAATGGAGGAGGGGAGAGAGAAAAAAAGTCCTGTATTTCTGAAAGCATCACTGAGCATCTGTAATCATCCCTGGGTTTCTGTCTCTGAATGTCTGTTTGTATGAGAAAAATAAACCATTATTTGTTTAATTCACTGTAGGCAGGTTGGTTTTATTTTCAACTAAAATAATTTCTATTGGATGAAAATTTGATGCCATATACTTGTTTTTACTTAATTATGGTTTACATGAATTTAAGGTACTTTTTGAAAACTAAGTGAATCCTGTGTTTTCATGAATATTATTTTCTACTCTTCCCTCAGATATCAATTTTTCTCTCTGATACTTATTTCTCCCATAATTACTATCATAGTTTCATGCATTTCTCCTCAGTTATAATTTAATTTGTCTAATTCCTTATGTAATATCTGCTTTATCCATTAGATATCTGCCATCTCAGATGTTTTGAACATTGGAGCACAAGATATCCCACAATGTTTAATCTAACTTTTACATTTAACACAGTAATTCACAGATTTGCTCCTATGTGTCTTCAAGAATGGTTTCAATGTGGAGATGATGTTCTTATTGTCAACAATTCGTCAGCAGATTCAAAGGCTATTCTAATTATATGTATACTCTAAATGTAGTGCACAAAATTTAATAATGTCCATTAATGTATGTTTAAAATTATGGAGTGCATCTTTTGAAGGATAAAAACAATTTTGAAATCTGACATTTTTTAATCTTACAGACTCCACTAGGAGAAAGAGTAGAACAAACAAAAATATTTTGAGGGAGCAAAAGTAAGTTGCCTAAAATGCCTCTAAAAATATATTATCCAATGGCCCTTGTGCTATAATTTTGTTACAATAGTGGACTTCATTTCTAATGACAAAGTATAATTTCCAAAAAGCTGAAAATGTAACCTTCATACAAGTACAAAATGATAACTCTTTTATTCAAATCATTAATTAGATAGGGACAGATAAGATGGTAAATCAGGAACACCTGGGAAACTGGGATTACTTAGTCCATTTGCAAAAGCATTACAAATTGTTAGAATAAGATTGCTAGATTAGATACACACAAAAATGGTCATTAGGACTTCCAAGGCAATAAAACCATCTTTTCTACTGGACAAAAATCTATGAGTTAACAAATAATTTCACAACATTTTTTATTAACTGTAATTAAATAGACATGGCAAAATCAAACAGGTGTATTCTCGTGGAGATGTATGTAATCCTTGAGTGGTTTGCTAAACTATGTACTGGTATAACATTAAAAGAGCATATTGCCCACTATTTTTTTTGGTCTTTTTTCTGAGTTTTAATTCAATTTTAAGAAGTCAGTCAGAGATACTGTACAGTTAATAATTTTTAAAAATATACAGAGGTCCTGGATTTTTAAATAGCTCCCCCTGAGATTTGATAATTCTTGCTTCCTAAGTCATTTTAGTGTTATGAAGGCATAGCCCAGATGCTATCTCCTACTTTGTGTTAACATTTTATCAGTGAGGCTGAATTGGAATGTGCCATGATCTGTTTCTCTGAAATTCATAAAACGAAAGACTGGATCAACATAAATGTAAAATACGGTGGAATGTAAAGGTTTATATTGTAATCGATTCTTCATTATTAAGAAAAAGGTGATGCCTGTTCCTTATATTACATGTTACCATATTGCTTTGAAGAAAACTTATTTGAAGATCATTCATTTTAAGACTAGAGATAAAAAATATATCCTGAACTTCAAAACTGATTTCAAAAATGAGATAAGAGCAACTGCTCTGGGAAGACAGGTATCGTTTTGTTTATTAATGGATCTTTTGTTTTTGAGCCATCTTATTGTTCTTTAGCTACTCATTGTGATGATATAGGACTAAATATTCAATTTTAATATCATTCTTATATATGATTAGTAATAAAAATATACTTCACGTCTTTATAATCTTCCTCAGTGAAGGCACAGCTGAGACATCCTAGGAATGCTCATGTAAGGGTTGCTTTGCAAAAATGCAAATCTCATGTGAAACAAAACTTGTACTTCTCAAGAAGGAACTTAATAGTAGAATATTAGGGAATGAAGTAATATCTATCATAACCCAAAGACTAAGGTCTGGATGTCCTAAGATAGATTCTAGTCTTTCGGGGATACCTTTTACAGTAATAGCCATAAAAATGGCTCATGCCCAATTTTCTAGCAAGGATTCCCTACAGGCTGATCAACTTTGGTCACCTCCTTTTCCTAACCCCGTTTCCAGCTCAGTGTTGCACCTCCTGTGGCTCCTGTCCTTTCACCCCTTTCCCTTTATTCCCCATGCTCGTTTGATGCAACCCTGGGAATCAAAAGGCTTTTCCCCCGAAGGTTTGGGAGTGAGACAGAGAGACAACAGCATAGAAAAGAACAAAAATACCACCTAAATTCAAATACTTAACATTGCAGTTCTCAGACTCTCATGGTCCTTCCTCATTACAGAAAAATATTTTTTTAAAGATTTTTATTTATTCATTTGAGAGGGAAAGAGAATCTGAAGCAGATGCCACACTGAGTGCAGAGCCTGACGTGGGGCTCAATCTACAACCGTGAGATCATGACCTGAGCCCAAACCACGAGTCGGATGCTTCACTGATTGAGCCGCCCAGGCACCCCACAAGAGTAATTTCTTAATGGCTTTTTCCAGTAAGGTCCCTTCATTGTTTCTAGATATTTCACTATTGTTCTACTCTCATTTGAATGCCAAGTACTTATTTCCCTCTTTATAATTTTGTTTGCTTTATTATAGGGGGAAGTTTAGCACAGTATCTAAATGTTTTTCATAAATTGTGCATTGTGATTTTGCATTGAACCTTGCCTTTTTCAAATATCAAAAAACTTCTTAAAATGTATTTTCAAAGAAAAAGCCCATGACTTCTATGATGAAAATACATTCCCTCCCCTTGGTAGCAGAAGCTAGACTATCCTTTTTTGAAAATAGTCCAGTTTATTTTCCTCTTCCAGTTATTCAATTATACCTCCACTAAAAACATTCCCTAACTTGTGAGCCCTGCTTTCACATAGTTTTCTCATGGAATAAAATACCTGTGGGTATCCCTTCACTTTGGGTGAGTCACTGGAGTGAGGGCATTTCCCTAGCCTGCTCTGTGGAATTTTTTTCATTGTATATGTGGAAAGATAGGACTACTGATGTGTGGGGAGCACGTTTTAGGTTGCAATTTGGCTTCCTGGAGATGTACATGTTCTAGAACTGATGATTCTGCTTGTCCCCTTTGTGTTGTAACTATTTCAAAAACCCTAATTAATGGTCGGGGCAGGATGTGCTCCTGAGACAGAAGTAGGCATTCAGTGCTAACTTCTGGCACAGTCTTTACCACCAAAGGTGTCATTCGTCATTCCTGGAAAGAACTGTTCTTACTTACTTGATTGTGATTATTTAAAAAATGACTGGCTTTTTTTTTTGGAGAAAAATATATTTTTCCTTTGTAATAGGCTATCTTCTATCCTTAATAACACCAGCTGGTACTTTTTCCAAAACTTATATAGAGCTTTTATCTTTTGATAGACAGATGAATGAATGATAAATGAATATACCGAATCTTTTTATTTTGTTTATAAATGTCTCAAAACTTTTGCCTTTAGCCTTGTTTTATTCCAGGCTAAGTCAATTAAAGCCTATATCAGAATCCCAGCTAGTGCAATTGAGGCAAGTGATACTTGTCCCAAAATTGTTTGGGTAAGTTATCTTTCTGATTGAATGAGGATATCAAGAAAAACCAGACTAATTACAAGTGAGTTGTAATTTAGTACTAATATTTAGTCTGGGTAATGGAATTCTATTCAACAGCATAAGAGAACCATTGGAAAGCTGTTGAAACATTGACGGATTGTTATCTCTAATAAATGAGAGTGAAAATGTGCTTACTTTAAAGGTTTCCATTTATTTCTAGTAGTTCTAATTCTGCATTTGTATCCAAGCTATATTTATTTTCAGGCTATTGATTTAGGTATAAACATCCTGAGTATTTCTAGAATATTTATGAAAATAAATTCAATAACTTGGAATTATCTATGTTTTTTAAAATTAACAAAAACTGGGGCACCTGGGTGGCTCAGTTGGTTAAGCGTCTGCCTTCAGCTCAGGTCCTGATCCCAGGCTCCTGGGATCCAGCCCTGCACTGGGCTCCTGGGTCCTCTGGGAGCCTGCTTCTCCTTCTCCCTCTGCCTCCCACTCCCGCCTGCTTGTGCTCTCTCTCTATCAAATAAATAAATAGATAAATAAATAAATAAGTAAAATCTTTTAAAAAATTAACAAAAATTAGTATTATTGGATTCCAGTAGTTACTAACATTTGTAGATCACAAAGAAAGGTGAAAGTATTATGACTTAAAAATATTATCATCTTTTTAATGTCAGGAATTTTTCCTGCAGCAGCAGAGACCTTTATAAGAGCCCTGCTTTCACATGGTTTTCTCATGGACATAGATCATCTCTTTATTTTTCAAACCCATAAAAACTTAAAGAGTCTGAGCTCTGTATTTTATCATGAAGCTCAGTATAATTAAAATTTAAATATTTTCCTTCATCAGTAATTACTCTAATCCAAGAAATGACTTCACTTTATTAACAGAAAAATTAACTAAACTTGATCATTCCTTTGTTAGCAATTGGGTTCCAGCTAATTAGATTTTCACATAATTATTTTTTCAATCTGTTGCCATGCCTTGTAAAGCATATTTTTTTCCTTCTTTTTTCTTATTAGCATCACATACCCTTTCACCTTAAATTGGGAGATTTAATGAAATACTAATGAGACTTTCAGATTCAAAAGAATATTAAACAATGTTATTTTCCAAGGCATTTAGAATAAAGAACTGTAATTGCACATCATTTTTTCTTTGGCTACCTGACAGTTTCTCCTAAAAGACATATTTTCATTTCTAAACAAATGAATCAACTGCCAGTGTTAATACTTATGGTGTTTTCTTTGATGAAGGTCAAGGGAGAAAATGGCTAAGCCATAAAGGGAAATACTTTCATATATTCAAATGTTAGCATAATCACAAAAACAATTTTTTCATTAAGACTTTAAATGCAGTCTGGGTTTGTTCTATCCTTGGGAAACATTTCCTGTGTTGCTGACCCCATGCAAAATTGAGTCCTAAGTATCCTCATCAATTATATAGGCCTTAAATAAGAACCAAGTTAGTTTTATATTTTTTCACTGTATATTCTTTGATCACCTCTAATTATATTGCAGCAATTTTATTGTATCATTTTTTATAGAATAGAAAGATAGTTCAGAATTTTCTCTAGCATGGTTGATGGAAAATTGTTTTTACTGTTGTTACTTTAGAACAGTATATTTCAACTTCAACTTTACAACTCATCACTGGTAATGCTGTATGATTCTTTAGGACAGTTACCAGTTCTTCTGATCTTTTGGTTTAATGTTCTGGCTATTCCTGCTTAGTCTTACCTCTTCCTCCTGAAATCCTTTGAATTTTAGATTCTTTCTCAGTTTCATTTCAATTTGTTGTTTGAAGTTTTTGACTACATGTAGCACAATTAACTATTTCAAGAGTCAGATAGTAAGGAGAAAATATGGGAAGGGATTCAGACAAGAGGAATTGGTGGGGACTATGGTGAATCATAGCGTGTATGCCCTATCCAAAGGGCAGTAAAGTGTTGTTGTTTTTTTTTTTTTAAGATTTTATTTATTTATTTGAGAGAGGAGAGGGAGAGGGATAACAGATTCTGTGCTGAGCGCGGAGTCCCACGTGGGGTTCGATCTCACAACCCTGTGGTCATGTCCTGAGCTGAAATCAAGAGTTGGACACATTACTAAGCTGCCCAGGTGCCCCTAAAAGGCATTAAAGTTTTAAAAATATACTAAAGCTTTCTGCTTACCAGAAAAAACAGATCCTTGGCTAGAAGTTGCCCAACAATCTACCAATTTGTGACATGTCTTCTAAACTGAGAAAGAAATCTGAAGATCAGAATTTTAAGCACCTCAGCTAATGACACAATCCTGTGGTAGAGCTATGAATGGGATCTGGATCAGTCATTTACAGAATCTTTGATCTGAGCTTGATATTATATTGTCATATTAGGCATTTAAAAACTAGAGACATTTTCTTGAGAATAATGGGAATTCAGAGAAGTGAAATGATATAAACAAAGGTATGTTTTCGAAGGAAACTTTGTTTATACTAAAAAATGGATTGTCGACTTGCAAGTACAATATGGTTTCATGTTAACCAGATAGGAAATTGTTAGGGATTTGTGTAAAAAGTTGTAAATATAGTAGCTTAAAAGAACATCCATTTATTATCTTATAGTTCCTAGGTCAGAAATCTGACTGGCCACCACCCAAAACTGCTGCAACTTCTATTCTAATAATACCATTTCTTTCTATATTTTAGTGCCTGAACTGAGTACCTTATTTGTATTTGCTTATTTAAATCTCATAAGAACTCCGTGAAACTTTTACTGTTATGCCCATTTTAAAGATGAGGAAACTGAATAGCAGTGGTTATTGGAATTTTTTCCATCAACAATTGAGCATTTCTCCCATTGTGATCCTTTTCCCACCTCACCTAAAAGTGGAAAGTAAATAGTTTCCTGGGATGTAGATAAAAGTAGAATTGTCACTGGTGTGCTGAGCTATTCCGTCCCCCCTCTCTAGTGTATTGATGGTGTCTCTTTAATATTTAGCTAAGGTAGTGCTATCCGTTCTCCCCCCAAATACACAAAAGTAACCTTTCATAAAAGTCCCCTAGTGTGTCACTCATCATTCATGCCGGAAAACAAGAACTATTCTAAGTATTGCAAACAATTATAGGGACTTTGTTAAAAATGTTTTGGGACATTTGGAGGAAGAGGGAAGTTGATGTATCCTGGATATTCATAATTCTTAGAAGCTTTTTTTTATCCTGTTTGGATAAAAAAGGAGGGTGTGGGAAACCAGAGTCCAAGAGCAGTTCTGTGATGGGAGTTCACTGCTGCCTAAACCACTGACCCTGTGGACACCTCAAAGGCTGCTCAAATCTCAGGCCACACGCTGCTGACAGCGTGACCACAGACACCACTGGAAGCAGAAAGAAGAAGAGAAGTTTCTGCATCCCATTCCTTTTTTCTAGTGTTTTCTACTGGTAGAACCCAAACTAATCCAGCATGAATGAGAGTCTAGAAAATGTAATTTGTGGATTTCCCACTACCTTGAGATAGAAAGCAGAATAGAAAGGGACTAGAATCATCAATGCCTGGCATGCTGTGGACAAATGCTATGGGAAATTGATATAGTTCCTGAAGTTTTTTGTTTCTTCTTCATACCCCATCTTCCACTTTTCTCAATCAATCTTGGAGTCTCTTCCTCTGTTTTGGAGGTTTTAATGGAAGGAGACGTCCATGTATTTTCTTATTTTTTTATTTTTTATTAAGAGAGAGAGAGGGCGTGAGCAGGGGAAGGGCAGTGGGAGAGGGAGAAAGAGAATCCCAAGCAGGCTTCACACTCAGTGGAGCCAGATGTGGAACTCTATCTCAGGATCCCAAGATCATGACCTGAGCTGAAATCAAGAGTTGGATGCTTAACTGACTGAGCCTCCCAGGTGCCTTGTCCATATATTTTTGAAGGGTCCTTTCCTTTGCCTGTGTTGAATTTCAACCCTATCTGTAGTTGCTGGATTCTTCTTGCTTCATAATACCGTCCAGCATAATTTCTCATTTTATCTGTGATGTCCATCCGAGTCCCACATTACAGTAGATCTTACTGTTTTTAATTTGGGAGAGAAGAAGAGTAAATTCTTGGGATAAGTTTGTTTTCTTAAAATCCGGTCTTCTTATTGAAATTTTGAATGTAAAAATGTTCAGTTATAAAGATATTCTCTTACACTTTGTCCAGAAGCTTTATAATTTTAGCTTTTATACATAAGTCTACAAGCCATCTCCAATTAAATTTTGAGTATGGAATGAGATAAGGGGTCAAGATTAATTTTTTCCATAAACATATTTCTGTTTTACAGCATCATTTATTACAAAGACATTCTTTTCTTTTCCCTGTTCATTCAGGCTCATATTTGAAATATTCCATTTTTTGCTTTTGAAAGTCTTTTAGGTATATTTATCTTTGTTTTTATGCTTGTAGTGTTTAACAAGTATTTCAAAAAATGTCTTTTTGTTTCGTGTTTGCCAACCATGGAAAATTAAATATATCCGAGGCATGTCAGGGCAGTAAGGACAGTATCTTTGTTTCTGAATAAGAACAACCTTAAGCTTGTAAATTTATTTCAGAAGAGCTCTGCTTGAGGTCTAGTTGATCTTTTATAGTGGCCCAATATACTCAACTGGATAGGAAAAATAAGGTGTCCTTAGTAAGTAAAACAAAACTCTCATTTTAATTTTTATCAAGTTTTAATAATCACGGGAAAATATCCAGAAAGTTATTAGACATTTTAATTTATCCATTGTTTGTGCCAAAATGGTAACATTTCTCCCCAACAATTCTAAATCTCCAGGGTGCTGGCTGTTAACCTACAGCTAACTCTCTCTCAAAAAATATACAGAGGAGTGAACAGGAAAGTACTAAATCTGACATGCAGAGTCATTCTGGATTGCTTAAGGCCCTATTATGTCTCAGTATTTCTGTTCATCTATTGATTTTTAATACACACATCACATTTTTTCTCGTTATATATGTCACTGCTCCTTTAGTTTTTGTGTTCCATTTTTAATTTAGTTTTCATTCACACATTTTTTAAAGTAACAATGCCATGAAGTTATGATAACTAATGAGTATCATTCTCTGGCTTAGTCATATATTTATTTTTATGAGAACATTCTGATTAGAGTATATTTATTAGTACTGACAATGTAAAATATACAATTTGTTTCTTTTAAGTTTTAATTTCAGTATAATTAACAGTACAGTATTATATTAGTTTCAGGTGTACAATATAGTGATTCAACAATTCTGTACATTATTCAGTGCTCACCACAAGTGTGCTCTTAATCCCCTTCACCTAATTCCACCCATCCCCCGCCCACCTCCCCTCTTGTAACCATTAGACTCTTCTCTATAGTTAAGAGTCTCTTTCTTGGTTTGCCTCTCTCTCTCTCTTTTTCCCTTTACTTTCTTGTTTCTTAAATTCCACATGTGAGTGAAATCATATGGTATCTGTGTTTCTCTGATTCATTTCACTCACCATTATACCCTCTAGGTTCATCCATGTTGTTGCAAATGTGAAGATTTCATTCTTTTTTGTGGCTGAGTAATATTCCACTATGTATATTTATTTGTGTACACACACACACACACACACACACACACACACACACACACACACACCATATCTTTATCCATTCATTTCTTGATAGACAAGTAAGCTGTTCCCATAATTTGGCTATTGTAAATAATGCTGCAATAAACATAGGAGTGCATATATCTTTTCAAATTAGTGTTTCTCTATTCTTTGGGGAAATAGCCAGTAGTGAAATTACTGGATCTTGGGGTAGTTCTATTTTTAATTTTTTGAGAAACCTCTGAACTGTTTTCCACAGTGGCTGCACCACTTTGTTTTCCCACCAACAGCGTACAAGGGTTCTTTTTTTTCTCCACATCCTTACCAACACTTGTTTTTTGTGGTTTTGATTTTAGACATTCTGAACAGGAGTGAAGGAATATATCATTGTGGTTTTGATTTACATTTCCCTGCTTCTTTGGAGAAATGTCTGTTCATGTCTTCTGCCCATTTTTAATTGGATTATTTGTTTGGTTTTTGTTTATTTGTTTGTTTGTTTTGGTGTTGAGTTGTATAAGTTCTTTATATATTTTGGATTCTAACCCCTCATCCAGTATGTCATTTGCAAATATCTTTTATTCAGTTGGTTGTCTTTAAGTTTTGTTGATTGTTTCCTTTGCTGTGCAGAAGCTTTTTATTTTGATTTAATCCCAGTAGTTTATTTTTGCTTTTATTTCCCACCCTTGCCTCAGGAGACATCTAGAAAAATGTAGCTACAGCCAATGTCAGAGACATTATTGCCTGTGCTCTTTTCTAGGATTTTTATGGTTTTAGGTCTCATATTTAGGTCTTTAACACATTTTGAATTTCTTTTTGTATATGGTGTAATAAAGTGGTCCAGGTTCATTCTTTTGCATGTAGCTATTCAGTTTTTCTCAACACCATTTGTTGAAGAGACTGTCTTTTTCCCAGTGCATATTCTTTTTTCCCCTCTTTTTAAAAAGATTTTATTTATTTGTCAGAGAGAGAGAGCACACAAGCAGGGGGAGCAGCAGGCAGAGGGAGAAGCAGGCTCCCTGCTGAGCAAGGAGCCCAATGCAGGACTCCATCCCAGGACCCTTAACCGACTGGGCCACTCAGGCATCCCCCGGTGCATATTCTTGCCTCCTTTGTCAAACATTAATTGACCATCTAATCATGGGTTTATTTCTGAACCCTCTAGTCTATTTTATTGATCTACATGTCTCTTTTTGTGTTAGAACTATACTGTTTTGATTACTACAGCTTTGTAGTATATCTTGGAGTCTGGGATTGTGATATCTCCAGTTTTGTTGTTCTTCTTCAAGATTGCTTTGGCTATTTGCAGTCTTTTGTGGTTTCATTCAAATTTTAGGATTACTTGTTCTAGTTCTGTGAAAAACGCTATTGGTATTTTGATAGGGATTGCATTAAATTTGTAGATTGCTTCGGGTAGTAAGAACATTTTAACAATATTTGTTCTCCCAATCCATGAATATGGAATATCTTTCCATTTGTTTGTGTCTTCAATTTCTTTCATCAAGATTTTATAGTTTTCTGGGGTGCCTGGGTGGCTTGGTTGGTTAAGCATCTGCCTTCAGCTCAGGTCATGATTCCAGGGTCCTGGGATTGAGCCCTATGTTGGGCTCCCTGCTCAGTGGGAGTCTGCTTCTCCCTCTCTTTCTAACCTTCCCCCTGCTCATGCTTGCTCTCTCTCTCTCTCTCCCTCAAATAAATAAATAAAATCTTAATAAAAAAGATTTTATAGTTTTCAGAGCACAGGTGTTTTTCCTCCTTGGTTAAGTTTATTCCTAGGCATTTTATTCTTTTTGGTGCAATTGTAAATGGGATTGTTTTCTTAATTTCTCTTTTTGCTACTTCATTATTAGTTAGTAGAAATGCAGTGGATTTCTGTATATTGATTTTGTATTTTGTGACCTTACTGAATTCATTTATCAGTTCTAGTAGTTTTTTTTTTTTGGCGGAGTCTTTTAAGGTTTCCTATGTACATAGTATCATGTCATCTGCAAATAGTGAGAGTTTTACTTCTTCCTGACCAATTTGGATGCCATGTGTGTGTGTGTTTGTGTGTGTGTGTGTGTGTGTGTGTGTCTGATTGTTGTGGCTAGGACTTCTAGTACTGTGTTGAATAAAAGTGGTGAGACTGGACATTCTTGTCTTGTTCCTGATCTTAGGGGAAAAGCTGTCAGGCTTTCACCTTTTAGTACGATGTTGGCAGTGAGTTTTTCATAGATGGCCTTTGTTACGTTGAGGTATGTTCCCTCTAAACCTATTTTGTTGAGTGTTTTATCATGAATAGATGTTTATTCATCTATAAATAAACACTAGAATAGTGTTTATCATGAATAGATGTCAAATATTTTTTGTGCATCTATTGAAATGATCATATGGTTTTTATTCTTTCTCTTGTTGATGTGATGTATCACGTTGATTATTTTGTGAATATTGAACCACTCTTATATCCTGAAAATAAATCCCACTTGATTGTGGTGGATGATATATTTTTTTTAATGTGTTGTTGGGTTTGGTTTGCTCATAATTTGTTGAAGATTTTGCATCGATGTTCATCAGAGCTGTTGGTCTGTAGTTTTCTTTTTTTGTAGTATCTTTATCTGGTTTTGGTATCAGGATAATGCTTGCCTCAGAATGAATTTGGAAGCTTTTCTTTCTTTTGGATTTTAAGAATAATTTGAGCATAATTGGTATTAATTCTTCTTTAAATGTTTGGTAGAATTTACCCATGAAGCTGTCTGGGCCTGGAGTTTTGTTTGTTGGGAATTCTGTGATTACTGATTCAAAATCATTACTCGTAATCCCACTATTCAAATTTTTTATTTCTTCTTGATTCAGTTTGAGAGGTCGTATGTGTCTAGGAATTTATCCTTTTCTTCTAGGTTGTCCAATTTGTTGGCATATAATTTTTCATAATATTCTGTTATAATCCTTTGCATTTCTGTGGTGTTGGTTGTTATTTCTCCTCTTTCATTTCTGATTTTGTTTGAATCTTCCCTCTCTTTCTATTGCTCATTCTTCTTCTGATGTGCCTGGCTAAATTTTGTTGATCTTTTCAAAGAACCAGCTTCTGATTTCATTGATCTGTTCTATTGTTTTTTTTTTTTTGTTTCTATCTTGTTTATTTTCACTCTAATCTTTATTATTTTCTTCATTCTACTTGTTTTGGGTTTTATCTGTTCTAATTTTTATAGCTCCTTTAGGTGTAAGCTTAGTTTGCTTATTTGAGATTTCTCTTCTTGAGGTAGACCGGTATTGCTATAGACTTCCTTCTTAGAATAGTTTTGCTGCATCCCAAAGATTTGGACGGTTGTATTGTCATTTTCATATATCTCCATATATTTTTGGATTTCCTCTTTGATTTCTTGGTTTACCATTCATTGCTTAGTAGCATGTTATTTAACTTTCATGTGTTTGCGTTCTTTCCATATTTTTTTCCTTGTGATTGATTTCTAGTTTCATAGTGTTGTGGTTAGAAAGATGCATGGTATGACTTTAGTCTTTTTGAAATTATTGATTTATTGAAACTTGTTTTATGGCCTAACATGTGCTCTATTCTGGAGAATGTTTCATGTGCACTTGAAAAGAACGTGTATTCCATTCTTTTAGGATGGAATGTTCTGAATATATCTGGTAAATCCATCTGGTCCATTTTGTCCTTTAAAGCCATTGTTTCCTCATTGATTTTCTGTTTGGATGGTCTATACATTGATGTAAGTGAGGTGTTAAAATCCCCTACCTTTACTGTATTACTATTGATAACTTCCTTTATGTTTGTGTTTAGTTACCTTATGTATTTGGGTGCTCCCACATTACTTGATTTAGTTGTTTTTGTAGTTCTTTTCTGTTCCTTTCTTCTCTTGGTCTCTTCTCTCAAAGTTTGCTAGCTTTCTTTAGTGATATACGTGGATTCCTTTCTCTTTATTTTTTGCATATCTATTACTGGTTTTTGATTTGTGGTTACTATTAGGTTTATATATAACATCTTGTGCATAGAGCAGTCCATATTCAGTTGCTGGTTGCTTAACTTTGTACCCATTCTAAAAACAGTGAATTTTTACTCTTTGCCCTCCCTGCTCCATGTTTTAGGTAAATGGTGTCATACTTTACATCTTTTTTATTTTGTGAATCCCTTGACTAATTTTTATAGATATAGTTAATTTTACTGCTTTTATGCCTCCAACTTTTCTTTCTCTTCCCTGGAGGTCTAACGTATATGATTTTTTATCAGAATGAAGACTTAGAACATTTCATTTGAAAGTTCAATCTCAAAAACCCTTAACTACATTTTTTTTACTTAAGGTATTTATTAAAATTTCCCTTTCCTGATGTCCAAAGGTTGTTCTTGCAGACTAGTTGGTATGTTAAATTTTTCAAAATTTTATTTAAAAATTGATATAATTGGCATATAACATTATATTAATTTCAGGTGTACAACATAATATGATATCTGTATATATTGCAAAATGATCACCACAGTAAGTCTAGTTAGCATCCATCAACACATACATTACAAATTTTAATTGTTATGATGAAAAGTTTTAAGATCTCTCTTAGCAACTTTCAAATATACAATATAGTATTATTAACTATATTCACAATGTTGTACATTACATCTCCAGGAATTATTTATTTTATAGCTTGAAGTTTACCTTTTGATCATTTTCACACATTTCCTTTACTCACTATTCTTGCCTCTGGCAGCCACCAGTCTGTTCTGTTTTTCTATGAGTTCAGGTTTTTTTTTTTTTTTTTTTTAGATTCTGACATAGGTGAGATCATATGGGATTTGTCTTTTTTGTGTGATTGATTTCACTTAGCATGATGCTCTCAATATCCATCCATGTTGTCGTGAATGATGAGTCTTTTCTTATGCCTGGGTAATATTCCATTTTATATATATATGTGTGTGTGTGTGTGTGTGTGTGTGTGTGTGTGTGTGTATCACATCTTCATATGCATTTATCTACTGATGGAGACTTAGGTTGCTTCCTAACCTTATTTAGTGTTTTCATTTTCTTTGAGTAAATGCCCAGCAGTGGAATTATTGAGTCCTATGGTATTTCTATTTTTAATATTTTGAGAAGCCTCCATAGTGGCTGCATGAGTTTACATTCCCACAAACAGTGCACAAAGGTTCACTTTTTCCTCATCCTTGCTGGCACTTGTTATTTCTTGTCTTTGATAATAGCCATTCTGTTGTGTGTGAGGTGATATCTCAATTTGGTGTGATTTTCATTTTCCTGATGATTATTGATGTTTAGCACTTTTTCATATACCTGTTGACCACCTGAATGTCCTCTTTGGAAATATGTTTATTTAGATCCTTTGACCATTTTTTTTCTACTTTTGAGTTGTACACATTCTTTATATATTTTGGAAATTAACCCCTTCTCAGATATATGATTTGCCAATATTTTCTCCCATTTGGTAGGTTGCCTTTTCATTTTGTTGATGGTTTCCTTTGCTGTACAGAACCAAATTACATTTAAATTCATAAGGTTTTTGTTATTTATCATATACATATTAAATTTCTAATTATACTAATTATACTTTCATAGAGCAGAGGATTAACATTTTAAGATAATGTGATTTATTAGGCCCAAAGGACATCTCATATTTGATATGTACTCTAAATTGTTCTAAAGTTAGTTTCTAGTTTTAATTTCTAAGGATATTAATGACATAATATAATTTTATTAGCATATATTTATATTACTTATATACTTTTTTATTGTCTATGGTGTATGTGTTATTTATAAGTTTTAAAAATAAAATTTTGGAGAAAAGTGATTAAAGGTATTTTGAAAATTTACCCAAGTTAAGAAATGATTTATTTATGATAATAATTTTTATGTGACATAAAAATAAACAGTATACACACACACATAGGCTTCTTATTTGCTTTCGGTTATGTTTTTGCCCTTTGCTGTTTTGCCCTCTCCCATATATATGTGTATATTTATATATGTGTGAATATATATGTGTATATTTATACCGATATACATTATGTGTATATATATATATATATATATGTATATATATGGGAGTCTTAAATAAGATGATGAAACAAACACATGTGTGTCTTTCCCCAAACTCAGGAAAGAACAGAAAATTAAAAAAAAATGTCTGTTAACATCTCTGGAAAGAAGGGAAAGAAAATGTTCCATTGTTCCAGTGATTTTTTTACACTAATTCCTTGATCTTTCCCTTTCTAGTTTTTCCTTCCTATAAGTATTCAAACATGTTGTAGTGTCCTCCATCTTTAAAAAAATACTCATTTAAATCTGCCTCTGCCTTATAACTCTGTTTCTTCAAAGCAAAATTTATCAAAAGAATTGTCCAACATGTCATCTTCACTTTCTTCCTTCCACTTCTGATTTCAGCCATTACCATATGGCTAATGAGTTGGACAAATTCTACTGCTGTGTTTCTCCTTTACTCACACACCCAGTACTTCTGACACCATATGTGTGGGTTTTTCCCACACACCAAGCAATTCCCTGTGATACTAGCTCGGTGTCCTATAATTCAATTCAATTCTCACACTAATAGGAGTTAGTGCAGACCCCACAGGTTAAGGTCTCAGTTCCCCTCTTCAGATGTCAGTCACAAGTAGGTCCCCAGGTTATCCACAACTTTTGTCCAACTTGGCTATAAATTGGAGGTTCCCATGACATGCTCCTTGGATTTCATCATTTGTTAGAATAGCTCACAGAATTCAGGGAAATGCTTATGCTTAGTTTACTTGTTTATTATATGATAAAGATTCTGATCAGGGATATGGATGAACAGCTAGGTGAAGAGATACATGGGATGAAGTTCTGAAAGTCCCAAGCAAAGTAACTTTTGTCCCCATGGAGTTGGAAAGTGCCACACTCCTGACAGATGGATGAATGTCCCTGAATCCCATACTACTGAGATTTTTATGGAAGCTTCATCATGTAGGCATGATTGATTTATAAGTCTATTTCTAGCCTGCCTCCCCTCTCTGGATAGGAAAGTAGGACTGCAGGTTGTAAGCTTCTAAGCATGGCTTGCTCTTTTTGGTGACCAGTCCCATCCAGGAGCTACCAAGAGTCCTCTTATTTGAACAAAAGTCATTCCTATCGCCCAGGACATTCCAAGGGATGTAGGAGCTTGGTGTCAGACGCTCCTATCCCTCAGGAAATTACAAAAATCTTAGGAGCTCTGTATCAGAAACCAGAGTCAAAGACTAAATGTTAGAACAAAAGATTCTTCTAACACTCTTTATTTACAAATGTTTTATGAGCTCTGTCTTAGGATCTAGGGGCAGAGAACGGTATACATATTTGATTTTCCTTCTGCCTTTCTGACGGTATTTTGTCCACATTGCTGGGTCCTGTTTCTTAATATACTCCTAAATATTGAAGTCCTTCAGGCTCAGTCCTGGGTATATCTGCTTATTTCTTAGCTTTGTTCATCTAATCTCACAGTATTAAACACTATCTATATGCTGTGCCAAAGTATGCTAATATCTATATCTTCAAATGATTTGAATCTTCAGAGCTCCAACCCACACCTACAACTGTCTACCTGACTTTCCCAATTAGGTGATGCACAGTTATCTCAAACTTAATATGTCCCAAACTGAACTCTTGATCTTTCTTCCATATCTGTCCTCTAATTTGCTTCATTTTAGTTTATGGAATCTACATTCATCCAATTGCTCCTGCTAGAAACTGAGGTTAGCCTTGATCTCTCTCTCCCTCATCTTCCCTATGTAATCTGCCATGAAACTCTATCAATTCTGGTTCAAAAATGTTCTGTGGTTTTAAGCCATCAACATCTCTATATCAGCATCTCAGAGATGCTGATAAATGATCCAAGCCCTCTCACACTTAGGCAAATGTAATCAATCATTTTCTTATCCATCACTCTTTTTCTACTTTTGCCTCTTTCTAATCAATACTCCCTATTGCGACCAGAGTGGTATATCAGTTTTTCATTATGTATTCTTTAATTTATACCAAAAACTGAAATAGTATAACAAAACTTTCTTTTGCACTACTAGTGGAAGAATAATTTTCAAGGAAAAAGTAGAAAACATTTAATTATATATAACTTGCCTAATCAAGATATTTATTCAAGTAACTCATTTCAGAGCCAGTAAGGTCTAATTATTTATTCCTTTTTACTGTGTTTTTTAATACTTTTTTTTCTTTTAGTGGTTGAGAGTCTTCTCATCATTAATTCTAAATTACACATGCTTTTTATGAAACCTAAAATTTCTTCTAGAGGCCACTCAGTAAAATTAATTAAGAGATTTTTCATATCAGTAAAATATTCCAATTACAGATACATGTTAAATGAAGAGGATTGATTTTAGGAGAAGACGCAGTGATTCACGAAAGAAAAAGGCAATTTGTAACGCTGTATTTATACAATGGGGACAATTAAAAGCACTGATATGATTAAAATATTTCTGAAGAAGACACACTAAGCTGCTTGTTTCTTGCATTTGTCTACATAACATCAGTCTGAGGGAAAATGCCATTCCTTACAAGCTGGACAAATGATCAAGCTGGAGAGAAAAGATAAGACTCCTTACAGGTGATATTGGGTAAGAACAGTGCTACCAAGTGGAACAAGACAGTTCTTGTTTTGTTTAATTTTGGTCTTGGCCATTCCTTGTTCTCCATACATCTGAATCTCTTTGCCTTGACGTTGGTTGCTTTGCACCACATGGCTTCCAGAAATATAAATCCTAAGTCAGGCTTGCAGTTTCAGAGACTGTCTAGCTCCCAGTCCAACTAGCTCCTCTTCTTCCTGGGTAAACAGCCAGACTCTCTGTACCAGACTTCCATGATGTTAGGAATGACCGAGTTCCTGCCAGTGAACTCTGAACTCTGACCTGTGAGAAGATCCCAGCCCTGGGCTTTTAAGTTCCTTTGTGTGACACTCTATACTCCTGAGACTTGATACATAGGTGAGCATGGGGATCTTAGAAATCGCATTTGGAGGTGAACATTCCTGAATTACCATTTAGAGGAGATCATCTGATCAAGAACATTTTGTCTTTGACTTGAACAACTAATATATTAGGCCACTGAGATTTTTGTTGTTATATCCATCAAAAGAGCCTTACCTTAACTTATGTTAATGCCATAAAATGGCAACCTGAGTCTCTTGCTTTTTAAATTAAAGTTGAGTACAAAGAAGTTTTAAATGCCCAGTTTTCATTATCCAGAACATTCACCCATTCCCTTCTTTTGAAATAACACTGTTTTTATATACTACCTGTAATGGTTCATGTCTTTCGTCCAGCTTATGAAGAATGGCAGTTAATCTCCAGACCGATGTGATGTAGGCATATCCAAGTGAGGAAGCAGAGATTACTGTGTCTCCTTGGCAAATATCTTTAGATGGCATCTGGGAAGACTCAGATTTAACTAAAGTTAAACCTCTGTTGGTCCATGGAGGTTCAGGTTCAGGTTAAACTCCTTTCTGGATACTTAGGGCTGGGGATTAAGTAAAACTCATAATTCCCAGTTTGCAATGGGAACTCAAGGAAATAAAAAGAATCAAAGCCCAGAAGAAGCCATCTTTTGTAGATGTAAAATAAATTCTGTGACTTTCCTTCATAGAACCCTTTAAATACCTTCCCATTGCACTTGAGTCAAATTCTACAGTATTCATGTGACCTACTAGGCCCTGGCACCTGCCTGCATTTTCATCCTCTTCTCAAAATTTCTTTACTTTGTTCCACCCACACAGATTATTCCATTCCTTAGAGAGCTCTTTAATACCAGGGATTCCAGTATGCAGTCATTCCCCCCTGCCTAGAATGTTCCTCCCTGAGACCTTTGTCTGGAAGTTCCTATCTTCAAGGCTTTTTGCTTAAATATCACTTATTTAGTGAGGCTTTATCTATTTCTATCCCAGTCAAAAAAATATTTTTTATAAGTTTTCTTAATAAAGTGTGGTTTTCCTTTATTGAAGCTATCACAGTTTGTATTTATAAATTGACTTCTGTTGTGATTTGCTGCCTATTTTATTCCCATATGCATTTGCTCCCATTGCCTATAACATAGTGGTAGGAAATACTTGTCAAAATGAATAAATGAATGAAATTAAAACAGAAAATTGAAAAATCTATTAAATTTACTGGCCCACAATTGACTAAACATTGCCAAATTGGCAATGCTATACAAGTGTGATCATATTATACAGATGTATTAAGAAATAATGTTATTATGCATTCTAAAATGAAAAAATGTTGACTTCATTTTGGCATATGTATTACTGTTCTTCAGTTTTGTTAAGAATGGCCTTTATTTTCCCTTCAAAAAAAAATCAAGGAGGAGAAGTACTTCTTGTTACGTGAGTTTATGCAATAGATACTTAGTACTTTGATGCAGTAAGTTCTTGGTAAATGTTAGCTATTATTATATCATTATAAAATTTTTATTTAGTATATATGCTACAATTTAATGAAGTTATAAATTTTCATTTGGTAAAGTACTTATCATTTTAAATTTGTTTTTTTCTTTACTGTGTTTTACAGGGTAATTTTTGTACTGTGTTATTGATTTGAACTTTTAGTTCAAACAATTACTATATATTATTGTTACATATAGTGATTATATTTCAATTAAATGTTTGAAGATCCCATGTTTACTTACATAAAAAAGTATAGCCTAGTTGTTAGTAATAACTAATTTTAAAGGGAGTGAGGCACTGATTCAAAAGTCATTTTATGGATCTTTGAAAACTAAATAATCTTTCCTTATTTCAATCAAAGATGAATGTAGAGTTGGATGTTATAAGTTAATGAGCGAGCGGTTTTTCTTTGTTTACCTTTCTAATTCTTTGATGTCTGGCATAGCAATGCACTGTGTTTTATTTATTTATTTTTTAAAGATTTAGTTATTTATTTGAGAGAGAGAATGAGATAGAGAGAGAGAACATGAGAGGGGGGAGGGTCAGAGGGAGAAGCAGACTCCCTGCTGAGCAGGGAGCCCGATGCGGGACTCGATCCCGGGACTCCAGGATCATGACCTGAGCGGAAGGCAGTCGCTTAACCGACTGAGCCACCCAGGTGCCCAATGCACTGTGTTTTAAAATTTTAGTCCTTTTGCTTCTTTTAGTTTCAGTTTTAATGAATAAGTTTTTGACTCCATTTAACAGAAACAGAGTGAAGAGTATAAAAGTTTACCTTGGTCCATGTGTTATGAAATAAAAATTTATTGTTTCTTGTTTTCACTTGTTGCCAGAGGTAATTTGGGAGTGAGGGTGTTAGGCTACTTTTAGTGTTTATAAGAAATCTAAGAATACAGAATAAAATAAAGTGAGTCATTTAAGTTTTAGTCCTGAGCTTAATTTTTATGTTTACATCATTAAAGCTGAGCTTATTTTTAATGGTCATTGCTGATGTATGAATTTAGTTGTATACCCTCAGAAGATAATTACTGTTAAATATATCACTCTGAAAAGTTCTGCCAAATTATATAGTGTGGTCAGATTTTTAGTTTTCTTTGGTTACCTTACAATTTATTTCTACTATCTTTTTATAGTTGTAGAGATATCTTTCAGTATTTTAGGCTAATTGAGTTTCAAGAATAATCAGAAAGATTTTTTTTTAAGTAGTAAATTCTGGCTCACTGTATCAGTTGGATAGCTAGAGCAGAGAGATCACAGAAACATTTCAAATTCTTAACAAGTATTTTAGAGAAAACAAACAAAAATGATCCCTTCATACCATCAAGTCCCCAGTGGTCTGAGTGGAACCTATGTGATTGCTCATTTAAAACATTTTTGGTTATTTTAAATTAAGGAGAAACTTAAAGTTTTCTTATTACATAAATCTTAATCCAAGAAAATGGACAATGCTTGTTTGTTTCATGTCAGTTCATTCCCTCATAGGAAGAAACAGCAAAATGATTTTAAAGCAAGTACTTAGCTACTGTACAGACCAGGTTTCAAGTCTAGGTTCTTCTGTGTGGTTCTCAAGAATTTATCCTGCATAAACCTTATTTTTGTTTTTCAAATGCAGATGACAGTAGTGCCCCTATAACTGAATTGTTATAAATAGTAAATAAGATAAAAGTTCTTTGTACAATTTGGGGGCATATTGACTGCTTAAAGCTCTAATCATTACTAAGTGGAAAATATAGCCATTTTTATACACAAATTGTCTCTCCTGTCAATGAGTAACAGTGAAATTAATTCTTAGGTATCAGTTTCTTATGCAGGATTAAGAATAAGGTTTTCATTCAGGATTAAATAAGAATACAGGATTTTAAGGCATGAAATCAAAGGAAGGGCACTAGATAATATTAAAACATGTCCTCAGAGAAAATGTTTACTACATTTGGTTAATTTTACTTTTAAAATTATTCAATACTATTTTATTCAACTTTGTTTATACTAAGAGAAATTAGGTTCCTTGATTTTACAGAGACATCTAATACCGGAATGGTAGGAGAGAATTTCATGTTGTAAATGTAAAATTAAATATTTAATGCTCCCATTTAAATTTACAAGTCCATGCAGAAATTACCTTCTGATGAAACTGAATGAGGCTGGAAGTGTTGCTGCAGAGAAAATCCTTAGTAGTCTGCTCCGAATGTCTTTTGACACCTTCAACATTACCTTTGACATTCTTTTCACAGCCTACGCCATTACTGGCTTTCTGATGCCTGTCATAGGATGCATTTTCAGGGTTCCAGGCTTTCTGAATCAGACAAGCTACTTGCATATTTTATTAAGCACAAAGTTTTTAACACAGAATGGTTAGATATAACTGGGTCATTGCTACTGAACAGTGAATGACACATTTAATGTCATTTTTCACTGGCAAAATCTGCTCTGTACTTACAGTGAAATGTGACTCACACCACGTGAAAGGCTCATATTATTTTCCCCTTACCAGGCTGTCTCAAGGAGTGAAAGGTAAAATCGTGATTTTTAAAAACAGGTTCCTTTATGGAGGTATATGTCTAAAGTCAGGAGGAAAACATTACTCATCCCAAACAATTTCTGTAAGTGAAAGACAGGTTTTTTTTTATTTGAGTACTGTTATACATTGATTTTTAATGTTTATTCTTTTAACTGTGTTCAAGTGGTGAACAATCAAGATGTATCATCTTTTGCTTTGAGGGAATGACATAAAATCTGAGGAATTTTTGACGTATAATGAGACCTCATGCAGCAAGCTTTTATGTAGCATCTATCAATTGTGTCTGGGCACATAAAAAATAATAGAGCCTATTCCTCATATTTAGTGGGGAAAAGAGTCACGTTAAAACAATAACAGTAGAGAGGATGGGTGCTAGTGATGTTATGTTCAAAGCACTATAGTGAAGTAATCATTTTGGAATTATAACAGATCTGTAAACATATTTTATTGCTTATAATTGAAAGAAAAGCAAATAAAAACAAAAGTCAGAAACTCAGTCCACTCCTTTGTTCCGTGCATGTGTGTGTGTGTGTGTGTGTGTGTGTGTGTTGCTGGTTTGGTTTAATGGTGGATGGAATTAGGTCAAAAGGAACTAAGAGAATAAAAATTACATTGACTACATCAAAATATTGTCCCATTTCAGTTACTGTAAGTTGGCCAAGGAAATTCAAGGGAAGAAACATGCAGTTTAGTTTCAAGCATTCTGAAGAATACTTTTATGTTTTGCAAATGACATAAGCAAACAGTTGGAAGTATTTGGGGACTATGATTATTATTATGTGGATATAGCAGAAAGAGGTAACAGGACATAAAGTAGCAAGGTATGATAGAAGAGTATGGATTTTAATCACACAAAATTGGATTTTTAAATGCTGGTTTAATCCTAGGTATGTAACTTGGGCAGTTTTTTTTTGTTTGTTTTGTTTTTTACACAAGATTTTTTCATATATATAGTAGAGATCACCATAAATAGCTGTCTGATAAACATTTTTGGAAAATCAATTTTTACACATTCTCGTCTTTTAAAAATGTTTATCAAGTTATACCATCTTTCTGCTTTATGTGTTTTATTTCCTTAATGAAGGTTAGGAAACCTTATTTCCTATAACCATAACCCATAACCCATTCTTGCCTCTGCAGTGAAATTTCACCCTACTTTTATCCCTTGCCTTCTGTGATTCGGCCATATGGACCCATCTTAGTTCATGAAATCCCCCGGCATTCTCTCACCTTTGGATTTTGGTATAGATTGTGTCTTCTTCCTGTAATGCTCATTCAGCTGTCTCCTTAGTTTAGATAACTCCTGTTCATCTTTCAGATCATCTAAATATAATGCCATTTCCTTGGATAGCTCTTTAAATACCCTAATCAGGTCAACTTTCCAAACTGTAGGCTCCTGTACTGAAACTTATCCTTATGTAACCCTCATAACACATGAAATTATTTGTTGCATGTTTTTCTTCTCTACAAGTTGCAAACTCCAGTACAGGTAAAATATTTTTGTTTTGTTCACCACGATATCCCAGGACCTAATGTAGTCTCTGACTATGAATTCTCAATAAGTATTGAGTAGAAACATAAAGTACCTAATTCAGGGGATGAAATAATCCTTAGTTATATTTTCCCTTCTCTCTCTAATATTTTGAGAAATAAAATATATACTTCATTTATACCAAAAAGAATTAAGGCCTTCTACATTATACTAAGGAATTTGGATATTAAATTCAAAGTATTCTTTCCACAAACAAAATTCTTAATTTCAATCCCCAAATTTGTTCTTTTCCTGTTCTTCCCCACTGAGATGACACCACCATCCCTCTGGCTGCTCAAATCAATAATCAAGATGCTGTTTGTACTTTACTTAGTTTCACTATTTTTATCTTATTAAGGTGGTTAAAATATTTCTGATATCCTAAATATATCCTAAATATATTCATTTTCCATGAAACAAAATATAAAAAGTCCGTTTCACTTTTTACTTTTTTATTATTCTTCTTTAGAGTAGCATAAGACTCCTGAAATTTTACATTTAAAATTTTCTTTGGAAAAACATTTTCCTTTTTACTCAATAAACATATGAGTGCCTGTTACATGAAAAACAATTAGCTAGATATCGGGGTTGGTGGTACAAAGATGAGTAAAACATGAATAGTGTTCTCAAAGAACTTAGTGGAATGAGTATAAGGAAAATATGAAAAATGTTTTCTTTTTATAGTCAGCAGAATTTTCAGATGTGTATATTGGTGCATTAGAGTTTACTATAACAACTTATTTTAGAATTTCTGAAATACTAAATTTTGAATTTTATCATTTGATATCAAATGGTTAAAACCATGCTTTTCTCCTTTCTTATGAAAGCCTATTTAAATGTTCATAGAACATGGCCTTAACATTTTGATATTAATTAATAGTATCCTGCTAAATTTTATTGTAGAATGACAGCATATAATTAAGAGATGTAGACTGTGAGTGTGAAAAATTAATTAACTGCAAGATTTTGACAGACACCAGGTAATTAAAAATTAAAATGAAAATAGTTTTTTAAAAAAATTTAATTATGCTTTATTTCATATTATGATGCTAAGAAAAGTGAAAGGGGATGTTTTCCATTAGCTAGATTTGTTCATCTATCATGGTAGTTCTCACATTATGCTCTCAGTGAAGTCATAATGCACTTCCCACCTGCAGTGCCCTTAATCTGTTTCTGAAAGTAATTTTAGAAATTAGAATACTGCTGTGGCATTAAAGTTTAATACTTTGTTGGCACCATAGGCAGAAACCACTAAAAGAAAAAAAAAAAACCCTACAAAATTGAAACTAAAATGATGTTTCCTACCCTCTTACCCTTTTCTCTTTTCACAAAGAAGTGGAACTTGTGTGTAATATAGTCATGAGGACAAACAATTTAATGTATGATGCACTATAATGCTCTGGGAGCATTAGCTTTTCCTTATTATGTCTTGATCTCAGTTTCCTGATATTTTAATTTTGTTGATGATTCTGATTGATGTTGCCTAATTTTGAAGGAGCTCATTCTTGCGCATCATGGACCATGATCATTAGGATCTTTAAAATGGGCTTTTGTCTAGTGCATACTGAAATTTTTAGATGACTAACACTACTTCTTTAGAACTTCTGACCACAAAAATGAGATTTCTTTGGGTATGTGAACAAGAGCCAGTTGCTCTTTAAAGGCAGCTTGTTAATTACAAAGCTCTCAGTTTAGGGAGTCAGATGCTAAGCCCTGGACTATTGGCCTGAATGTTACTGGTCTCCTTATGGGACTTTAGCTGACAAGTGCTGGAAGATTCATGGCAGCATTTATTTTTTCACCAAATATTTACTGAGTGTTTACTGTGTCATGATAGGAAACATGGTAACTGCCCTTGTAGAACATCCATTAGATTGTCAGCACTTCGTGGACAGAAGCCATCTCGATACATGAAGTGAAATTCATTCATTCTATTGAAGAAAAGCATGTTAAGAGGTATCTTCCCTTTATTTTTCTCAGAAACTCAAATTTTGTCTAGAAACCTTTCATAAGGAAAGTGTCAAGTGGAAGATAAAAATCATTGGCACAGTAGCTGAATGCCCCTAGTGTGGGTCAATGTTCTGAGTAATTTCTTAGGGGGAGATAGAGGAACTCTTAATATGCCTAGAGTTGAATCTACCTTTACCAACTTTATTAAATGTTTTGTGTTTTAAAATTCTAAAATTTATTATATTTTAAAGCATTAGTTGGTTTTAGAGAAAAATGTGAAGAAATCTATTTGCCTCAACTTTCTAATACATTACGTATTATAAAACTATATCAAATGGTGATTTTCAGAACAAGTTCAAAATCCCATTTTTAGTATAAACTTGGTTAATTCTGTAATTGTATATAGAGAAGGGACAGACCCTAGAGTCATTGCCCAAAATTGCACTTCTCAAAGCAAAAATAAAATAAATAACACTATTTCCAACAAATTTGTAGAAACATTTGCAAAAGTAATTACAAATATTATGCTCAGAAAGTAGAACATGTTATTGGTGAAGTTTCTTTGTTAAATAATACTGCTCAGTGCAACATTACATTAGTGATACACATTGAAGAAAATTACTTATTTTTAATGTATATTCTAACAGACATTTGGTTTTATAGCTGGATTAATCAACTGATATGCAGATTAAGAATCAGCTTTTTGTAAATCTTTTGTAAAGATTTATTTATTTATTTATTTATTTATTTAATTTTTAAATATTATTTAAATATTTTATTTATTTATTTGACAAAGAGAGACACAGCGAGATAGGGAACACAAGCAGTGGGAGTAGGAGAGGGAGAAGCAGGCTTCCTGGTGAGCAGGGAGCCCGATGTGGGGCTCGATCCCAGGACCCTGAGATCGTGACCCGAGCCGAAGGCAGACGCTTAACGACTGAGCCACCCAGGCGCCCCAAGATTTATTTATTTATTTGAGAAAGAGAGAGCGAATGAGCAGGGGGAGGGTCAAAGTGAGAGGGAAAGAATCTCAAACAGACTCCCCACTGAGCACAGAGCCCAACACAGGGCTCAAACTCTGAGATCACAACCTGAGCTTGAGATCATGACCTGAGCCTGAGTAAGTCAGACGCTTAACTGTCTGAGCCACCCAGGTGCCCCAAGAATCAGCTCTTGACATATGTGAAAGAGTATGAGGGAGAAGTGTTCAATGGTGATTCAGCTCTATCTATATGAGGATTAAGAAAGGACATACTTAACTGTGACATGAAAAGATTTTGCACAGAATTTTAATCCATACTCTTGAGTCTTGATTATATCAAGTAAATAATCTCAGTAAATAATGAACCCCAAGCCCTTAAAAGCCTAAACCTATGCTTCAAAACTGAAGGAGAAAGATTTCTTATTATTTTGATATATTAGGATTACATATGAAGATGGAGCTCAGTAATCAAGAATTTGACACCTTCCTGATATTCATTCTAAAAACTTTTCCTTTGAGAAAGTATTTTCTATATATACTTGGACATATGTAAGAAGCACAACAAAATGTAGCAAAAACAGGGAGAAATAATTTCCAGGGCTGTAGGCATTCAAAAGTCAGATTTGAATTCTATACAGTGCCCTTTTTCCTAAAATAAAACTCTCAGCCTCCTAGTTTTGAGTGTGCCTTGTTCACTGACTTTGCTTCTGGAGTGCTGAAAATGGCCCTTAATGAGAAAACATTCATACTTTTTGAATCCATACTCAATCTGAGTATTCTGAAGGGCTTTATAGTGCTAAAAATGATTGCCATTTACAGTAATTTATGTTAGATTAGGTATTTTCTATTTCTAGAATCAGAGTCAGAAAAGATATGGAAACTGACAGGCAGTACAAGCTCTTGGCCATCAAGAAAGTTGAATAGATCTACGTTGGTGAAAATAATCATAACATAATTCCTTTTATTATATGAAAGAATTGTGACTAGTAATTTTAAAAGACTATGCTTTATTTTTGTTGCTTAATTTTGTATTAATTTCTTTTGACTTACCCATAATTAAGATCTACACTGTCAAGCACTTAGGCAGGTCTTAACATTAGCAACCATTGCCGCTGCTAGGTAGGACTGTCAGGTTTCTATCAATTAACCAGTAAGAAGACAAGAAGCCCAAACGGTATAGACAGTTTACTCCTCACAGAACAGCAGGCAGCATGGGCTTCCTGTCCATATCAGTTCCTGATGGGGAGGAGGTACAAGTAGATAGTGTATGCACAGTGGTTCTGTGTCACAGCTGAGGAGCTCAGGAAGTCCCTGACTAATAACGGAACTGCTCCTAAACCTGCTCATCCTCCACTTCTGAGAGGGACATTATCCATATCCTGCCCTGGAAACCAGTTTGCCCTCCGGCCCAGAGGAGACACTCTCTTTATTAACCTGGAATAGCCCCAGGAGAGGAGGGAGAACTTTATTACCCTAGTATAGAAGCAGATTTGTACCCTCACCCACAGCAGGTTTGCAAATGTCCTGGAACAAAACCGTCAAAGCCCTTTGCTCAAGCGTATGGAAATACCAGAACTATGGGGCATATTTTCCAATGCACATATATATCCAGTATCCATAAATGATGGTCAGATGCTGGGAGTTTAAGATTAGAAGGGGGTATAACATGCATTTACACTCAAATGATGATTTCTTCAGTCATAGTTTAAGGCAATTTGAAACCATTTCCAATCATTTTTAATAAAAACTTCTTTATATATTGTTTTACAAACACAAAACTTACTTTTGACACGCTGAGGCATCCTGATCCTTGATAATACCTTTAGATACATACTCTCCCTCCTAGTACTGAGATTTAGTCACATAATTTCAAGGCCCTGTCCACCGGTAAGGTATTGGAGAATATCTCTTGTATTATAAGAAACTGATAATATGTAAGTAATTAAATGGTAGGAGATGAGAATGAACTCTTCTGAGATCTTTAATTTAGCTAAAACCTAAGAGTCCCTAAATAGCTCACCATTTCCCTGAGGGTTTTACTCATGTGGGCTTCTCCTACTAAGAAAGTCTATAAAGGTATAGATCTGAGCAAATCCTAGTTTTTAATTAGAAGTGAGAGAACTCTTTCTTTTCTTAGATCATGCTGTTTCCTGTTTTAAGAAGGATGTGACAGTAGAGACAGAGAAGGCAAAAGATTTCCTTCCAAACAAGTACCAATAAATGCAACTGGCCTGTAGAGTGGATAGCTGCTTGAATGACAGTTGATAGCAAAAAGTTAGGAGTGAGCAAAGTATCTTTTCTCAGAATTTCATACAACTGGGTCACATAGAGCCTGATTAACAATGATAAAAATTCTTTTAGGATGGCAAGGTTCTGAAGGGAGAGCCATATACTAATACAACAATCAATGGAAGCAATTTTTCTATTCTAGAGGAGATCCTGGACAATAGTTAGGCACATTATTCACTTTGGTGGTTGTGGGGCTTCAGGATTACTCAATGTTTTCAAAGATTATTGAAACCAGAAATCAACATTTGTCCTATTAAGCCCTCAGCTAAAATAACAGACTATTGCAAGGAAATGTAGATATGGCCTTAAATATATATTTTTTGTAACTAGTCCTACTACCTCCTGAAATATAAAAGGAATTTTAGTATTTATTTTCCCTGAAAATAAGTGACTTATTTTTGTAAGTCATCTGGGTATATTCTCACCTTACTGAGGAAAAGTTTCATATTTATATCTCCCCAGAGTTAGTAGCAAAGATCTGTATAAATAGGTCTTCCTTTAGAAGAACTGAGACTCAGGTAACATGAAAGCAAGCATGACATTTAATTGTTGAAATACATTTTTTTTCAACAATCCATATGTCTCAAAGGATGTAATGTTATTTCAAAGGGTAGATTGTTCTATAGTAAAACCTGTTGTGCTAATACATGGCAACATTAGATAAGACCGTTTTGCACTGTGCAGAACTTAGAGATTGATTAACCTTGGAAAGAAATTTTCCTAATGAGGTTATTGAATATAGTAATTGCAATATTTTTGTTATTTAAATAAAAGCTAAATTCAATAAAATAAGCATTCACCCAAATGCCTTAATGTGCCATATGTTTATCATATAATATCAGCATTAGAGCCTTAATCAAACTAATTTAGCATGCTAATGAAACATAAAGCAAATCCAAACAGAAATAAGCCTCAAAGTGAAGATTTATCTGGTATTTTTGCTTGTTCTTAACACTCATCCTGGTTATCTAAATATAATTCTTAAAGAATTTATGAGGGCAACAAAATTTGTTTAGAATGACTGATACTGGTTTATAATCTATACTGGTTTAAAACTCAGTATAGAATGGTATCCTTAAGCTCAGACAAAATCAAACATTACTCTTTTGGCAGTATGGCTCTGGAATTATTTTATTTTTTTTTAAACATTTTATTTATTTTATTTATTTTATTTTTTTAAAGATTTTATTTTTTTAAAAGATTTTATTTTTTTAAAGATTTTATTTATTTATTTGACAGAGAGAGACACAGCAAGAGAGGGAACACAAGCAGGGGGAGTGGGAGAGGGAGAAGCAGGCTTCCCGCGGAGCAGGGAGCCTGATGCCGGGCTCCATCCCAGGACCCTGGGATCATGACCTGAGCCGAAGGCAGACGCTTAATGACTGAGCCACCCAGGCGCCCCAAGAATGACTTATACTGTTTAATACCAATATGATTTTTAAATTTTATTTTGCTTTTTAATTTAATTTGTATTTTTTAAGTATTGTGGTAAAATACACACATAAAATTTACCATTCTCCTCATTTTTATGTATCCAGTTCAGTGGCACTGAGTACTCTCACTTGTGCTACCATCACTGCATCCATGCACAGAACTTTTATCATCTTGCTATGCTAACATTTTTATACAACATACTCCATACCAGTTTGGGTATTAGTGTTAGTGTCTAGTTCATAATTATTAAGAAGCTTGGGCTGTCTCCCAGGCATTGTGGCTAGCTTAAGACAAAAGGGACAGTTTGGTTCAGGCTCAGTTCTCTCTTGTGTATGCCAGATGGTCAGCTCAACATCAAAAAGTCCATTGTTCCTTCCAGAGCCATACTGCCAAAAGAGTAATGTTTGATTATGTCTGTGCTTGAGGATATCATTCTATACTGAGTTTTAAACCAACTAATTTCTGTGGAAGGTTTTGCTTTCTGTCAGTAGGCTAAGCAAACTTCTGGCTGCTGTTTAGCTTTGGGATAACCTTTTTCATTGCTTTCTTCAGAGCAGATTGTATCCTTTTGTGTATGTAACTTAACAATGGTGGTGTAACTCTTGGTAGAAAGGAAGAGTGACTTCCTCTTTGTTGTGGAAGCTAAGAGTTGATTCCCAACCAGCAAATAGGTAACAGGGAAAGGTTGAAGTAAAGTGTGTAGTAAAAAGATTGAAGTAAAGTGTGTAGTAAAAATATATAGATAATATTCGCTGGAGATGTTATTTTTCTCAGTTTATTTCAAATCAAATCTTGCAATTTTATACAATCAGTGCGTGGTGGGAAGAGACAGAAACTGTAAATGGAAACTAAAGAGCAGTTTATGAGAAAATTGGAAACTATACAGAAATTTGTTTCTGGAGAGACTATTGTATTGTTGAATAAACCAGCTTTACATTTTAGTGAGTCTCTGCCCCAATTGTTACTGAGCAAATATCTATATCTGAACCTGTTTTTCCATTCCTAATGGTTTCCCATTACTCTCCGGACTCCATACCTGACTTATAAAATTCCCCACAACTGGTTGGAACCTTCTACAAAGGAACTTCTTCTTGGAGCACTCTTCCTTCCTGCTTCTTTCTTTCTCTTTCAGTTGACTAACAAGCAGTAATTTTCTTTCCTGCCTCTGTTTAAATGTCACTTTTTGGTGAAAGTATTTTTACCCCTCCTCCACACTTGATTAAATCCTCCTGGTGTATGCTGTCATAAAACCATGAACTTTATTTCTCATGAAGTTCGTTGCACATTATTTAAATCAGGGTTATGATTGGCTTTCTCCTCTGCTATATATTATATTCTATGATGACAGTTACCTGTATCTTGTCAGTGCTCCATCACCCAGCACAGTGTCTGGCTTATGACATCAGCCTGGAATACTGTTAAAGATATATATGTAAAAAATGTGACAGTAAAAATGTTGAGAGAAAACATAGGATATTTCCTTTATAACCTTGGAGTGAGAAGGCTTTTCTAACTCTGATTCAAAATGGAGAAGACTGAAAGAAAAGATTGATGGTTTTGACCACATAAAAATTAGAAAATTGTACAAAGAAGGAAATCCCATAAACAAAGCAAAAAGGCAGATAACAAACTGGGGAGAATTTTTCTACTCTTATAACAGACAAAAGGCTGTAAAGAAATAGAACAACATCTCAGTGGATCAGAGAACAAAGCATTTGAACAAAGAGTTCTTTGACATATTTTTCATACATAGCATTGGGAGAGCTCAAATGTTGATAATACACTCTTTTGGTGAAGCTGTGGGGAAACAGGCGTTCTCCTGTCTTCATGATGGAATATAAGTTTGAACATTCCCTATAGAGGATAACATGTCAATAACTCTTAAGGTTGTAAATTGACTCAGTAATCCCTCTTTTGAGTATTTAACTTAGAGATAAATTATACAATCAAAGAATGGCATGGCACTAAGTTTTTCATTTTAACATTTTTTTTAATAACAAAAGATTTGAAATAAGCCAACTGTCCATCAATAGGTCACAGGTTAAATAAATTATGGTGCATCCCTATATTAAAACACTATGGATAAGGGAATGGAGAAGTGGTCGTTGTTTTAAAATGGACAGGATTCCAAGTTTTGTTGTTTCAAATAAAGTTTTAAAATTGTATGAACAGTATAGCATGTTATCTTAGGTATCAAAAGGGGTAACTCTGTACTTTCATATTTGACTATTTTGTGTATAGCATCTCATGAAGAATATAAGAAAATAAGGTGTGATTACCTAGAGTGAATGGGGAGACACTGGGTGGATGGGAACAGGGATGTGAGGTGAGTTTTTCAATGTATACTGCTTTTTAACGTTTTAGTTGTTTTTTTAAATTTTATCATGTTATGTTAATCACCATACATTACATCATTAGTTTTTGATGTAACGTTCCATGATTCATTGTTTGAGTATAACACCCAGTGCTCAATTCAATACCTGCCCTCTTTAATACCCATCACCAGGCTACCCCCTCCCCCCACCCCCCTCCCCTCTAGAACCCTCAGTTTGTTTCTCAGAGTCCTTAGTCTTTCATGGTTCGTCTCCTCCTCTGATTCCCCCCCCTTCATTTTTCCCTTCCTACTTTTTTTTCTTTTTTAAAATATAATGTATTATTTGTTTCAGAAGTACAGGTCTGTGATTCAACAGTATTACACAATTCACAGCGCTCACCATAGCACATACCGTCCCCAAAGTCTATCACCCAGCCACCCCATCCCTCCCACCCCCCACCGCTCCAGCAACCCTCAGTTAGTTTCCTGAGATTAAGAATTCCTCATATCAGTGAGATCATATGATACATGTCTTTCTCTGATTGACTTATTTCGCTTATCATAATACCCTCTAGTTCCATCCACGTCATTGCAAATGGCAAGATTTCATTTTTTTATGATGGCTGCATAATATTCCATGGTGTATATATAGCACATCTTTATCCATTCATCTGTCGATGGACATCTTGGGTCTTTCCATAGTTTGGCTATTGTGGACATTGATGCTCTAAACATTGGGGTGCACATACCCCTTCGGATCCCTACATTTATATCTTCGGGGTAAATACCCAGTAGTGCAATTGCTGGGTTGTAGGGTAGCTCTATTTTCAACTTTTTGAGGAACCTCCATATTGTTTTCCAGAGTGTCTGCAACAGCTTGCATTCCCACCAAAAGTGTGGGAGGGTTCCCCTTCGCATCTCCACCAACATCCATCATTTCCTGACTTATTAATTTTAGCCATTCTGACTCGTGTGAGGAGGTATGAAACTGAGGTTTTCATTTGGATTTCCCTGATGCCGAATGATGTTGAGCACTTTTTCATGTGTCTGTTGGCCATTTGGACGTCTTCTTTGGAAAAATGTCTGTTCATGTCTTCTGCCCATTTCTTGATTGGATCATTTGTTCTTTGGGTGTTGAGTTTGATAAGTTCTTTCTAGATTTTGGATACTAGCCCTTTATCTGATATGTCATTTGCAAATATCTTCTCCAATTCTGTCAGTTGTCTTTTGGTTTTGTTGACTGTTTCCTTTGCTGTGCAAAAGCTTTTTATCTTGATGAACTCCCAATAGTTCATTTTTGCCCTTGCTTCCCTTGCCTTTGGTGATGTTTCTAGGAAGAATTTGCTGTGGCTGAGGTCGAAGAGGTTGCTGCCTGTGTTCTCCTCTAGGATTTTGAGGGACTCCTTTCTCACATTTAGGTCTTTCAACCATTTTGAGTCTACTTTTGTGTGTGGTGTTAAGGAAATGGTCCAGTTTCATTCTTTGGCATGTGGCTGTCCAATTTTCCCAACACCATTTGTTGAACAGACTTTTTTCCATTGGACATTCTTTTCTGCTTTCTCAAAGATTAGTTGACCCTAGAGTTGAGGGTCCATTTCTGGGCTCTCTATTCTGTTCCATTGATCTATGTGTCTGTTTTTGTGCCAGTACCATACTGTCTTGGTGATGACAGCTTTGTAATAGAGCTGGAAGTCTGGAATTGGGATGCCGCCAGCTTTTCTTTTCTTTTTCAACATTCCTCTGGCTATTCGGGGTCTTTTCTGGTTCCATACAAATTTTAGGATTATTTGTTCCATTTCTTTGAAAAAAGTGGTTGGTATTTTGATGAGGATTGCATTGAATGTGTAGATTGCTCTAGGTAGCATTGACATCGTCACAATATTTGTTCTTCCAATCCATGAGCATGGAACGTTTTTCCATTTCTTTGTGTCTTCCTCAATTTATTTCATGCGTATTCTATAGTTTCTGAGTACAGATTCTTTTCCTGTTTGGTTAGATTTATTCCTAGGTATCTTATGATTTTGGGAGCAATTGTAAATGGGATCGATGCCTTAATTTCTCTTTCTTCTGTCTTGTTGTTGGTGTCTAGGAATGCCACTGATTTCTGTGCATTGATTTTGTATCCTGTCACTTTACTGAATTCCTGTATGAGTTCTAGCAGTTTTGGGGTGGAGTCTTTGGGTTTTCCACATAAAGTATCATATCGTCTGCAAAGAGTGAGAGTTCGACTTCTTCTTTGCCGATTCGGATGCCTTTTATTTCTTTTTGTTGTCTAATTGCTGTGGCTAGGCCTTTTAATACTATATTGAATAGCAATGGTGATAGTGGACATCCCTGCCACATTCCTGACTTTAGGGGGAAAGCTCTCGGTTTTTCCCCATTGAGAATGATATTCGCTGTGGGTTTTTCATAGATGACTTTTATGATATTGAGGTATGTACCCTCTATCCCTATATTCTGAAGAGTTTTGATCAAGAAAGGATACTTTGTCAAATGCTTTTTCTGCATCTATTGAGAGGATCGTATGGTTCTTGTTCTTTCTTTTATTAATGTATTGTATCACATTGATTGATTTGCAGATGTTAAACCAACCTTGCAGCCCAGGAATAAATCCCACTTGGTCGTGGTGAATAATCCTTTTAATGTACTGTTGGATCCTATTGGCTAGTATTTTGGTGAGAATTTTTGTATCCATGTTCATCAAGGATATTGGTCTGTAATTCTCCTTTTTAATGGGGTCTTTGTCTGATTTTGGGATCAAGGTAATGTTGGCCTCATAAAATGAGTTTGGAAGTTTCCCTTCCATTTCTATTTTTTTTGGAACAGTTTCAGTAGAATAGGTATTAATTCTTCTTTAAATGTTTGGGAGAATTCCACTGGGAAGCCATCTGGCCCTAGGCTGTTTGTTGGGAGATTCTTGATGACTGCTTCAATTTCCTTAGTGGTTATAGGTCTGTTCACGTTTTCTATATCTTCCTGGTTCAGTTTTGGTAGCTTATACATCTCTAGCAATGCATCCATTTCTTCCAGATTATCTAATCTGCTTGCAGATAGTTGCTCATAATATATTCTTATAATTGTTTGTATTTCTTTGGTGTTGGTTGTGATCTCTCCTCTTTCATTCATGATTTTATTTATTTGGGTCATTTCTCTTTTCTTTTTGATAAGTCTGGCCAGGGGTTTATCAATCTTATTAATTCTTTCAAAGAACCAGCTCGTAGTTTCGTTGCTCTGTTCTACTGTTCTTTTGGTTTCTATTTCATTGACTTCTGCTCTGATCTTTATTATTTCTCTTCTCCTGCTGGGTTTAGGCTTTATTTGCTGTTCTTTCTCCAGCTTCTTTAGGTGTAGGGTTAAGTTGTATATTTCAGACCTTTCTTGTTTCTTGAGAAAGGCTTGTATTGCTATATACTTTCCTCTCAGGACTGCCTTTGCTGTATCCCAAAGATTTCGAACAGTTGTCTTTTCATGTTCATTTGTTTCCATGAATTTTTTAAGTCTTTAATTTCCTGGTTGACCCATTCATTCTTTAGTAGAATGCTCTTTAGCCTGCATGTATTTGAGTTCTTTCTGACTTTCCTCTTGTTATTGAGTTCTAGTTTCAAAGCTTTGTGGTCTGAAAATATGCAGGGAATGATCCCAATCTTTTGGTACTGGTTGAGACCTGTTTTGTGACCTAGGATGTGATCTATTCTGGAGAATGTTCCATGGGCAGGCACTAAAGAAGAATTTGTATTCTGTTGCTTTGGGAAGGAATGTTCTGAATATATCTGTGAAGTCCATTTGGTCCAGTGTGTCATTTAAAGTCTTTATTTCCTTGTTGAAATTTTGCTTAGATTATCTGTCCATTTTGGTGAGGGGGGTGTTAAAGTCCCCCACTATTATTGTATTGTTGTCGATGTGTTTCTTTGATTTTGTTATTAATTGGCTTGTATAATTGGCTGTTCCCACGTTAGGGGCATAGATATTTACAATTGTTAGATCTTCTTGTTGGATAGACCCTTCAAGTATGATGTAGTGTCCTTCCTCATCTCTTATTATAGTCTTTGGTTTAAACTCTAACTTATCTGATATAAGGATTGCCACCCCAGCTTTCTTTTGGTGTCCATTAGCATGGTAAATTGTTTTCCACCCCCTCACTTTCACTCTGGACGTGTATTTCAGTCTAAAATGAGTCTCTTGCAGACAGCGTATTGATGGGTCTTGTTTATTTATCCAATCTGTGTCTTTTGATTGGAACATTTAGCCCATTTACATTCCGGGTAACTATTGAAAGATATGAATTTAGTACCATTGTATTGCCTGTAAGGTGACTGTTACTGTGGATTGTCTGCATTCCTTTCTGGTCTATGTTACTTTTAGGCTCTCTCTTTACTTAGAGGACTCCTTTCAATATTTCTTGTACGGCTGGTTTGTTGTTTGCAAATTCCTTTAGTTTTTGTTTCTCCTGGAAGCTTTTTAATCTCTCCTTCTATTTTCAATGACAGCCTAGCTGGATATAGTATTCTTGGCTGCATATTTTTCTCATTTAGTGCTCTGAATATATCATGTCAGTCATTTCTGGCCTGCCAGTTCTCTGGGGATAGAGCTTTTGTGAATCTAATGTTTCTACCATTGTAGTTTACAGATCTCTTGTCCCCAGCTGCTTTCAGGATTCTCTCTTTGTCTCTGAGACTCATAAGTTTTACTATTAGATGTTGGGGTGTTGACCTATTTTTATTGATTTTGAGAGGGGTTCTCTGTGCCTCCTGGATTTTGATGCCTGTTTCCTTCCCCAAATTAGGGAAGTTCTCTGCTATAATTTGCTCCAATATACCTTCTGCCCCTCTCTCTCTTCCTCTTCTTCTGGGATCGCAATTATTCTAATATTGTTTTGTCTTGTGGCATCACTTATCTCTCGACTTCTGCCCTCGTGATCCAGTAGTTGTTTATCTCTCTTTTTCTCAGCTTCTTTATTCTCCATCATTTGGTCTTCTATATCACTCAGTCTCTCTTCTGCCTCATTTATCCCAGCAGTTAGAGCCTCCATTTTTTACTGCATTTCATTAATAGGCTTTTTGAGTTTGACTTGGTTAGATTTTAGTTCCTTTATTTTTCCAGAAGGTTTTTCCTTAGTATCTTCCATGCTTTTTTCAAGCCCAGCTAGTATCTTTGTAATCATCAATCTGAACTCTAGTTCTGACATCTTACTAATGTCTGTATTGATTAGGTCTCTGGTAGTCGGTACTGCCTCTTTTTCTTTTTTTTTGAGGTGATTTTTTCTGTCTTGTCATTTTGTCTAGAGAAGAATAGATGAATGAGAGGACAAAATGCTAACAGGGTAACAATGACCACCCCAAAAATATATAGTAAACAAATGAGAAAAGACCTGAAATCAGGGGAAAAGAAGGGGAAAGAAAGAAAAAAGAAAAAAAAAGAAAAAGAAAATGATAAAAAAAAGAAATAGAAAACGATAAAATAGAAAAAAGATTATGATCAAATATGATCAGGCTGGTGAATAGATCAGTGCCACACACTAGATTTTGGGAGTATTTGGTCTGTTAGAGGAAACTGACTCCCAAAATTTTAAGGAAAGAAAACTTATATATGTATAAAAATAAGGGCAAATACAATGAAGGGATGGAATATGACTGTAAAGATGAAAATTATAAAAGATTTTATAAAAGGAATTGATAAGATGTTGGTTGAAAAAAGAAAGAAGAGACTTTAAAAAAAAGGGGGGGAGAGAATGTGATCAGGCAGGAAACTAGAACAAAGCCATACACTAGGGATTTAGGATATATTTTGGTCTGTTAGAAGAAACTGTATCCCAAAATTTTAAGGAAAGTAGTAATTATATATATATATATATATATATATATATATATATATAAAATAAGGTTAACTACTATGAAGGGATAGAATATGACTCTAAAAATGAAAAATAAAAAAAGATTTTTAGAAAAGGGATTGATAAGATGTTGGTTGAAAAAGGGAAAAAGAAAAATTCAAAAAATATATAGAAAAAGAAAAAAAAGAAAATTAAAAAAATTAACTTTGAAAGACTAAAGAATCGGGGAAAAACCCCATGAATTCTATGTGCTGTATTCCCCTAGTGCTGTAGTTCTGCCATTCTCATTGATTGGGAAACTTCGTCTTGGCTGGCTGTTTTTGTTGATCTTCTGGAGGAGGGGCCTGTTGCCATGGTTCTCAGATGTCTTTGCTAGAGGTGGAATTGCCCTGCCCTTGTCTGGTCTGGGCTAAGTAATCTGCTTGTGTTTGCTCTCGGGAGCTTTTGTTCCCTGCAAGCTTTCCGTAGGACTTTGAGGACGAGAGTGAAAATGGCGACCTCCCAATCTCCGCCCAGAGAAGCCAAGACCTGGGGGACTCTACTCCTCAGTGAGGCCCCAGAGGAAAGCAATCACTCCCGTCTCTCCGGTCTCTAACTGCACTCCGTGCTCACCCGGCCTGTGACCGAGGTTTTCTATCTCTGACACCTGACCCCATGTGGAGTCTCTAAACCCAGCAGATCCCTGCAGTGCGCTCCCGCACCGGTCCTCCTGGGGGAGGAAGGGGACTCTCCCCAGATCTGCCGCTTGTTGGATCCCTGCTGGAGGAGCAGTGGCTCGACTGGGCCACGGATCACAGTTTATGGCAACCATGAGCTGAGAGCCTGCTCCTCGGCTCCGTCTCTGCAGCCGGGTTCCCCGCTCTGATACCTGGGAGCTCTGCTGTACTCAGGCACCCCCGGTCTTTCTGTGACCCCGATGGTCCTGAGACCACACTGTCCCAGCGAGGGTTCCACTCCACGCTTAGCCACTGGAGCGACGTCCCTCAGTGGAGCGGACTTCTAAAAGTTCCGATTTTGTGCTCTCTGGCTCTGTTGCTTGCCAGAAGCTGCTGACGGAGGCCCCCTCCCCTGCCCTCTATCTTCCTGAATATCTCCTCGGATTCACTTCTCTGCATGTCCTACCTTCCAGAAAGTGGTCGCTTTTCTGTTCAGAGAGTTGTTGTTATTCTTTTCTTTGATCTCCTGTTGAGTTCCTAGGTGTTCAGAATGGTTTGATCCCTATGCAGCTGAATTCCTGAGATCAGACGAAATCTAGGTCTCCTACTCCTCCGCCATCTTGCTCCTCCTCCCCCTTAACTTTGTAGTTTTTGAACCTTATAGTCATATTACCTATTAAAATTCAATAATAAAACAATTGGAGAAAGGTAGATGTTGGAAGTAAATATTAAATACGAGGAAAGTATAGGAAGTAAACTTGTTTATATCAGGGAAGTTAAAGCTAAATGGGCAATAGACTTCAAGCTTAAATTCTTTGGCTCAAAAATGGGAGATTTAGACCTTGATCTCTTGGTCACTTCAAAATCTTAGACCTTATCATTTGTCATGAAGGGTTTTTATAAGAGCCCTTTAGAAGTGTTATATCCCCTATTTTCTATCTCCATTAAGAATAGCATGAAGCAGTGTGGGGTTATATTTTCAAAGGAAAAATATGATGCTGGATTTGGGAGAATTTCAAATTACCCATTTCTGATAGCAAGTCTTGACCTACACATATTGGACATTATTATGTGGTTGACTTTGAGAACTTCCTCTTTGTTTAATTTAAAATTAATTTAATTATAAATAACATGATTATTGTAAAGCCTATAGTAGTAGAAGAGTATATAAAGTTAGAAAATGACTCCAACTTCTTCAGTCCTACTCTACAAAGGTACTTATGGTATTGTAACTTTTTTCATGCAGCAAGCAGTTTTATAAATCTACATGTATTACTAAAATATGTGCATATTGTATATTATGGAAATACAGAAAAGAAAGAAAGAAAGAAGAAAGAAAAAGAAAGGAAGAAGAAAGAAAGAAAGAAAGAAAGAAAGAAAGAAAGAAAGAAAGAAGGAAGGAAGGAAAGGAAAAGAAAAAAGAGGAAAGAGAGGGAGGGAGAGAAAGAGAAAGGTTTTCTTTGCAAAAGAAATGAGCTTATTATACAATTCTTTGCAGATTGCTTTTTTCAGTTATACATATGGCTTTTTTAACCTTCCTGTACATCTACCTCAGAAGATTTTTGCTTTTTGAAATTTATTTATGTATTACTCAAACCTTAAGGTGATTTTATTTTTGTAAATATTGTGTGGGAACATTAATGGGATAAAATTTTGCTATACATTTATTAGTAAAATTAATATTTATATGTATATTTATATATTAATATATATACATATTGTGTGAAATTAAGTTTGATGAATATAAATCTACTTGTGTAGACTGGAAGCTCCATGAAGGCAGAGATTGTGTCCCTTTTTTGCTCATCATTTTATCTCTACCTCTGAGCTTAATTTTTGGTATGTAGTAAGGTCCAAAAGTATACCGATTATGTGCACGAGCTACAACTAATTCCATGGTAGGGAGTATATGGGCAAATGAACAAACTTCAGTTTGAGGGCACAGAAGAGGGATCATAAGGTAATGCTCAGATTTTACAAAATAGAATCCCCAAGTAAAATCACTTCAAAGTTATTTATTTCCATGGTAGTTTTTAAATGAAGTTCCTTTAATGAACAGTGCTGAATTATGATACTTCTTTGGGAAGGTGATTAGATTTTTTGCACCATCAAATGTGCTAAATGCTGCTAAGAACATGACAATATAGTCTTAAAGATTTTCTATAAATAAAATAGATTGTTGTTCCTTAGATTTGTCAGCTTCTTTATATATTGCTACAACACAATTCACGAAATACTATTATTTTTAAGTCTTGTGTCAAGTTAATGTATTTTAGCTAGGGACTATGTCACAGCTTCTTGAAATTCTATTTTTAGTATCATTACAAATTCCCTGAATGTAAACAGAATTAAATCATTTGCCAGCTTCAGTTTTCTCTCTTGGGACTCAATCATGCATACCACCTACAAAAGATGATATGTGTTGTATAATTAGAACTTTAGATAAAACATATGTTTTCTCTTCTTTTTCTATGAAAGTCATTAAAATGGACCCAAGAACAAAATTCACAGATAAACATTCCATTGGCAATGAAATGCTTAATAGCTACAAAACGCTAGAAAGGTAATAGTAAAGGCATTAAAATTTCTACCAAATCATGGTCCCTTTAGATATCTGTTCATTTCCCTAGAGAGCACTGTGCAGTGGAAGATGGGCACAGATTAATAAAATGAGTAAAGGAAAGGTAGAGAGGATTATAAAATATAATATGTACAGTTATATATACTCTACCTTACATACTACACTATATATATATATAGTGTGTGTGTGTGTGTGTACGATATACACATCAATGTGTATAACAAAGCAATACAAACGAGATACACAAGACCACGTTGGGAGCTAACATTGAAGTTGAATAGGAGTTAATTAGTCGAAAAAGGAGGGTAATGTATTCTAGGCAGAGGAAGTACCCAAGCAAATACACTGTGTAGATGAAAAGTTGGTGAATAAGAGGACTTAAGGAAAGCATAGGTGGCTGACGTGGGAGAGAAGGGGACTCAGCCTTATGGGAGCTTGCAGGCCATACTAAAATTTTGCTTTTATCCTAAGAGTAATGGGACTCTAGTAAAGGATTTTAAATACAAAAATGAAATAATGAGAATTTTACTATGAGAGGATTTCCTTGGCTGCAGAAGTAAAAACGCGTTTTGGGAGGCAAGTGTTGCCTAGAATGGATGCAAGTAGCCCAGGGAGAAGACTATTACATGGTTCAGGGGAGAGAGATGACAGGTCGGACCAGTATAGTAGAGATAGAGATGGTAGATGGACATTGCAATTCTAATGGCATTTGTCCCTTAAACACTACATTCTATGTTAGTCTAAATTTTATTACTTACTAAATTTTACTTTAAAAATAGTAAGATTTAGTGGTACCTGGGTGGCTCGGTCAGCTAAGTGTCCAACTCTTAGGCTCAGGTCATATCTCAGGGTCGTGAGATCTAGTGCCGCATTGGGCTCCGCTTTCAGCGTTGAGTCAGTTTGAAAGTCTTTCTCCTTCTCCCTCTACTCCTCCCTCCATTCGTGTGCTCACTCTATCTCTCTCTAAAATAAATCCATAAAATCTTAAAAAAATAGTAAGATTTTAGAACGACTTGTAAGCCTAACTTATTCCTGAGGATTAGGGTGAATTAAGCATACCTGCATATTTGTTGTCTTGATGTAAATAAAATGTTTTGTATCTGCTTAAAGATGATACATCACTGTCTCTTTTGCTACAAAAACCCTCTTGTAAAATGAAGAAGAATTATGCCAGATACCATATTTTAATAAACCTTAAGCCTCAAACTATTCTGCTGTTACTAGATGCTGTATAATTTTCAGAGTCAGTGCAGCCCTAAGTTATAATTTAACAATTATTAGATGGACAGTAAATAGACATCAGATTGCAATTTCATATGATTGACCTTCTTGAAAGATTACTTCAGCTAATCTTCAATTTTACAAACTCTAATGTAAAAGTTCAAATGACAAAAAATTCTTCATCTTTTCTTCAAATTTAACACATGCTCAATCTATCTAATAAATCTGCATTCAGTACATCTAATAAAATTCTTACCAGAGCAGAGCCATAATTCAACATAAGTTCTTAAGTTAAAAAATGTATATATATGCCTAATGATGAAATTTTTGACAACTATATTTCAGAAAAATTTCATTTGTCTTTTTATTTCAGTGCTCTCATTACTAAAAGGTGTGACCTTTTCAGCATTCTGTGATTTCAGTCAGGAAACGGTTATTCAGCACTTCTGATGTATAAATACTAGTCATTGCTGGAGAATCAGTGGTGAATGAAGCAAAACATCCAACGTTGAGAGTTTTACCATCTAGTATGGAGTTATGTTTTGCTGGTCTGTTCTTGCTGTAAACAATCAGCCAGTATTCAAATTTTCCTTCCACTGGAAATATTTCCTTCCATATTACCGAAATATTCTTAGGCTGAACAAAACTTTCTTCTCAGTACTTTCCCCATCCTTTTCAGTCTTTTTGTAGGTTATAGACCATCTAATTGTTTTTATGCAAATCAAAATTTTCTTTTGAGAGAAAAAAAATCTCCTAGAGATTTTACCAGATGGAGAGTAATTAACTACAAATGAGGAGATATATTGATAGTATCTTATAAAAGGGACATTTGTCATATTAGCCTTTCAGAATACATGTGTACAGTTTTCTCATTAAAGTGCCCTTTACAGCATGTGTATATGTGTGCCTGCATGCATGTGTGTGTGTGTGTGTGTGTGTTTTAATTGCAGGTGATTAATTCTTGTAGTTGACTTTTATGTTACCCCCTAACAGTTATTAGGAAAATCACATTTTTCAATGGTTTCTGTACCATTTTGGGGACACTCTGTGACTTTGAAACTATTCAATATTATTATACAGTATACTATTTTATAATCCATATAAACTTACTACTTTTTTTCCTTTATTTGTTCAAGTATAACATATTTTGCCATGCGAACATGGCTTTGAGAAATTGATATTCAAATTACAATACAGGGCTAATGAAAAGGATTGCTTATTAATTCTTAATAATTTTAGCTTAGGTTTAACAAGAGTTTACTATGTACAGAACCCTGTGCTAAGTTATTTTCTTAAAAAGCAGCTTTATTGAATCTTAGAAGGAGGAGGCTGTGACTTTATCCTTACCCCATCACCTGCTGCTTCCACTCCCTGGGGTTATGCACCTAGTATCCAGTGGTTGAAACTGCTTGTGCAGCCAAGAGTCTTCTAGGGCTAGTGCCAGAGGGAGAATGTGTTCTCTTCCTAAACCGCACCACCAGCCAATATAGGGGAAGTTGGTCCTCTCTGCTTTTCTTCTCTGTGAACTCAGGCCCTGAACTTATTCTCTTATTCTTATTATCATCATTTTGCCTTGAAAAAAATAAAAAGCCAACAAACAACTGTGATGCCAAATTTTTCAACTCACGGGAGAAATGGTTCTTTATTTCTTTGTAATTTTCATTTTCCCTAGGCTTGTAGTATGATTATTGTTTTATGACATTTTTCCCACCTGGAGCCAACTTTAACTCCTGTAATTAAATGTACCACTTTTTTTTGAAATGTCAAAATTTCACTATTTGGCATCAATCTTTATTTTAAAAGAGAAAACACTAACTCCTCCAAACATGATATAGTATTTAAAATTGTAGCAATGTTTAAATTTTCATATACAAAATGGTACCACCAGTAATCAATGGGAGACACAGAGCACACGTCACTTACTGCTTGAGCTCCTTAGTCTGATGGGAAGTACATAAATAATTATAATTGTTTTTCTGTTATCTCCTTAATTCAAATTGTTAAATCAACAGGGATAAGGAAACCTCACTGACATTGTATATCCATCTTGAACTCCTTCCTGCAGCTACGCTGGCTTACCTACCTTTCTTCAGAGGACCCTGATGTCTCCGGGACCCATAACTGCTTTTGCTCTTTGACCTTTCCTTTATGTATCCCTCGGTTCGGCCTTGGTGTAAGTGTTCCCTTTTTTCCCCAGAGGCTTTGCTATCTACTCTGGCTATATCAGTGAGGGGCTAGGGCACCTCCAAGCCAAAAGTACTTTGTGTAAAGACTTTCTCCCTTTGCTAACAAGACTGCCCAATAATTACAAGCAAGATGATGCAACTTTATTATATTATAGTGGAGCATCTTAGTTTAGAGACATGTTCTGTATTTAAATTATGAATGTAATTGGGTTCAAGGACGTATTTTCAGAAAACTGAAGTCTTTTTAAGTCATACCAATGCCTCTTGGTCTTAAAAAGTGTCCTAAAACTTGGTCTTGAGGGAGTTGACAAAGACATCTTTTAAAAAATGTCTTATCAGCAGATTGGTATTTTAAATCATTTTTAATCCTATTTCCCAGCAAGTGTAGGTTCCTTTTTTTGGTGATTGGCTTGAGAAAGAATGATGGATAATTTTAGGAATAATACTGGGTTATTGAAGACCACATGAAAATAATTTAGGAAAGGTTTATATGGCCACATTGGTCAGAGTTCTCCAGTGAAACAGAACCCATAGAGTTGATGTTGCAGTCATGAGTCTGAAGGCAATCTGGAGGCACAATTCCTTCCTTTTCTGGGACCTCAATATTTTCACTTTAAAGCCTTCAATTTATTGAGTGAATCCCACCCACATTATGGATGGTATCTCTACTCATTCTACTGATTTAAATGTTAATCACATCTAAAAAATACCTCCGCAACAACAGCAAGTCTGGTGTTTGACTAAACACCTGGGTACCATCACGTAGCCAAATTGACACATATAATTAACCATTACAGTGGGGTCTTATGAAAAATGAATTATAGACTTTATATTGCTTAGAAAAAGAGAAGTGAAGTAAATAAATACTATGGAGAAGACCTAAATTTTACGATTAGAACTACTAATGTGGGTACTTATGGGAAAATAGCGGACAAGGTTGTAGGAAACTATATCTAGATTTATACCTTGAAGGTTTACATTTTTTTTAGTTTTTTTCCTCTTATTATTGAAGTATAGTTGACATAAATTTTCTTAGCCTTTATAAACATAAATTATGTAGAATTTTGTAATAACAGTATAGTGATTGCAATGATATTAATTGTTAGTCACATATTCCACATTGATTATCTCATTTCATTTTTACAAGTCTAAAGTAGACACTAATATTATCTCTACCATAAAGATGTGAAAATTGATGCCCAATTAGGTTGAGACTTGTGCTAGCTTACAGAGATAGTAAAAAGTGGAGCTAGGTTAATTATTGCATGAGTTCAATATTTTCTGCACCTATCACTGTTGAAAACAAATTCTAGATGAAAAGCTCTACAGTTTTCAGTCCTTACATACACCATCTAGATAGACCCAGAGTACATTATAGCCAATTTTTATAAGGAGAACCCCCCTTTGCTCCAAATTACAAACAATTAGCTAGCTATTAATGCTTTTTAAAAAGATGTGATTCTTTCTTCCTCCTTAATAATTGCCAGAATTTGTTTTTCTGCCAATATTTTCTATGAAGACCGTGTGGTATTAAGCACAGCTAGACAACTAGTTACTCTTGTTAAGTAGTGTATCTATTTTTAAAGAAATCTATTAGAACAACATAAGATCACTTTCAGTTTGACCTCTAACTCATGGAAAAAAGTTAAGCTTTATAAGCTTCATAAAAAAGCTTAGCTACTGATGTTTTATACCACCTTGGGAGTGAATGCCTAGAGAAACAATCTCAACAGATTCAGTAATAAGGTTGAGTTTGCTCTGCCAGCTTTTCTAATACTTAACCATTCCTCACCTTATGCTCTTGGCTGCAGTCACTCTTTTCTGAACACCATCACAGTTGGATTTCTAATGCCTAACACAGTATCTGGTGCACAGTGCTTAATAAATAATTCTAGAAAAGAAGGAAGGAAGTTAGGAAGGAAAGCATATTCTATAGAAATATTCACTTTTTGGCTCTATATTTCCTTCACTTCAGTCTATTCCCTTATTTATTATATACCACTCTTTTACTTGTGTAACTGGAAACGGAGAAGCTGAAAGCCTGTAGAAAATGTATTAGCGTTCATGCAGGTGATTATGCAGTCATTTCAGCCCTCCTCCTGTATTATCTTTCTGCATCTCTTGCTGTGGGTTTGTCACACATTTTAAGGCCCAAGATTGCACATTTGGATCTCAGCCTGTGTCGAGCCATGGTGAGAAATGCTTATCTTTGAACTTTTATTTTAATGCAAAAAGTAATATTGACTAGCATTTTCTAAGGGACAGTTTTAGAAAGTTGGTTGACACTGTAATGTCAAATAATTTCTGCAGAGTAATTACCTTTTTAAAGACTCTCCAGAAATATTCCCTAGCCATAGAAGGATATTTGGTATAAACTTGGGAAACATGTGTTAAGGATGAGAAAAGATAGACATCGCATATGCTATAGACATCGTATATGTTATTTTAATCTAATAATTTGTCTGATCTGCTATTGTAAATGTAATCTATATTGATGATATTCAGCTCAGAAGGTCAACCACATTCAGCTTTAGTTTGAAACTAATAACTAGAAGAATCAGTCCTAATAAAATGCATTTTGGTCCAAGTAAAATTGGGTAGCCAATATTATAGCCAAAAGTAAATTGTATTTGTTCTCATTTAAATCCAATCATATTTGTCATTAGTTGTTTTTGTTTTTTTTATAGACTTCAAGAACACATTACTTTTCAGGTGAAAAAATTAATCTTTTATTAAAACTTTAATTAGAACTTTTATTAAAATTTCTCCCAGAATTCTAAGTGGAGATTTTAATGCAAAACCTAAATATTTGGAAATAAATATTTGGTTTATTTTTCACTCATAACTTGTACATTGTACTTCATCAGTTTCCACTCCATTAGATTTAAATTTTAAGAATTTTGTGGAATAACTATTACAGTGACATTTAAAAAAATTGTCCTTTGTATAATAGTCAAACACACAAAAATAACAGAACTTTAAGAAAATCATATTTGGATATTTTTACCTTAATTTTTGTCCTTTAACTTTCTTTAAAAAGTTCTTAGTGGAGATGGAGATAGTGAAATTTTGCTTCCTGTGTATATGGTGAAGAAGGAGGGAAAATATGGTAACTTTCTTTTTTTTTTGTAAAGATTTTATTTATTTATTTATTTGAGAGAGAGAGGGCATGTGCATGCATGGTTGGGGAGGAGCAGAGGAGGAGGGAGAGAGAGAGAAAGAGAGAGAGAAAGGATCTGAAGCAGAATTGACATTGAGCATGGAGCCCAGCCTGGGGCTTGATCCCATGACTGCAAGATCATGACCTGAGCCAAAACTAAGAGTCTGACACTTAACTTACTGAACCACCCAGGTGCTCCAATATCACTTTCTATGGAATTTGTAACTTGCAAAGTTCATTCTTCTATGGTCTAATATCCTTATGGGTATAAATTACCGACTTGGAGGAGGTAAATTGACTTTATATCAGAAATTGTTTTGTGTGCTCAATTGGAGATTCATGATTTTTTCAAAATAACTTGTCACGGCTTATTTTGTATATTGGGAGACACTGGTGAAGAATAAATTTGTAGTCAGCTCACTGAGCTTTCAATATTGTGGGAAGCACCAGACAAGACTTAAAGTTTTACACTAATTCCTTATGAGAGAAAAGTTAACTTAGATCTTTAGTGCTTAGAAAATATTTCTAATATTCATCCTGACTCAACAAGCATTTAAGTGGTTACTAGAAGACATATACTGTTTTTACTGCTCATAAAGTGTTTATACATTATAAACAAGAATGTGGTTTTCTTACAGGTTTTTACTTTATTATATTTGACTAATTTACTCATCCTCTCTGTTCTAAGGCACTAGGTAAAAGAATGAAGCCACACAGAGGAAAAGTTCCTGCTCCAAGAGACTAGAGAGAATAAGGAGTGATGGGTGAACATGAGGTAGACAAGAAAGGAGTCACTGAGTATGGGGAAATAGAAGTCATTAGTATAAAGGTTCCATATTTGACCGTGATGTTTATATTTGACCTCTTAATTCTACCCCATGGGTACTGATGCGTGGTAGAGAGGCTTGTGATGAAAGATCATGGAACGGGCCAGATGGATGGAACCAACATAAATTCTGCTGAATGGAATGGAATATTCCCTGGTCAACTCAGAATGTCACTCCTAACCAGAGTAAACTAGGAAAAAAAAACTAGAGAAATATGGGATTCATTTTATCACCATTGTTTCCTTAAACTTACATTTGCATTCAGTTGAGAAATCTAAACAGCCAAGTTTAAAGGGCCTAATGCATTTTTATTTTCTTAGCACTCATTTGCAATATAATGAGACATATGAGTGACAGGAAAAGTTGGTACACTGAGGAACTTGATAATGAGTTTTATTTTTAAACTTACTATTCTTTAAAAATATACATAAATTCCAGTTAGGCTTTGGATTCTAGTATTTGCTTTCCTCATAAGGATTGGGAAAAACTAATGTACCCTTACTTTTTTTCTTTTAATGGCATGATAGTATATTTTGATAATATTTCTTATTTTTTAACTATTATTTGAAAACTATTCCTGGAATCTTCTAATCACTTAATTCACTTAATATGATACAGTATAATAAGCATTGTGATCATATGTGGCCACTGGGCAATACATTTTCAAAGCAAGTAGGTGGACATAAATAGACACATACATATTTATTATATTATCACTCTATTGTGAGTATTGTTAATGTTGCTTCATTATATAGTTATTTTTCTAAGTGAAGAGTAAATTACAATAATGGAAACATTCAACTTCATAATCATTCTCTCTTTGTACTATTTATGATGGAATTTACAAGCTTTTCAGTATTCTTGTTGGAAAGAAATTATTGAAATAAATGGAAAATGATAAATGTTTACTGAAAGGGCAAAAGTACTGTGAATCGCAAATTCATGCATAAGGCAATAGGGCATTTTTTTCCTGGTAGGCTAATTATACTTACCATTCAATTAATTGCAATATTTATTAAATGAAAGAATAAGCATTTTAAAACATGGGTTACATTAAAGGATAAACATTTTTTTTTCAGTTTGGGATCTATATTAGAAACCAACAATAACTAGCGATATAATTCTAAGTTGATGTCATCATATTTTCTTTGACATCTTTATGAAAGTCCATATGAGCTATCATAATTACCCATGAACATTTGTAGCCTGTGAACAGGAATAAATTTTTCGTGCTAACCTGCACATTATAATGGCTTCCCTCCTGTGTTCTAGATCACATTTCACCTTATCTCTATAGGGATTTTGTTCCATCAGCTTTGAATAAATTTCTTCCTGCCATTTAGCTAACTTTTACATGTCCTTCAAAATTCATTATAAGGTAATCTCTTCTAATATTCTTAGGGGTTTTTTTTTAAAGTTTTATTTATTTATTTGAGAGAGAGAAAGCGCATGAGTGCATGAGCAGCGGGGAGAGGCAGAGGGAGCTGGAGAAGCAGACTCCCTGTTGAGCAGGGAGCCTGATGCAGGGCTCAGTCCCAGGATCCTGAGATCATGACCTGAGTAGAAGGCAGACGCCTACCGACTAAACCACCCAGGTGCCTTAGTATTCTTAGGTTTAAGTAGCTCTGCCCTGCTCTGCTCCTGTAGTACCACTGGCCATGGTTCTCCCATCACAATCATAAAAAAATATACACTATGGTTAGTGACTGACTGGGCAACCCTAATAGAATATAAGCTTTTCTAGGACAGAAACCATAAATAAGCCAATATTCATCAAACACTTATTAAGTGCTAGGCATGGTCATATATATTATCTCACTTAATCTTCACAGAAGTAGTGATTGTGGAAGATATTGCTGTCCCTGCCCCAAACTCAATAAACACTAGTTGATAATATTATTAATGACATTAATAATGTCCCTGGTGAGCCTGGGAGTATACAGGCTAAACAAATAATAAAGTTTTAAACTCTATCACCCATTTAATAGGTACCATTGACATTTATAGCAGACTCTAAAGGTATTTTTATTAAAATCAATTAATTCCTGCTAAGCTTCATGAGGAAATATACCTTTGCACATATGCTAAGGCTTTTTATGACCAGTACAAAGTAGTTTAATTTATTATGCTTCTAGAATGACACAGTGAAATTTTCTGCAAAATGAGTTTACTGTTTCCATCAAAATACAAGAATTTAAATTTTCATGATAAGAGCTGGTTCATGTTCATAGGACCTAAAGTGCTATCCTTTCTGCTTTTCCTTTTGTTTGGTTTTCCTGGACACCTGCCTTAATGGGAAGATAACTGAGAATTTTGGCTTTCAAAATACAACTGAGTCCAATTAAGCAGGCAAGGAACACAGGGAGCAGTATGAGTAGGAAAAACTGGCCAGGCACTGTTGCTAAATGAAGGGTAAATGCATATTTGTGGAGGTGATAGATTTTTATTTCTCTAAGTGGTTTTAAATTGCTTGGCTGTGCCCTCTGGCTGAAAATGATGTATAAGTTACTAAGTGAGTGAGTCATTCTCATAAGTACAGATGGTAAGAGAGGAAGGTTGGGACACTGAACCAAATTACCCATGGTACAGCAACACAGAAACCAGTGTCCAGCAGTCTTGGGTGGTCATGTTTGTACAATTTTCTTTTTAATAAATACTTTCTTTTAAATATATTGAAAACTCTTGGCTTCTAAAACTATTTATGTGATATCTGTTTAATGTTGCATCTGTAAGTTACAATTCTCTTTTTGGGGTTTATGAATTATCATTATCCCAACAGAATACATTTTAAAATTAAGAACAAGTTTAGAGACTATTTATTTTCTTTGTAATCTATGGTCTGTCTTTTTAAAACACTCAGCATTTTGATACAAGATTTTTTTGGATAACTTGATTATATACATGAGAAAATATTAAAAGCCTTAAACTAGATGCATGCTTCATTTGGACTTCGATGGAATTTTATTAAAGTGAACAAGCTCACAAAAACATGCTTATATATTTATCATCTTGTGCATGAAATAAGGGTGCCAGAGGAAAAGGCATGAAAAAACAAAAGGAGCACTTCAAAGGCAAGACTCCTGATTAGGCTGATGGAATTCTATCCCCAGGTTGATTTTTGATAAGCATGAAATTCTTTGAAATTCTTATCCCAAATTCCAGTGAGAGTGTGTCTTGTTAAGAGCTGCACCTATCATTCTCTTTTCCTTGCATGAATTTTTCTAAAAATTCTTTGCAAATGAGTGTCTTCATTATTTGCTGAGTATATTGAGCCTGTGTACTTTCATATGTGAGTCAAGCAGACATGAAAGACCAAAAGCAACTGGAATGATGTTTCATTCTTCTACTGTTTGGCTCTCCAAGGTGCACAACCACTCTGGTGACGTGGCAGCTACTTGATGTGTTGGGATTGGAAAGACACTAGAAAGAAGGGAATTGAAGGGAGGAGCACTCAGGCTTAGCTGACAATCTCAAAGGATGAAGGAAGAAGTGGAATTTAAGGTCATCAGGGAAGATAGAATTCAAGTCATCTTACGTCTCCTCATGCCCACCCAAGTGGTGATCTAAATAAAGTACAGGATCTTTCAGCCCATACATATTTTGTGTTTTTGTTCCACCAAAGTTTCTCTAAAATGGAACCTACTTTCACCAGGCACAAACTACTTAATGGAGTGAAAATAAAGACTATAGATGTTTTAGTTCAGCCTGCCATAATAAAATGCAATAGACTGGGTGGCTTAAAAAACAGATTTATTTTCTCACAGTTTTGGGGATTGGGTGTTTAAGATCAGGGTGCCAGCATGATTGAGTTCTTCCTGCCGTACAAGACTACTCCTTTCTCCCTGTGTTCTCACTTGGCGGGGGTGGGGGTGGGGGGTTGGGGTGCAGAGAAAGAGAATGGGGACGGGATGAGAGAGAGTGCTCTCTCCTGTCTCATCTTATAAGGATACTCATCCTATCAGATCAGGGTCCCACCCTTATGATATCACTTAACCATAAGCAACTCCTGAAGGTCCTGTCTCCAAATACAATCATGTTGGGGTTTGGGGCTCCAATGTATGGATTTTGGGGCGAGACACAAACATTCAGTCCATAACAATCTATATATAGTAGTAATTGTCTCTGACTCAAAGCCTTTACCAGAAAAATAGCCAGAACTGTAGCTTGAAGATTCTATCTCCCTTGTTCATAGAACTGTTGGGTCATCTGACATGTGCTCTTTGCATTTCTAGGCATCTGATCCCCTTCTCTTGCTTATTTCCTCCCTTGCTGCATTGCACTGAGATTGGTGAATTCAATTCTGGCCGTAGCCTGGCATCTTTCTCTTATATTGACATTACCATTCTAGATGCTTCCTTCTAATGGTTGAGTGGGTCAGGGAAGGAGGAATGCAGGGAGGATCCTCCTTTCTCCATTGCTTTTTTTTTTTATTATTAAAGTTAAGAGAAATAACTTCTATTTAAAAAATGTTACTCATTATAGCATATATTGTTTCATTTTATCTTTACATAAATACTATATGATAAAGTTATTTATAAATGAGATTAATGACTTCTGGGTCATACAGTTAGAAACTAGTGGATTCATGATTCAAATCCATGTTCGCATACATTCAGAGCCTTTGTTAGTCTCACAATCCACACAGGTTTCTCTAGTTTAACAGCAGATCAAAGAATCATTGAAACATTTTCTTATAACACCATAGCAGTATACACTTGGACCACAAATTATTTGTCTGTGTAATTTCACATATACAACTCACCTATTTCAGTCACTAAATGGATGTAAGTATTGGGATCTTCTTTTTTGTGTATATTACCGTTTTATATCATCTCTGAATAAGGATGAAATTAATCAGAAATTTTTCCTAGCCAGATCTGAATGTTTATTAGGATGTCTTAAGACATTTCAAAATGTTGTTTGTGAAATGCTTTTATCTTTTAATATATGCAGGGTCTGAGTTATGTCACTCTAGTCATTCCTGATATTGATAATTTGTGTCCTCTATTTTTTCTGATCAATCTGGATAGAGGTTTATGTATATTACACATATTTCAAAGTACCATGTTTTTTGGTTCATTGATTTTCTCTAGTTTTTTAATCTATTTTCTATTTCACTGATTTCTTTAGTATTTATTTTCTTTGTTCTGTTTACTTTGGATTTACTTGCTCTTGTTTTTCCTGTTCTTAAAGAAGTGAGGTCTTTGAACTGAGAACTTTTTCCCCTTTTCTATTACAGGCATTTAGTGTATATTTTGCTTTCCCTTTCTTTCTTTCTTTTTTAAGATTTATTCATTTTAGAGAGAGAAAGAGTTGGGGGGAGGGGCAGAGGGAGAGAGAGTTTGAAGCAGACTCAGCACTGAGCATGGAGCCTGACATGGAGCTTGATCCCACCACCCTGAGATATGACCTGAGCGGAAACCAAGAGTCGGACACTTAAACCGACTGCACTACCCAGGCGCTCCTGATTTCATTCTCTTCCTCCCTCCCCTCCACTCCCTCCCTCTGTCTTCCTTCCTTCCTTCCTACCTTCCTTCCCTCCTTCTTTCTTTTCTTTTCTTTCTTTCTTTCTTTCTTTCTTTTTCTTTCTTTCTTTCTTTCTTTCTTTCTTTCTTTCTTTCTTTCTTTCTTTCTTTCTTTCTTTCTTTCTTTCTCTTTCTTTCTTTCTCTTTTCTTTCTTTCTTTTTTTCTTTCTTTCTTTCTTTCTTTCTTTCTTTCTTTCTTTCTTTCTTTCTTTCTTTCTTTCTTTCTTTCTTTCTTTTCTTTTCTTTCTTCTCTTTTTCATTCTGTTTTTCTTTCTTTCTTATATGTTTTAATTTTTTGGACTTTTTCTTTGACTCAAGAATTATTTAGAAATGTGTTATTTAATTTCCAGTGCTTATGAATTTCCCAGTACCTTTGTACTGTTGACTTCTAATTTAATTTCACTACAGTCTGAGAACATACTTTGTATTACAGGGAAACTTTTATGTTGAAACTTATTTTGTGGGGCACCTGGGTGGCTCAGTCAGTTAATAGTCTGCCTTCAGCTCAGGTCATGATCCCAGGGTCCTGGGATTGAGCCTGAGTTGGGCTCCCAACTCAGCGGGGAGCCTGCTTCTCCCCTGCCCTCTGCCACTCCCCTTGCTTGTGCTCTCTCGCTCTCTCTCGCTCTATCACTCAAATAAATAAATAAATAAATAAATAAATAAATAAATAAATAAATAAAATCTTTGAAAACAAAAGAAACTTATTTTGTGATATAGTCTATTTTGGTAAATATTCAATGTTATCTTGAAAATAGTGTGTATTTTGCTGTTCTTTACTGGAGTTTTCAATAAATGTCAACTAGGTCAAGTTGGTTGATAGTGTTAAGAATTCCATGTGCTCCCTAATATTCTGATTATTTTTTTTACTATTTATTCAAAGAGGGTATTAAATCTTCCCTGTAATTTTTGGGTTGTCTCTTTTTATTCTTCCAGTTATATACATTTTTGCTTTCTGTATTTTAAAGCTTCAATTTGTCCTATCTCATATTTTTATTTTCTCTCCTTTCTTGACTTCTTTTGGATTGACTGAATGTTTTCTTTTATTCCAGTGTTTTCCTCTACTAGTTTGAGAATTGTACACACTGGTATTGTTCTTTCAGCATTTACACTTTTAACATGCATATTTTAAAGTCAGATATCAATCAGGATCTCGATCTTCCTTCCAAACACTGCAGGGGAATTTTCATCACTTTATTTCTAATTACTCTGTGCCTCATTTGTATGTTATTCTGGTTTTGTATTTTAGCTTTATCTCCATTTTTAATTCCTTCAATATTATTATGACAATTTGTATAAAGTCTTTTTTTTTCCTTTTCGAATATCACCACATATATTTATCACTTTGCTTCCTTTTTATTTCTTCCTGTACCTAAGACTGTTTATGTGGGGTGACTTAATTTTTGCTTGAAGAACATTCTTAACAGTTTTCATTGAATAATTCCATTGGTGGCAAAATCTCTCAGTTTTTCTTAGATTTTCTTAATTTATCCTCATTTATGAATGATATTTTCATTGAGTACAGAATTCTAAGTTGACATTTATTTTATTGCAACACTTAGGAAATAGTATCCCACTGTTTTCTGGCTACTGTTGTTGCTCTTCAGAAGTTAGCTGTCAGTGAAATTGTTGCCTTTTTAAGATGTGTTTTTTTTCTGTCCAGTTGCCTTTAAATTGGTGCCTTTTGTGTGTGCATTCTGCTCTCTCCTCATGATTTTGCTAAATACTGTTTTCTTTTTTATTTGTCCTGCTTTGAATTTTCTGGGCTTTTGAATTTGTTAATTAGGTTTTTCATCCATTTTGGAAAGCTTTCAGCCGTTGTCTTTTTCAATTTTACCTTTGCTTCATTGTCTCTCTTTTTTCACCTGGGACTTGTTATATATTGTTCTGAATATTTTTTTGAGCTCACCTCCTTTTCTCTTTCCCTTAGAGGCTGACTAATATGGACCACATTAATGCTCTTCTTTGCCCTCTGGTTTCCAGATACGTTCAAATAAAGTGAGGCAGAGATAGCAGATCAGAAGGAGGGAAGAAAGTGAATTTGGCCACTTAGTGCTATTGTTCCCTCATTGCTCAGTTGAATAACCATTTACCAAAGGTCACAGCTCCTGTCAGGCAGCCAGCCTTATAGCTGTCCTCTCTGGGTTCCATTATTATTTCCTTCTTTTCCTTCTCTAGGCCTAGAGTAGTGGTGCCCCCCACAGTCTAACCCTTGGATACTAATGTAGTTCCCTTAAATTGGCCAAAAATTTGTAAATAGTCACTCTTAACCTCTCCTCAGACGACCCAGTTTGTACTGTTTCCCAATCAGACTGTGACTCATAAGGATATTTATGACATCTCCTCATTGTAAGCATCATGGCACTTAACCTGCTTTTCATAATTGGTACCTCTGTGTCTGTGTAAGATTCGATGTACTTTCTTCCAGGTGAAGCCTTATTTATTTAGTTGTTCTAATGATGATTTTTATTTTTTATTTATTTATTTTATTTTTATTTTTAAGATTTTATTTATTTATTTGACAGAGAGAGACACAGCGAGAGAGGGAACACAAGCAGGAGGAGTAGGAGAGGTTGAAGCAGACTCCCCGCAGAGCAGGCAGCCTGATGCAGGGCTCCATCCCAGGACCCTGGGATCATGACCCAAGCCGAAGGCAGACACCTAGTGACTGAGCTACCCAGGTGTCCCTAATGATGATTAAAAAAAAGATTTATTTATTCATTTTAGAGAGAGCATGTGTGCACACATGCGCACATGTGAGGGGGTTGGGCAGCAGAGGGAGAGGGAGAGAATCTCATGCACAGACCCTGCTAAGCACAGAGCCTGATAACTCAGGGCTGGATCTCACAACCCAAGATCGTGACCTGAGCCAAAATCAAGAGTTGGACGCTTAACTGACTGAGCCACCCAGGCGACCCCTATTGATGATTTTAGATTAAATGATTATACTTTTAATTTCTTAAAGTTCTATTTTATTCCTTATCAAATTTGTTTGATAATTTATTGTAGTCTGGTTTTCATTCATGTTTTATCTTCCTGTTTTATGTCTTTGCACGTACAAAACCAATTTCTTTTACATGCTATCTGATGACTCCTGTATTTGAAGTCTTCATGAGTCTGATTTGCTGATAGTTGTTTCTTGCCTCTTGCTTATGCTTTGTTTCTTTTAGTGTTTTGTAGTTTTTTGAATGTGAGTTCATATATCTTAGAATTTAATTTATGGAAATTTTCTGAGTCCTGGGAATAAGATAGTTTCCAACAAAGGATTGATTTTTTCTCTACCACATCCTTTAGTGAATCAAGGGTCACTATAAATTAAAACATTATTGGAATTTGGGCCATATGAGGGATAATTCATGATTATTACTAATTATGAGCAGCCAGGTAGGTAATCTAATTCATCTTTATAAAACTCTGTTTTTAATCATTTGGTGTTCTGGATCTGTAGAGTGGATTTCTTCTTTTAAATAATCTGCCTGGGAGAGGCTCTAGGCTTTGTCTCTTAGGCTTTAAGTTAGGCTAACATCAAGTCAAGTTTATGAGGCCTAATAATTATCCTCAAGGTGAAAGCTGTCATCAATGCTTTACTCTTACTTCTACCTTCACTTAGGTGTTAGCCTGAGTAATATTTATTATTATGATTATGATTATTATTGTTACTTTAACATCTTGTGGAGAGATTTAAGAATATGCTTCCCTAAATCTTATCCAGCATTCATAATTATTTTCATTGAATAGTCATTTAGTGCATCTTGTTAGTGAAACTGCTAGAAACAGTAGGCATCATCTTATTCTTATCCTTTTGTCATTTTGTATTAGGTATTTCTTTTTTTTAAAGAGCACAGAGTCAATTTTGCTTTTATTAAGTCTGAGATTTCATGCCTTTATTTGCATGGTCTGTCTTTTATCTTGTTACATGCTCTCAGATCTTTAAAATTCTTTACTTGGGTTATTCTTTAAAAGTTTTATGGAGAAGGTAACCCTTAGGCTTAATTGTGAGGAAGACATATCTGTCAGTTGGGGTTCTGTAATGAGAGAAGGAAAGAACATGAGCTGTCGTGGGTTGCATTCATATGTTCATTTTGGGTCATGCTATTTCCTTTATTTTATAAAAATTATATCTAAAGCTTTTTTTTATGTTAGTTACCTTCCTAAGAAATGTATTTTTTCTGATAATGGATATTTTATGGTTAATTGTAAAACATTTTCTAATTCTAATATTTTCATCAGAAATTTAAAGTCAGATTATAATAATGAAATTTTAATATGTACTTCTAATAAAATATGAGATTTGAAAACTAATGAAGTCTTTAGAATTCATTTGTAGTTAGGATGGCTGATAAAATTATTATTTTATTCCACTTAATAATAATAAAAATAATGGTAGTGGCTATCTTTAACAATAATAATAAAACTAATGGTAGTAGCTATCTTGGGTATAATACTAAGAAGGATACTAGGATTAAGTCCTGACTAAGTAGGAAGGTGTCATGAGGGGTAAATACTATGTTTCAAAGGCATTTTGCAGTCCAAAACAACGAATGTCACATATCTACTCAGAATCAGTTCAATGTGTTCATGTTACAGATGAAGAATAAGATCTAGAGAAGAGACACAGTCTCCTAGAGTCAGGCAACTCTTAAGAGGCAGATATAGGGTTTAGCTCCAGCTCTGACTCTCGAAGTTCAATTCTTTTTCTACTTTATCTCTTGTTAGCTTATATATTTTTTCTATCTCTAATCGTTTTCCCCAGAAATGTTTCATAATTATTTTGTTTATGGCTTTTTCATACCAATATTACATACTTTTCTGCACACCTATAAAGTATCATGTGGGCTAATGTAGAAGCTAATATGTAAATCTATAATGATCTGCAGCATACAAAAGCCCTTTTGATTGCCTGAGGTGAGGAAAGTCTCTATTAACTACTTTACTCATCATTTCCAATACAGTCTTTTTAAAAAATCATTGTTCAGGGTCACCTGGGTAGCTCAGTGGGTTAAGAGTCCAGCTCTTGATTTAGGCTCAGGTCATGATCTCATGGTCGTGAGCTTGAGCCCTGTGTTGGGCTTAGTGTGGAATCTACTTGGGATTCTCTCTCTAAAATAAAAAAATGCCATTGTTTGGAGTAAAGTACAGTAACAAAGTCCTAATGAATTTATTTATTTTCCAATTCTTCCTTATTTGTGTCTTTTATCTATATTGCCTATTAAGAAAGAGAGAAGCTCTTAGAGAGAAGTCAAAGCAAAAAATCAATTAGATATATACATATTTTTTAAATAAGAGTTTTTTATGGTGACAAAAACTATCTGTGACCATTTATGCAATTTATTTAACAGAGATATGGTATATATTTGTACCATTGCACATAATCCCTAATTCCCAGCAGTTTTAAGTTAATATTTTTTAGCATCAACTATATTTGCAGTATTAATCCTTATAGTAGCTCTGTGAAGTTAATATTTTATTATCTCCATTTTGTATAAGAGCAAACCAAGATTTGGAGAGATTAAATAAAAAAGTCATAGTCACACAAATTAGTAGTGAAATGGATTCTAAGTTTATCTGATTGCAGCACTTGAGTTATTGTCCACAGCCCTATATTGAAAGCTGAAGGGTACTAAAACTAGGCATTGAAGATGCATAAATATTTCAGATATCTAGATATAATACTTCTGAGTACTATGATTCTTATTGAGACTCAGGTTTATGAGAAGTATCTAATTATTACATAAATTGGCTGCTCAGTTGATGAATCTTTTCAGAATTCAACTTCACAAACATATGTGAATCAAATCATTAGGTGGTTTCAAAACAATTATCTTTAAAAATAAGATCCACAATGAAAAGGAAATATTACTGGGGTAGTACGTGGCAAGCAGTAGAAGAAAATAAAGGAAGAAATATTAGACAGATTGAAAGAAAATCAGAAAACAGCTTATTAGAGTTTGAGTAAAAAAACAAAAACAAAAACAAAAAAACCCCAAATTAGAAAATCTAGAAGTCTCAGAAAACAATTATTTATTTAGTATTTTCTATGTGTCAGGCCCTGCACTAGATGGTGAGAATGTATGTATCAATAGCATATATTTCCTTCTCTGAAGGAACTGACAAATTAGTGCATAAACTCATCAACAGCTAACAATAATAGAATGCAATCAAAGTGCTAAAATAATTCCAGGGTAATAGAGAAGTGATTAATTCCACGTGTAGAGAGGGTGGGGCAAGGCAGAGTGTGGTAGGGAATGGGGGAAGTGTCTGGGCAGGCTTAAGGACTGATTTGGGATCTGATCCTTTAAGGATGAAAGGATTTTACCAGGTGGAAATAGGAAGGAACATTTGAAATTGACTGTAAGAAAAAGACACAGAAGTAGTATTTCATGTTTCAGGGAGCAGTATGATAAGAACAAGGAATGTTTATTATTGGTAAGAGTGTGTATTAATTTTCTATTACTGTGTAACAAACTGTCAAAAATTTAGCGTTGAAACAGCATTCTTTTTTTCAATTTTTTTTAAAAATTTTAATTCCAGTGTAGTTAACATAGAGTGTTGTATTAGTTTCAAGTGTACAATACAGTGATTTAACAATTCTGTACATTGCTCAGAGTTCATCACAAGAAGTGTACTCTTAATACCCTTCATCTATTTCACCCATTCCCCCCACTCACCTCCGCTCTGGTAACTATCAATTTATTCTCTATAATTAAGAGTCTGTTTTTTGGTTCATCTCTTTTTTCCTTTATTTGTTTTATTTCTTAAATTCCACATGTTAGTGAAATCATGTTGTATTTGTCTTTCACTGACAGACTTATTTCACTTAGCATTATACCCTCTAGGTCCATCCTTGTTGCAAATGGCAGGCTTTCATTCTTCTTTATGGCTGAGTAATATTCCATTGTGTATGTATACCACATCTTCTTTATCTGTTCATCTCTTGATGGACGCTTGGACTGCTTCCATAATTTGGCTCTTGTAAATAGTGTAGCGGTAAACATAGGGGTGCATATATCTTTCCAAATTATTGTTTTTGTATTCTTTGGGTAATAATCTGATAGTGGAATTACTAGATCATATGGAGGTTTTATTTTTTTTTTTTAAGGAAACTCCATACTGTTCACAGTGACTGTACTAGTTTGCATTACCACCAACAGTGTATGAGAGTTTCTTTTTTTTCCCACATCCTTTCCAGCTCTTGTTGTTTCTTTTGTTTTTTGTTTTAGCCATTCTGACAGGTAGGAGGTAATATCTCATTGTAGTTTTGATTTATATTTCTCTGATGATGAGTGATGTTAATCATCTTTTCATGTATATTTTAGTCATCTGTATGTCTCCTTTGGAGAAATGTGCCTGTTCATGTCTTCTGCCCATTTTTTAATTGGATTATTTGGTTTTCTGGTGTTGAGTTGTATAAATTCTTCAGAGATTTTGGATATGAATCCTTTATCAGATATGTTATTTCCAAATATCCTCTCTTATTCAGTAGGTTGTCTTTTAGTTTTCTTGATTGTTTCATTTGCTGTACTATGCACTTTTTTTAAATGTAATCCCAATAGTTTATTTTTGCTTTTGTTTCCTTTGCCTCAGGAGATATATCTAGAAAAATGTTGCTGCGGCTGAGCCAATGTGAGAGACATTACTACCTACACTCTCTTCTAGGATTCTTATGGTTTTAAGTCTCATATTTAGATCCTTAATCCATTTTGAATTTATTTCTGTGTATAGTGTAAGAAAGTGGTCCAGTTTCATTCTTTTGCATGTAGCTGTTCAGTTTTCCCAACACCATTTGTGGAAGAGACTGTATTTTTCCCAGTGCATATTCGTGCCTCATTGTCAAACATTAATTGACATATGATCATGGGTTACTTCTGGACTCTATTCTGTTCTGTTTATCTACATGTCTCTTTTTGTGCCAGTACCATACTATTTTGGTTACTACTGCTTTGTAGTATATCTTGAAATCTGGGATTGAGATAGCTCCAGTTCTGTTCTCTTTCAAGATTGCTTTGGCTGTTTGGGGTCTTTTGTGGTTTCATACAAATTTAAGATTGTTCTAGTTCTGTGAAAACTGCTGTTGGGTATTTTGATAGGGGTTGCATTAAATTAAAGGGATTGCTTTGGGGAGCATGGACGTTTTAACAGTATTTGTTGTCCCAATCCATGAGCATGGAATATCTTTCCATTTGTTTGTGTCTTCAACCACTTTTGTCAGTTTTCCTTTTCATCAGTGTTTTATAGTTTTCAGAGTATAGGTCTTTCATCTCTTTGGTTAAGTTTATTCCCAGGTATTTTATTCTTTTTGGGGCATTTGTAAATGAGACTGTTTTCTTACCTTCACTTTCTGCTTCTTCATTATTAGTGTGTAGAAATGCCGTGGATTTCTGTATATTGATTTTCTATCCTGTGACCTTACTGAATTCATTTATTAGATCAAGTAGTTTTTGGTGGAGTCTTTAGGGTTTTCTATGTGTAGTATCGTGTCATCTGCAAATAGTGAAAATTTTATTTCTTCCTTACCTATTTGGATACCTTTTATTTCTTTTTTGTGTCTGATTGCTATGGCTAGGACTTCCAGTACTATGTTGAATAAAAGTGGTAAGAATGGACATCCTTGATTTGTTCCTGATCTTAGGTGAAAAGCTGTTTTACATCATTGAGTATGGTGTTAACTGTGGGCTTTTCATATTTGGCCTTCATTATGTTGTGGTATGTTTCTTCTAAACCTACTTTGTTGAGGTTTTTTTGTTTTATTATTATCATGAATGGGTTTTGGGATTTTGTCAGATGTTTTTTTTTTTTTTCTGCATCTGTTGAAATGATCCTATGGTTTTTATCCTTTCTCTTGTTGATGTGGAATATCATGTTGATGGATTTGTGAATACTGAACCATGCATGCATCCCAGGAAAAATCCCACTTGATTGCGGTGAATGATTTTTTTAAATGTATTGTTGGATTCACTTTGCTAATATATTTTTCAGGGGTTTTGCATCTATATTCATCAGAGATATTGGCCCATAGTTATCTCTCTTTCTCTCTCTCTTTTTTTGTACTGTCTTTATCTGGTTTTGGTATCAGGGTAATGCTGGCTTCATAGAATGAATTTGGAAGCTTTCCTTTCTCTTCTATTTTTTGGAATAGTTTGAGCAGAATAGGCATTAACTCTTCTTTAAATGATTGGTAGCATTCACCTGTGAAGCTGGTCCTGGACTTTTGTTCTTTGGGAGTTTTTTGATTACTGAATCAATTTCATTGCTGGTAATCAGTCTGTTCAAATTTTCTATTTCTTCCTGGTTCAGTTTTGGGACATTATATGTTTCTAGGAATTCATCCATTTCTTCTAGGTTGTCCAATTTCTTGGCATATAATTTTTCATAATATTCTCTTATAATCGTTTGCGTTTCCATGGTGTCAGTTGTTATTTTTCCTTTTTCATTTCTGATTTTATTTGGGTCCTCTCTCTCTGTCTTTCTCTTTTTAATCAGTCTGGGTGAAGGTTTATCAATTTTATTGATCTTTTCAAAGAACCAGCTTCTAGTTTCATTGATCTGTTTTATTATTTTAGTTTCTATTTCATTTATTCCTTTTCTATTCCATATGACTTCCTTTCTTCTACTGGTTTTGGATTTTGTCCAAAACATGGGGTGAGGGGCACATAGTGTCAATAAGGTTCTCTTGTTCTCCCTGAGGGGATTCCTGATTGGAGGGGGCATGTCCACAGGAGAATATGTGGGTGGGGCATATTGGTAGCTAGTTAGGTAGTGAGTGTTGGCACTTTTGCTGGTTGCCCGCAGGCATCCATGTGTCTAGGCTGAGGGGGTGGGAAAGGGAAATGGTGCCTGCTAGATCCCTTATTTCTGGAGAAATCTCCCAATGATCTGTGCCCCTTCAGCACAGCTCTGAGATTAGTAAAAAAATCTTCCTCCCATATTTTTCAAGCTGCTGCCTCTATGCTGTATCTCAGTGGGGCTGTTTTTAGTGCTGTCTCTTGAAGGGCAGGAATGTCACCCTCTTGGCCTTTTCAGAGTCTAGCCCACTGATTTTTTTATTTTTTATTTTTTTTCCTTTTTATTAACATATAATGTATTATCTGTTTCAGGAGTACAGGTGTGTGATTCATCAGGCTTACATAATTCACAGCGCTCACCATAGCACATACCCTTCCCAATGTTCATCACCCAGCCACCCCATCCCTCCCACCCCCCACCACTCCAGCAACCCTCAATTTGTTTCCTGAGATTAAGAGTCTCTTATGGTTTGTCTCCCTCTCTGGTTTCATCTTGTTTCATTTTCCCCTCCCTTCCCCTATGATCCTCTGCCTTGTTTCTCAAATTCCACATATCAGTGAGATCATATGATAATTTCTTTCTCTGATGGAATTATTTTGCTTAGCTTAATACCCTCTAGTTCTATCCACGTTGTTGCAAATGACAAGATTTCATTTTTTTAATGGCTACATAATATTCCATTGTATGTATACACCTCATCTTTATCCATTCATCTGTTAATGGACATCTAGGCTCTTTCCATAGTTTGGCTATTGTGGACATTGCTGCTATAAACATTGGGGATGCTGGTGCCCCTTCAGATCACTACATTTGTATCTTTGGGGTATATACTGAGTAGTGCAATTGCTGGGTCATAGGGTAGCTCTATTTTCAACTTTTTGAGGAACCTCCATACTGTTTTCCATAGTGGCTGCACCAGCTTGCATTCCCACCAACAGTGTAGGAGGGTTCCCCTTTCGCCGCATCCTTGCCAATATCTGTTGTTTCCTGACTTGTTAATTTTAGCCATTCTGACTGGTGTGAGGTGGTATCTCATTGAGGTTTTGATTTGGATTTCCCTGATGCCGAACGATGTTGAGCACTTTTTCATGTGTCTGTTGGCCATTTGGATGTCTTCTTTGCAGAAATGTCTGTTCGTGTCTTCTGCCCATTTCTTGATTGGATTATTTGTTCTCTGGGTGTTGAGTTTGATAAGTTCTTTCTAGATTTTGGATACTAGCCCTTTATCTGATATGTCATTTGCAAATATCTTCTCCCATTCTGTCGGTTGTCTTTTGGTTGTGTTTCCTTTGTTGTGCAAAAGCTTTTTATCTTGATGAAGTCCCAATAGTTCATTTTTGCCCTTGTTTCCCTTGCCTTTGGCGATGTTTCTAGGAAGAAGTTGCTGTGGCTGAGGTCGAAGAGGTTGCTGCCTGTGTTCTCCTCAAGGATTTTGATGGATTCCTGTCCCACATTTAGGTCTTTCATCCATTTTGAGTCTTATTTTTGTGTGTGGTGTGAGGAAATGGTCCAGTTTCATTCTTCTGCATGTGGCTGTCCAATTTTCCCAACACCATTTGTTGAAGAGACTTTTCTCCATTGGACACTGATTTTTAAAATTGCTAGGTGTTAAGCCCCACTGAATGTAAGAACCTGCAAAATCTGGCTTCTGGTTTTCAAAGCCAAATGTTGTGGGAATTCATCTTTCCTGTGTGGTCCCTCATGCCTGGGTTGCCTGGAATGGGGATCTGCTCCTCTACCCTCTACCATCTGTGGTGCTCCTTCTTGCTAGCAGTGCCACAGGTCCTTTTAGCTCTGGACTGGGTTTTTGCCCTCTCTTCCTTCTTTGATGTGGACTCTTCTCTACATTTAGCCTTGGAGAGTCTGTTCTGACAGTCTTTGTATTGCTTTCTGGGTTATTTACACTGATATGGGTGTTATCTAGTTGTACACATGGGGCAAGGTGAGCTTGGGGTCCTCCTACTCCACTATCTTCCCTGAAAGTCTGAAAACAGCATTCCTTGTTTGCCTTACACTTTTTGTGACACAGAAGGCCGGGCATGGTTTAGCGGGATTTTTTTCCTAAGAGTCTCAAAGGGCTTAAATTAAGGTGTCAGCTAGCCTACATCCTTGTCTGGAGTCTTTGACTAAAGAAAGATCTGTTTCAGAACTCCCTCAGATTTTAGGCAAAATTTATTTCCTTGAGGCTTTAACTTTGGTGGTAGCTTGCTTCTTCAAAGCCAGATACAGAGATAGGGTCTCTGCTTCTTCTAGTCTCCGATTTCTGGACTGTCTTAAGGGAGTCATCAGTTTAGGTCAGTCTTACCCAGGATAATCTTCCATTCAATAAAATGATTAGGGATTTTAATTACATTGGCAAAATCTCTTCACCTTTGCTATGTAAAGTAATCTAAGGAAAGTAATGGCATCCTGTCACTTTTGCCATATTCTCTTGGTTAGAAGTAAGGCAAGGCTCTGCTCTCATGCTGGGTGAAGAGGTTATAAAAGGTGGGATTCACTGGGAATCACCTAAGGGTATGCCTGTCTCTGAGTGGAATGATGTACAAGTAGACAATCTCAGATAGGAAGTTGTGATCTTATAAGTTACAACCATTCAGACTAAGACTAAAATCTTTTCATATAGCATCCATACTATTTTTCCTTCATAGCATTTTAAACCAGCATGGATGTATGTATGTATAAGGTATGATTATTTAACTAATGCTATTAATGCCTTTCTTCTTCCATAAACTGTGAGCTCTGTGAGGGCTGTGCTTTTTTTTTTTTTTTATCCCCTTAATCATTATTTTTTAGACCTAACACAATGCCTAACACATAGCATTTGTTCAATAAGTATTCATTGAACGTGCCAAATTATACTAGAATTTTGGACTTTAGCCCTATTAGCATTACAGAACCAGAAGTTTTTAAACAACTGAGTGAGAAAGTCAGACTATTGCTTTATACATATTAAGTATAGTCAAACTGTGGAGCTAGATTGAATGGGCAAGGTATTTTATTGTTAAGAGACTATTTGACAAGCTAGGCCAACCTTGTTAACAAATACCAAATTTCAGGGGCTTAAACCAACTTCAGTGTTTTGTTTTATTTTTGTTTGATTTGTTTTTTTTTTTTTAGGTTTTTTTCTCGCTAACATCACAGTTCAATGAGGAGCAGCAGGGGTCTCTCTTCCATGCAGTGACTCAGGGACCCAAAATATTTCAGGTATTAAATTCACACACACAAATATGTATATACAAACACATGTGGACAAACACACACACAAACATTCACACACAGACTCTGAGGTTAAGGCTTTAGAGTTAACTAACAGTCTGTGAAGCTAGCCAGTATACCAAGGAATAAAATCCTTGCATGGATGATGATGCAGAAGAGTTTGTGAGCTTACACCAGAGGTAGTACACATTAAACCAGAAGTAGTACACATCATTTCCTTCCATGTCATTTTGCCTGGAACTTGGCCATATGACAACCTAACTGAAAGAATTGTTTGGGTAATGTGTTTTGGGTATGTGGCCAGGAGAAAAAGTCAAATGAATTGGTGACTAACTGGCCAGTCTCTGCCACAGTTGGTCTTTCTGGTTGCCATATACCTATTGTATTTTCTTTTCTCCCACAACTAGAACACATTTACCCAATCCCCAAGTAATATAACCTAGAATCCCATCCAGTTATAGCAACTGCTGAAAATCCAATCTCTTTAAATAATGTGCATTCCTTCTTATTGGTTACAAATGTGATTATTGCTGTTCAGGGTGATTACTAACTAAAATAAAAATACAGTTGTTTGCTTTCCATTTCCCCCTCTTTATCCCCAGCCAGTATACAATGGTAGGGCAATACAGAATAACATCAATAAAATGTCTCATTCAGAAAATATGAGAATGGGAGATACAAAGCAATCACAGCAATGCTGAGATCCTGCTGGGCAAGCATTTGATAGACTCTCTACCCTGGAGATGGGGAAAACTAGATTTTGGTTCTCCTTTCTAAGACAAATGCCTTTATTCACTTTTCTCTGTGGATTCTGTCTCTTTTCCTGGGAAGGTATTCCCTGTCATTTTTCCTTTTTGGCCATATCTGAGCTGGGTATTGGAGAGAATGCACTCCCCAGAGACTGCTCAGTCTTTACAGTCCATCTTTTGCTAGAGCAAGCTTGTAGTCCTGAAAGGTGTTTTATAGTTCAAACCATAAAAGGCTCTTTTATTCTGGGTTTGCTATTTCTTTGGCATATGGTTCCTGTAAAACTTAGTAATAAGTTGGAGACAATTACATGTGCCTGTATTTTCCTAGACATAATCCTGAAGTCCAATTTATATCTTTATTTCTTTTTCCTCATGTATCTCTCTCAAAGGAGGATACTTTGAGGTCACAAAAGATGAAAAGGGCACACGACATTTGACAGAGATTGAATCTTGTTCAAAAGAAGTTTGCTGGGCGTTTGTTACTCATGGCCTTTTAAAATTCTCTCTCATACAGTTGCAGGCATAGAAGCAAATGGATTTTCCAACCGTAAATGCTCCAGATTTCTGGGTTTCTTTTCAGCTTGTACACTGTTTTGTTTTGTTTTTTTTTCAAACTGTACATTGGCCTGTTCTTTGTTGAGCTCATTCTTTTTTTTTAATATCTTGCCAAAGACAGTCAAAGAATTAAATTGCACAATGCTATAATTCTTTCCAACCAATGCCCCTGAAGCTCCAGATTCAGTAGCATGTGTCTTCTGAGTGATCTCAGGTGACAGCTTTAACAAATATTTTGCTATCACATAACATGGGTCACCATTTTTTCAGCTTCTGATAACAATTTTATCTTCTGACAATTGACAATTAAATTAATGTTAGTTTTTTGTTTGTTTGTGTTGGGGTTTTTTGTTGTTGTTGTTTTTACTAAGACCAAACCCTTCTTTGAGGTATCAATTTTTGTACTAGTTATGATATGTCCACTACTGTAACTAACAATCCAAAATTTCAATTGCCTAACACTGAAAGTTTCATTTTCACAGCATAGTTCACAGTAGGTTGGCCAGAGTATGGGGGATCAGACTCTATCCATGAAAATACTTGGGTCTTACGTTCTTTTGTTCCAAAAGCTCCTTATTATCTAGGGTCTTGAAGGTCTCTTCTGAGTCTTCTGGATCTGACTAGAAATGCAGAGAGGGAACGTGGCAGATTTTGTGGGAAGTTGTATTTATTTATTTATTTAATTTATTTATCTATTTTTATTATGTTATATTAGTCACCATACAACGCATCATTAGTTTTTTGATGTAGTGTTCCATGATTCATTGTTTGCATATAACACCCAGTGCTCCATACAATATGTGCCATCCTTAATACCCATCACCAGGCTAACCCATCACCCCAACCCCCTCCCCTCTGAAACCCTCATTTTATTTCCCAGAGTCCATAGTCTCTCATGGTTCATCTCCCCCTCTGATTTCCCCCCCTTCATTTTTCCCTTCCTTCTCCTAATGTCCTCCATGCTATTCCTTATGTTCCACAAATAAGTGAAACCATATGATAATCGTCTTTCTCTGTTTGACTTATTTCACTTAACATAATCTCCTCCAGTCCCATCCATGTCGATGCAAATGTTGGGTATTCATTCTTTCTGATGGCTGAGTGAAGTTTTATAGTCCAGACAGTATACGTCATGGACCAGGTGGTATACATCACTTCTGCTCAAGTTCTGTTGGCCCAAAACTGTCAGATGACCACATCTACCTGCAGGAGAATCTAGAAGAGGATATCTAGCTACATGCTTGGGAGAATGTGGGAAATAGTTTTGTGAAAGTTTAGCCAAGGTCTTCCAGTCCATTAGAAAGCTCCGGTAACAGGATTAGGCAAGATATGACAAAGATCTAAATTAGGCACTGAAAATAGAAAAGAAGTGATTATTTATTCACTCATCAAATGTGTACAGAATGTCAACTCTGATCCAGGTAATGTACTTAGGATCTGGGGATTCATTCTATGATGAATTAGACAGCCCAAATCACTGCCCTCATAGAACTTACATTGCAGTAAGTTTAAAAGGCATCTTGGTGGTTTTATTCTGTGCCATATATGCATGTCACATTTAAATAATTTAATAGGGTGTGTAAGTTTAATATTAGTATTAAAAAGCATGTAGTACATGCTTTTATCCATCTATCTATCCATCATCATCTATCTATCATGTATTTGATGTTGTAGAATACTCTTCTGGGTGTGAGGAATGGAGTTAACCTACATCAGTGTGTGTCTTTACTCTTTTGTCCCTATGTAACTAGCATATATTCCCAGTGAGTTGGTGTCCAAACCATCTTGAGGCCAGGTGGGTGATAAAGTTGTAGGACCTCAGTGGAGGGGGAGGGATTCTTAGATGCAGAAATTTCATGGAGACCATGTCATTTAAACTGGGCCTTGAAGGAAAGGGAAGAATAGAAGGATGCAGGTTGAAAAGAACATTCCTGGTGGGGGACGGTTGGGAATAATTGTAGGAATAGCAATGGGAATAATGAGTATGGAAACAAATAGGTCAGTTTGGCTAAGAAGAGGCTGCTTGTGGGACAGTTAGATGAGGTAATTTTGGAATTAGAGACTTTTGCTTTTTATAGTCCATGTATTTGGTTTAAATTTCCTTAGAAGAGGCAAGTACAAAATTTATAGTCATTATTGATTTTAAGCAAATTTGTCCTCATCAAATTGTACTTGTTTTCTGCCACAAGGGCAGCACCCATCAGATAAGGTGTTGAAATTTTGTAGGAATAATCTTTTTTGGCCAATTAAAACATTGACTTATTTCTATGCATGCCACTGATTAAACATAAGTTATAAAGTCAAGATCTTGCCATTTCTTTTGGGTTTTGAATATAATACCACATGCATGTAGATACCAAGTGAATGTAGGAACAACTATTAAGAATGACTAAAACATTTTTCTGAAGAATCCTCAAAAAAGATTGGAAAACCTTGCAGAATTACTATTGAAGTTGAATTTTTTTTTCATATTTGTTATGGATTGAATTATATTCCCCACCCCCATACACTGCATTTCTAACCCATTGTATCTCAGAATGTTATATTATTAGGAAATAGGGTTGTTGCAGATTGTAAATAGTTAAGATGAGGTCATACTGGACTAGGGTGGACTCTTGATCCAAAGTGACTTTTGTCCTTTTACGATGGACATGTGAAGACACAAACACACATGGAGAACGTCGTGTGAAGATGAAGGCAGAGAATGACATTATATGACTGCAAGCCAAGAGATGCTAAATGTTTCTGATAGTCCAGACACTAGGAAGAGGCAAGGAAGGACTCCTTTACAGGTTCCATGGGAGCATGACCTGGCTGGCACCTTGATTCTGGGTTTCTGGAGTTGTGAGACTATAAGTTTCTGTTATTTTAAGCTACCCCATTCATGGTATTTTATTATTGCAGCCTTAGGAAATTAATACAGGGGCACCTGGGTGGCTCAGTTGGTTAAGTGACTGCCTTCGGCTCAGATGATCCTGGAGTCCTGGGATCGAGTCCAGCATTGGACTCCCTGCTGAGCGGGGAGTCTCCTTCTCCCTCTGACCCTCCCCCCTCTCATGCTGACTCTCTCTCTCATTCTCTCAAATAAATAAATAAAATTAAAAAAAAGAATTTTTAAAAAAAGGAAATTAATACAATGTGCAGTGGAATATATCAGATGTACAAAGCAGTTTTTGACACAGAGTAGTTTGCATTGTTTTATAAATTGTGAAGTCTCCTCCTTCAATTCTTAAGGAAATATTTCGTGTTCTCCTGCATAAGGTATACCCAGAAGTTATCTTTTAAAAATATTAATATAATTACCTTAACATCAGTTTAAAGAACTATTATTTTCCAGTGTTTTTTTTTTTTGATGATTCTTCAGATGCATGTTTCAGTAATTTCTATTCTTAGTATTTTAGTCTTGCTTTAATTTTAGATTTGGTTAAAATATAAATAAAATATATAAATATGTAATATGTAAACATATACCATAATATCATTTTAATTATTTGCATTTCTAGAATTATATTCTAGTTCTGAAGAGTTTCCATTCATGGAAAAATGAATAAATTTATATGTGGGTATAAATCAGGGAAGTAAAAGGCAAATTATAGAAGTGAGAGGCAGCAAAGTCATAGGAAAACACCTTAACTGAAAAATGAAAACAACTGACTTCCAGTCTTATCATGATTGAGTCATTTAATCTCTGAACAAACTTCACTTATTTCCTCCGTAAAATTGGTATAATACTGAGATGCTTTGAAGACTAAATAAGGGAGAACATCTCTTCAGCTGATACAGTTCTTGGTGCCTGGGAAAGACTCACAATAGTCCTTCTAACAGATGTGTGGCTGTTAGGCTGGAGGATCCTGAATAAGGAAGGGAAGTATGGGGCACTCTTAGCCTCATAAAATGGTAACAATTTGAATTTTCTTTTCCCTATTTCTCTATCAATACTACTTTTTCCCCTTATTTTCCTATTGAAGCCAGAGCTAATTTTATTTAATGAGTTCAACAGTAGTTTTGAAACATGTACCAGATATTTCTAAATGAACACTGAAGGTGTAAAGACAAATATGAAGTTGTCACTATTTTCAAGAATTTAAATGAAAGTTTGGTGTTAGTGAGATTGACTTGGAGTTCTTGTTAAAAATGTAAAACTCGGGGCTTCACATCTAGAAATTTAAGTTCAGTAGGATTGAAATAGGACCCAGATTCTGTTTTGTAACAAGGATTGCAGGTAATTCTGGAGTAAGTTGTCTATAAACCATTAAAACGAAACAAAACAAAACTCTGGTCTTAATGATCAAAAATTGATTGAAACAGCCCATTAAATCTTTACATAGTTTTTTATTACCTAAATGGAGACTTAAAAATGTATGATTTATTATCACTAACATATGTTTCTTTGACTCACAATTGAAGGATTAAAAAAAACCCTGTTTGGGGGAAAGTAAGATGAAGAGAAGGGATTTTAGATAAGATTCATTTTACATGAAGGAACATTTCAGTAGAAATCCTAAGTCCACAGCCTTAACAAAACTGTTAAGTGTGTAGAGGATAGAGGTTAGAAAACATATTTTGCTGCATGAAAATCTTTCTTTCAAATTGAAAAAAATCAAATAACACTATATCTTTATTTTATTATTTTTTAATATACTTTTTTTAATTAATTTTTTTTAAATCTCTACACCCAACATGGGGCTTGAATTCCCAATCCTGAGATCAGGAGTTGTATGTGCTAATTACTGAGCCAGCCCCTAATAAACACTATATCTTTAGTAGGATTAGTGGAATTTTAATGAATCACCAGAGTTCTTGAAATGTTCAATAATGTTAATTCCATAAAAATCATAAAAATGCAGTTCTTTTAGTTTTAGAAAAAGTTTGCTTTGTTTGTTTATAATGAACAGGTATGAGATTTTAGGTGGGTACAGCAGAGTATGATGAATTTGGAAAGGTCTCAGGCTCGTTGTTAGGAGCCATGAAGTTAATCACCCTATGTCACTAATTATTTGAATAAGTTTATCAAGCCTTTAATATATCAGGAAATGTCATTTCTATATCTGTAAAATGAGGAATAAAGGCTAAAGAATATTTAGGTTTTGTACCATTTCTAAAAGACGTAATTCTACATTTGTGATTTTCAAGGTATCCATTAGCACATTTTACCGCAAGACTGGAAATTTATTCTTTTTCTTTAAAATGGCCTATTGACAAGACATTTTCATATTTAAACATCTAGTTTTGAACTTTATTATTGCTGATATTTACTCCATAAAACATGCAAAGGTAGATGTAAAGTATTATACTGTTTTTAAAAGAGTATTCATTTATAGAATTTCATACATATAACCCACCCTGTATTAAATGTATCCAGCTCACATTTATGTTAGCTCTTAAGTGGCACAAAATACAATATAGACAGGTCATTAGAGTATTCACACTTATCTGACCTTTTTTTAAAAAATTTTTTATTGTTATGTTAATCACCATATATTACATCATTTGTTTTGGTGTAGTGTTCCATGATTCATTGTTTGTTCATAACACCCAGTGCTCCATGCAGAATGTGCCCTCTTTAATACCCATCACCAGGCTAACCCATCCCCCTACCCTCCTCCCCTCTAGAAACTTCAGTTTGTTTTTCAGAGTCCATCATCTCTCCTGGTTCGTCTCCCTCTCTGACTTACTCCCCTTCATTCTTCCTCTCCTGCTATCTGACCTTTTATAGTTTGCAATTTTTGAAAGTTTTATTTTAGTTAATTGAGCTTTAAGTTCAATTAGAACTTCAAAGAAAAGGCATGAATATGTTAATGTATTTTATATGCTGTTGTAAATATGTGTATATCACACATGTTGTTTTATGTGATTTTTATAGTAACATGTATTTAAAAAGTTTACATTCATATTAAAAAATAAAACTGTATTTTCAATGCATAAAAGGAAGAGGCTGTTTAATCTGTGATGGGTATTTTTTACTTTTTGATAATTTGTATAAAGTATATTCTGGAAGTCAGCATACTTAATCTATGGCATAAAAATACTATTTATTCATAAATGTTGATCTGTAAAACGTCAAGCCATTTTTTCTCAAAGTTGACAGAATTTTTTCTCTGCATGTGGACATACTTTCTTTTTTAAATGAGCATTATATCTCTTTTGTTTCTACATATAGGTGATATTGTATAAATAATAGTGTTTGCCTACTTTTCGGCATTTCCCAACTTTTAACTTAACATTTCATGTTTATATATTTTGATTTTTATCTCAATGGTTCTTGATTCCCCTCCCCCCTTTCCCTATGGGGTACTTGAGGTAGTTATTCCTTCTACAAACTGGGGTACTTGAGGTAGTTATTCCTACTACAAACTAGAAAGTCTTCTTTTAGGTTTAAAGAGTAGAGGTGGTTTCTATGTAGATAGGCAGAGAAGTATATTAGAGATTAATGGCTTCTTTTTCTAAGTCTAAGATAGTTCGAATTACTGTTTTGGTGGTTGAGCTTTAGTACATATTTGTGTGTTTCTGTGTGTGTGTGTGTGTGTTTGTATATTTACAACACATAATCTAATAATTATTAATCTAATAATCTAATCTAATCATCTAATCATTATTTTTTCCTAAAATAGTAGTTCATATATACTCTATTAAATTCTCTGGAAAGATGGGGGATAACATTTTTTTTCCAAATCATAAATGACAAAATAAAATACTTTTTTAAAGTTTAGAAGTAATTTTGATACCATATTGGACAAGGTAATCTCCTCTAAGTCACTCTGTTTCCCATTGTTTTAATTTAATTATACTACTTATCACCACCTGAAATAACAATTTGGTGCGTATGTCTATATGTATGTACCTGTTTAATATTTTGTTTCTGCCTTTTCCACATTCTCACTAAAATATAAAAGCTCCATAAGGACAAGAGTTTTGTTGTTCTTATTCATCATTGCAACCACAGGACTCAGAACAATGTGTGGCAAACGAATGAATGGATGGATTAGAATTATGCGTGCTAATATTCGCCCACCCAAAGCATTCTTGGTATGGTTGTAAAGGGCAAGAGACAATACAACCTGAAGATTTGGGAAGGCCAGGAAAAGTGTAATTTTATAAACAAGTGAGGTAAAAATTTAATGTGGTTAATGCTTAGGGAATTGAGGATGTTGGCAAATGAAACTTAGGGTGAGATAGAAAGAAGTACTTCTGGTCTTATTTATTTATTTATTTATTTATTTATTTAGATAAAAGCATAAAATGAAATAATGTGAAAAAATAGGCCAACATTCAATGCTTTCTTTGCTGGTAGCAGCTTTGAGTGGAAGAGGGGAGGCCTGTTCTTGCTATTTGGATGAACCCTTATGGAAGGTGTTGGAACTGAGTTTTCAGAGCTAAATTCCATGAACATAGCAAAATTCAGAAACTGAGTAAGGAACCTCTGACTCTCAATTGTGCTGAAATTCTCAGTACAATTTCTTCTGTCTGAGACAAGTGCCATGTGGGAAATCTTACTTCAGGCAAGGGGACTGTTGCACGCAACATAGAAAGGTAATTCTATTCTCAGTCTGTCCATCTGCAAAATTCCATAGATAAGATTAAAGCTCTTCCCAAGCAAAGGATATCAATTTTGTCCCTGCCACAGATGGCATGAGTGGTAGTTTCTATATTGTAATTTTGAACTTATGGGCAAATGGATTTGCAACCAGTCTTTCAAAATCCAGCTGGAAAAGTTTCTGTAATATTTTTATCCTTGGAACTGTCTCAACTTTCTTGTTCATTGTTGTCTTAGTTTTCTACTGCTATTATAACAAACTATGGACAAACTTACTGGCTTGAAACAACTCAGACTTATTTTCGTACGGTTTTGAAAGTCAGAGATCCAATGGGTCTCACTGGGGTAAAATTAGATGTCAACAGTGCATTCCTTCTGGAGGCTCTAAGGGAGGATCTGTTTCCTTACTTTTTCCAGCTTTTATAGGCAACCCACATTCCTTGCCTTGTGGCCTCCTACAATTTTCAAACCCAGCCGTGGCTGATCAAGTATTTCTCACATCACAGCATTCTGATACTGACACTTCTGCCTCCCTCTTGCCATGTAAGGACTTTTGTGATTACATTCGGTCCACTCTGATGATCCAGGGAAAGCTTAGTTGACTAACAACCACAATGCCATCCACCACCTTAAGTCTCCTTTGCCATGGAACGTAACGTATTCATAGATTCGGGGATCAGGAAGTAGGCATCTTTGGGAGACAATTATGCTGCCTATCAGATTTTATATTTTCTTTTTGAAGATTTGGGCTTTTCAAAACATGAACACATCTCTAGAAAGGGGAAAATTCCTCTTTCTGTCTGGTTGGAATGGCCTCAGTCTCAGATAGGAATCTAAATACTTGTTTACTTCTGGTCAGTTCAATCCTCAAAGAGGATAAAGCTCAAGACTGATGGAGCAGGGTGAGGTCAGAAATTTCAAATTTATTTTTTCCAATTAGACTTTCCTGCTCTTTAGAAAAAATGCTGGTTCTCTGTGTGAAGGAAGAAATTCACATCCTTGTTATACATAACTACTTATTTGCAGACACATGGGTCTCAAATAACACTTTAAATGAAGTATTTTTCATACATTCCCTGAACTTAATGGGAACATGTGAACCTTGGGAAAGACTTGAAACCAGTGCTTTACATTTGCAAAGAACACGACACTGGGAACACTCCCAGAGTTTTTAGAAAATAAAGTTAATAAAAAATCATTTAAATCACTATTATCTGTCTGGGTGAAATTTAATAATAAGGTTCATATATTTGATCTCTGTGATAGATTCTAAATAAGAGTTAGTCTCTATAATTAACTTGCAGTGACATTTCACTTTCTAATTGTGTGCAGGTAAAAATCAACAATTGCCTATTTTTTACTGTTTTTAGCTGTAACTGTTCCACCACATTGTTTTATGAGGCAATAATACAGTGTATAAATAAAAAAACTCTGGGCGCAGATAATTTATCCTGTTGAATAACAAGGAGATTTCCATCAATAAATCAGGAAATCAGATTATTTTTCATGTGGGCCAGACCCAAGTGAGACACTTATAACTACAATAAAAGCCATGATTAATGATGTTTGAATGTCAGAAGTTTGAAAATTTGACATAAATTTATTAAGTAACCAGAAATCTGTAAGATAATCCACACCTTAAGCAAGCAGTCTGAATTTCTTTTCATCACTCATCCAACACCCACTGCACTTGGGAAGCTTCTGATTTATCTGACTTTTAAGTATGTCCCAAACTATGTGAATTCATGGTATTCTTTACCAAAAGCATGAATTTTTATTACTGATTCAAATATAAAAATATTTTTAATTAAAAAAATTTTTTTAATTAAAAAAATATTTTTACTGACATAGTCCTTGAAGCTATTGCCAGGGAGCTAATTTTGGAAAACAAAGACTAAATATCAAAACATCTTGGTTAAAAAGGAGAAAAAACTCTTAAAAGTTGCCATGTCTCAGAAGAGGTGATATGAATGATAAACTTTTAGGTCTACCCATCCTCTACTTGTCATGCCATAAAAATACCTTCTTACTGTATTCTCTGTACTATATATTTCATGTTCTGATACTTTCTGAGATGTCACCTGTTGGATTTAATAAAAATTCACTTCTTGAAATGTGAGGAGCTCAGAGAGGGTCTGTATTCCTTAGGGTACACTATCCTTGCCCACCAGAAATTAAATGTGTGTGTGTGTGTGACAATTACATTATATATATATCATATATATATAATGTATATTATGTATATATATATATAATATACATAATAACAATTATATATATGTGACAATTACATTATTGTCTTTGTCCATGTTAATTATTATGGATGGTCAGAAGAAAGAAAAGGCACCATTTGCTTAATCTCCAAAATTACTTATAAGAATTAATCTTTTTTTTTGAAGATTTTATTTATTTATTTGAGAGAGAGAGAATGAGAGAGAGCACAAGAGGGAAGAGGGTCAGAGGGAGAAGCAGACTCCCTGCTGAGCAGGTAGCCCGGTGCGGGACTCGATGCTGGGACTCCAGGATCATGACCTGAGCTGAAGGCAGTTGCTTAATCAACTGAGCCATCCAGGTGCCCAATCTTTTTTTTTTTTAAGAATTATTTATAATGGCACAGTGGTCAGTTAGCCAGAATTTTCTAAAGGACTTGAGACATATTTAACAATAGTCAGCTTGGTCAGTTGCACTTTTATTAAGATGACAATTTTTTTATTTTTCTATTTGAGGACCTTCATGGAATGCTATGGAAACCCTAGCTTCAAGGAGTGGCTTACACAGAATCAATATAGAAGTGTCCCTGCTCATCCAAAGATTTTCAGACTTATTGGGAAAATGAAGTATGAACAATGAAACTAGGAGGGGGTAAAGCAATGGTGAGCTGGGATAGTGATTAACTGAGGAGAAGATGGCTGTCCACAATTAGCAGTAATAGATGCCTTCAGCAGGATCGGATCTTTGGAGAATGGAGTTTCCGTGAAGAATCTGAATTATCTGCTTTCACTAGTCAAGTAGTGTTTCTTTTTACACTGTCCCATTTTGGAACTATAAGACTTGAGAGAAATCTAGTCAACTGCCATCATGTCAGCGTCCCCATCCACAGTCATAATTCCAGTATCTTTTAGTCCTCTGTTAAATAGATTTCCCTGGTTAAGTTCGTGTGTGTGTGTGTGTGTGTGTGTGTGTGTGTGTGTGTGTGTGTGTGTCTTTAACCTAGGTTCAGGATAATTACAATTGGGTGGTTGTTACCGTAAGGCATTTTTGGTCATAAGAAGTGAAAGGAACTGTGTACTAATTCTCAGAACATGACAGTTTCTAATATCTCAATTAAATTTGGTTATTAAAAAACCTAAATATGATTGAGTTAATTTTGTTTTATTAAATTTTTATCACATTTGAATTAAAGATTATTTGAATTATTAAAAAAGAATACAGGTTATTCTTTTTTATATTTAGCTAAAATCCACAAAGACTTTTTAAACTTAGCTTGCATTCATTTGAGTAATTACATGGGACTACCAATGTTATTCCTAAAGTTTCCTTTAAACAGTTATTTCTGTACCTGTGGGGAGGGTATGTGAAGAATTTGTGTTTTTACCAAGTTGTCCTCTTATTTACCTAAAGCTCTCACATTGCCATTTAGAATGATGACCTCTGTGTTGCAACTAGTAGGCATGCCATTTTTTTTCCCTTTTTTTAAATTGAAAGAGCCAACCTTGCTGTGTAGTGTACTGCCTGAAGATAGGACAAAAGCTAGTTGAAGGAACAGCTGGGAGGATGATTTGGTCTGGTATCTTACAGACTTGCTAATGTTAATGGAGATGAGGGGGAGGCGTTCGTTACATAAGTTTCTTTATGGGGCTTTTCTTTGTTAAGCAGTTGCCAGGAATCACTAAAAAAAGGAACTTGTAATGGCTGTTTACCCCTGAAGCAGATAAGAGTTAACCCTGGTTGATTACATTGAGAAGGAGCCAATAGCTATATCAGAAGCAAATTGATCTTAACAGATCTTAAAATAGTATTGGACAGGAAAAGATTCTAGAAGTCCTCATCTTAGGAAAATGCTAGTGGAGAGGTGTATTTGCCAAAGGAAGGATCAGGAAGCCAGTGTTGCCTGCTGCTAACCAACCCCCCCGCCGCCATTTTCCCTTTCTACTTAAAGATAAATTCACCAAATAAACCACTACATGAAGCCAATTCCAGAAGCTTCCACTGAAAATAATAGTGTCAGGTTATAGGGACCTGTTACTTACAGGACCCCTTAACACTTAGGGTAGCAAATAGGTTTTAATTTTTATGCTAATCCTAATGAATTGTTGAAATGGTCTTGGAGCACTGTCTTGATAGTTTGGGAGGTCATGTTCAGGTTTGTTGAATAAGGATGTTACTATTAGTTAGAGACACCTTTTGTTGATATATAAGTACAACATGAGTAACTTAACTAGAGTTCAGCTAGTAAATATATCTATATACTTAATGCTTAGGGGCATATTTTGTGTTGATATGCATGGAAAAATGGTGCTGTTAGAAGTCAAAAGATAAAGGCTCAATTCAGAAATGGAAACCTCGATTTGTTAACAGGTCTTTAGATTAATGACATAGGTTATACCTGAGAAAATAGGGTAATTAGCAAGCCTTTGTTTTTGGGGGCAGGGGGAGAAAAAAATGAAGTGAGATATGTCATCTTTTGTCCAGAAATTTGAGTGGGTCTAAATCTAATTTAGTGTCTTCTTACATTCCTAAAGGTTAATATAGTTCATGATCTATATTTTACATTGTATTTTAGCACTTACAGTAGCCATTAAATACACAGGCTTGCATGTAGTGTTCTTTAAATTTTAATTCTCTAGTGTTGGTTTTCCATTCTTCTTAAAGCATCTTTGAATTTTCAAACAAAGACATTCTCTTCTCCTGCTCTGAAGAAGCAAGCCTTGAAGCAAGAATGAGCAGCTCCTCCTTTCAGGTCTGTTTTTTCCTTAAATAAATACTACATGTAGTTCATGTAACTCCAGCACTTTGACTTTATTTTCCTAGCCCCCTATTGTCAGGAGAAGATGGGTGTGTTACACATTCCTCCTCATTTTTCTGGCTTTAGGTAGCTCAGCTGCTGCTAACCAGTATTTGAGGTTTTATTTAGGGGAGGTCACTGCCTCTCAGAATGTGAACATTACTTACACAAAGAGGATTGGGTTAACGAATATGAGATTTTGGGAAATTTTAAAAGATCAATGCTTTCTACTTAAGCTTGGGCACAGAAAAATTGGGTAATGTCATTTTTTGAGAATTACTTTTCCAGTTCTCTTCCAGGTAAGTTAAAATGTTAAGGCAATAGCATTTCCTCTGGCACATGACATTCATGTGTGTTTATTGTTGCACATTATCAGGTTCTCTGAGACTTTCTATGTGTTATCAATTAGCTAAGATTCCCAGTGTTGTAAACTATCATGTTTATCTCACCATAGATCTTCATAATTCTGCACAATTCTAAGATTTATGTTTTGATTTGCCAGGCCAGAGAAAGATTCATTGCTTTAATATCCATTTCACAGGTAATTTAATTTCAAGAGAAGGTGAGTGAGGAGTTCCAATTGGATAACTAAGAATAAAATTTTGACTTTTTTTCTGTTATGATTTGTGTGATGGCTAACTCTATGCCTTACCAACCTAGGATTTCAGAATACATGTAAAAAAAAATCAGATTGCCCAACAATGATAGCCTTTGCATTTCTACTTGTCCACAGAAGAATTTATTCCCTTTCAGTGGTCTTACTTATTCCTGAGAGCCTCTCAAGGAGGGAGTTCTCAGTCACGTGCTCAGGAAGAACCTTCAGATGAAGGCATGACACCAATGCCTTTTCAGTCCCTACCCCTCATGAGATCATCAAGACAAGCTGGGGAGTGGTGAATCTCTTGCTGCTACTCTTTACTGTCGTCAACACTGTGCTCTGTTCTGCCCATGCTACTTCATCTGAAGTATAGACATATCCTTTCCTTAATTTACCTAAATACAAGCAAGATATAACTGCAAATTTTGGTAAGTCTATTCTAAAAGTTTAGCGAGGGGTGTCTGGGTGGTCAATCATGATCTCAGGGTCCTGGGATCGAACCCCACATCAGGCTCTGTGCTCAGGAGGGAGTCTGCTTGAGGATTCTCTCTTTTTTCTGCCCCTTCTCCCTCTCTAAAAATAAATCTTTAATAAAGTAAAAGTTTAGGGATAACTAAAAAAGGAGTGGAATGCAGTGCTAACATGTAGCTGTACAGAGTTGGTTCCCACAGAAAACACAGATCTTCCTTCTACAGGGTCTATTTCAAGGGTGCTTCTTTGTGTAGCTACTGGCTTGCCCCCATTATGCAAATACCCCAGACCCACTACTCCTAGTCCTCCAAGAGTGCCTATACCTTCCAATCCAGGTGCTACTTTTTGGGAGTGATTCCAATCCCCAAGGTCAGGCCTTGTTCTCTGCCGGGAATGGCCAGCAATCCCTGTACCAACGGATGAAATATTACTGCAGACTTTGCTGTGAAAGAGAGGAGAAGGCAAGGGGATCAACGCTCAGTGACAAAGACCCTTTGCTCTTCTTTGCTCCCACTTTTATTGGTCCTTCAGGATAATCACAAATCCTTATTACTGTTACTCAAGCATGTGATGTGTGACAAGGGGTCTTACTGGAACTAGGAGGATCTGTTTATGGGAAAGATACGATATGCTAATCTGCATGTTCTACGAGTTCTGCTAAACATAGCCAAGGGACAATGCATACATCTCTTAGATCACAGGGAGGCTATTTGGGCTAAGAAAGCTTGGGGGAAGGCAACTCCCCGCAGCATTCCAACTGCAGAGTGGTCACGCAGTCGTCGGCATTCCAAAGGCCTACACCCTTCTCTGAAACCTTCCATCGCGCCCAGCGGCCTTCGTGTTACATTTCAGCAAGCCAGGTGTTATGGCTAATTTCCTGTTCTACATTAACCCCAACAATTCTCTGACTCCCACTTGTGGCCACAGTATCTAACTCTTTCTGGCTCACTGATACTTGAAAACCTTTATCTCATCTATAAGAATGTCTTCTTATATTGTATCTCTCCCAGGACAGTCACATCAGTTCCCAAAATGTAGTTTGGCCAGTCTTAAATAACACCCCATATAGGACATTGATTTTATAATGCATATTGGACTCAACCAAGCCCAGACCATTTTCTTATTAATGTCTTTCATCAAATGTCTTTATGAAGATCTACGCTGAAGTCTTAGGGGTCTTAATTAAGGTTAGTCAGAGAGTAACTTCTCAACCGATATATACATACACATTGAACAAATAGTAGTCAAATTAAATTAATATAGAAGAAGGACTTCTCCCAAAGAAACATTCAGGTTAATGACTTTGTCCAGAAACAATGGGAGATGACTCTCTCTATATTAGATTATAAAGAGCCTTTTCAAGATATTTTTCCAGAACTGAAGAAAAGATCATGCCATAGATCCCATGAAAAGTGCAGCCCAGACTAGTTGCAATTTTAAAATGATAGCTCCTCTATAGGTTATGCCTCTCAAGGTTAGCATACAACCAACCAACCCACCCACCCACCAAACAGACAAAATTAAAATATCCTTTTATGCTTGTTTTTGTTGTTATTAACTTGGTTGTTAATAGGTTATAGGCCTTCCCGACCTCTTCAGCCATAAATAATCTCTTTTCCTTAGATATTCCATAAGCACTTTGACCCTCTCTGTGTCATGGGCTTTTTAATCATTTGGGGCCTGTGTCTTTTTACTATATTGTAAACTCTATGAAGACAGGGACAAGTAATTTTTAATCTCTGTGACTCTCTCCACACCACTGTATCCTACCTTTGGTAAGTCACCTCCATTTTTGTAAATCGATGTCTCTGTGTGTAACTCTTTCTTACATGATGGACTCTAGTTTAATTTGTATGGCTGCTTTAAAGCAAATAGTAATAGACTCCTAAAGCTATGGGGATGTTCCCTTTAATGCTCAATGTTTACTAATATAGGTACTGAGGCAAGGTTGTCATGTGTGTAAGAGGTTAAGTCAGATGAGAAGCAGGTGACTTCACCCCCTCTACTACAGTTTTCTCATTCATGAAGTGAGTGTGCTAATGGTACCTTCTGAGTAGTGCATTGTAAGGATTATTTGAAATTATTTCATGAAAAGCTTTTACAATACCTTAAGTTTTTTAAAAATTTTCATTTGTAGTCTAAAGATTTTAGTTCAGTGACAGCGAGGGGAAATATTTCCCCAGAGATATGGAAATAGTACAGATGATTAGATATAAGCCTGGAACTTACCCTTTATCATTAATGATGTACTTTGTTCATTGTTCTCAGATTGAAGATACTGATTTTGTTTCTTTTTTGTTTGACATATGTTACCAGGAATACATATTTGACATAGTCTGAAAAAGGAAAAAGAGCTATTATTATTAGATATTGGCCCAGTGAAACTAATCCATAGCATGTGGCTGGGAAGTCTGAAATTTACAATCTATTAATATTGTGAAAACATGTTGGTAGTTGAATTTTCCTTGCTGCTATTAAAAAATAATCACTCTGTTGATGTTGCATGAAAGATATTACCATGTATTTTATCATCAAGTTTTATCTGTCATGTTGTTCTATTGTCATTATATCATTGAAATATATTAACATAATTATTTTTCTCAGAATAGTTCTCTTTTTCACATATTCTGGAGTTTCAGTCTAGTAAGTAACAAGGTTGTCTATTGAGAAGAAAAATCTTGGAGGAAGTCCTGACAACTTTAAAGTTAGAAAAATGTGTCAGGATTATAATAGAAAGTAAATGCCAATGGTAAAAATTAAATAATAGGCAAATAATGAGGGCTGTGAAATTTGAATTGAATGGAAAGACAGCATTAAGGTAGCAATCCATTTGACTAAAGTAAAATTTGTCGTATACTTTCAATCTCAAAATTAAATTTCTAGTTTTTTAAAGATACAAACAAGTTTAGACATTTTGTTCCTTTCATTCCTTTGGGGCCCCAACAAGACTCTAACATAAATCTAACATAAATTCTCTTTTCCAGAGATCTTAGTAATCGGGAGAGTTATGTGTCAAAAGTCTGCTTTTCTGTTCTCAAGTTGTAGAATGACAGGTTTTTAGATATATCTGGCCCACGTCCAAGCACTACATTTTCCATACCCTCTCCTCTTCCATACCACATAGATTGTCTTCTTTGGTAATGATTATACACAGGGAAATATGTAGCTTTAACAGTCTCAAGTAACCGGTTGCTGTGGGGATTTATATGGAGTGGGTAAAGCACCAGATATTATTTATACATGGCAAACAAATGACTTTCTTCTGAAATTGAGAAGAGATTTGTCTGATTTTTGCTTGTAGGCAACCTATTGCAACTTACATCTTCTTGGTCACTTGGAGCTCTGCCCTATACTCTGGTCTTCCGTGGAGAATATGTTCTTTTTGAATCACCATGTCATTTCAGACTGAAAGCCACTCATGTCTCTCACCTCCTAAGTAACTTCTACTACAATCTAGGATGCTGATAACTTAATGCTCAGGATGGTGGAGTGAATTACAACCTAAGGAAAAGAAATAATGAAAACTAAAATTTGATGCTAAATTCTAAGTATGTAGGGGAAAGAAAAAAATGTTTTAAATTTTACAGGAGCCCTCTCATAGAAACATTTATTCCTGGTTTGACCAAAGACTCATCAAATTCTTGTAACTTTCCTAAGCAGAGCACTTTACTTCTTTTTATTATTAGCCTTGCCTTAAAAACTATGCCTAAGGACCAATCTGACTGAAAGAAAAAAGGCCAATTATAATCTCTTCCCAAAGAACAATCTATTTGAAATCATCATCTTTAGCTACACAAAGACCAAGCAAAACTTTGAAATTATAGTTATTTTCTAAAAATACTTTTTGATACTGTACCAGATCAACATTTTAAGCAAGCTTTTCACTCTCACTACCTTTAAGGTTGAGGAATTGAAACACTCACTATGAAGAACGCTCATTCCACAAAGAGAGTGAAGGCATTTAAGAGCACTATCATGAGCCACTGATGCCATTGAATGGGAGAAACTCCACATAACTCTTAGAATCAGTAATCTGATAACCAGACTTGGGAAAAGTAGGTAAACGGCTCCTTCCAGCCACTTTCTGTCTTAAGGATGATTTTTTTCGCTGTAATATACATTTGTCTATATCAACTGTTTACCGAGTCTTATGTAGCATGTATGGTCAACCGGGACCAAAAAATCTTTTTCTTTGTCTTAAAGTATTAAACTCTTTTAAGAAGAAGCTAAGCTTCAAAACCTTGACTCAGGTGGATTAAAACACACAGTCAAAATTTTAGTGGACAAAGTGAGTAGATGTAAAAAATAGTCCTTACAAAATGGTGCTCAAATAGACTTTTTTCCTAAGTGATTCTGATACATAAATAGCAACTCAGAATGACCTGATTATGACTATCTGTATTTTCTTTACCAAGTGTATCTCTTTTGATCGATAAGATGCTCTTTTTAAAAACCTTTAAAAAGTATAGGCAGCATATGCCTAACAACTCAGAACATGCAGGGTCAACATGGCTACAAATATTCACCAAGTCTGGCATCAGGATAAATGCTACCTGGTGTTTAATGTCAGTGATTGAGAAGAAGGCAATGGAAAACAAGCACAGACTAGGAGTGGAAAAAACTGGGGTCTGGTGCTGACTGACTAAATACATGATCTTGGGCCAGTCACATAATTTCTTTGGATTTCATTTTCTTCAAACAAAGAAGTTAGAGTTGCATTTAGATTTTTTCTATCTCTTAACATTCTATGGATGTAGGTTTTAAAATATTAAATATATAGTTTGCTTTTTTCATCTTAAATAAATGTTTAATAACTATTGATTATATTAAGCAAAATTCAACATATGACTCATTTTGATTTGACTTGCTAATGAATCTATCATTATAAGTAAAAAAGCATTATATTCTCCATATAAACTGTTTCATTTTCTTCAAAATTTATGATAGTAAATACACTTGTTAGGTGTTCAGTAATACTCCTTAGAACAGAGCTTGGAATGGTACATTTATTTCAGCATTTGCTATGAGTATCTTCAAATAAGTATTATCATGTCATTCTTTATAGCCCTCCCTTTCCATTCCACTGCCACATATTATGCTTCCATTTAGTATGAGACAATTCAGCATTTTCTGTGAAAAATGTCATTGGAAATTTGCTAGGGATTACATTGAATCTATAACAATATTAATTCTTCCAGTATGTGAGCATGGGATATCTTTCATTTATATTTCTTCAATTTTTTTCAGCAGTGTCTTAGAGTTTTCAGTGTACAGGTCTTTCAGCTCCCTGGTTAGATTTATTCCTGTGTATTTTACTTTTTTTTCAGATGCAGTTGTAAATAGTGTTTTCTTGATTTCTCTTTCTTATAGTTTATTGTTAGAGTATAGAAATGCATCTGATTTTTGTATATTGATTTTGTACCCTGAAACTTAATTGAATTCATTTAATCTAACAGTTTTTTGGTGGAGTCTTAGGGATTTCTATATATAAATTCATCTCATCCACAAATAGAATTTTACTTCTTTTTTTCCCTCCAATTTGGATGCTTTTTATTTCTTTTTCCTGACTAATAGTTGTGGTTAGGACTTCCAATACTGTGTTGAATACAGATAGTGAGAGTGGAGCTTATTGTTCTGATCTTAAGAGGAAAAGTTTCAACTTACTACTGTTGAATATGATGTTAGGTGTGGGCTTGTCATATATGTTCTTGATTATGTTGAGGTACTTTCCCTCTATACCCACTTTGTTGAGTTTTTACAATAAATTGGGCTTGAGTTTTGCCAAATGCATTTTTTCATCTATTGAGATGTTCATATGACTTTTCTCTCTCATTTTTACTTCTTTTTTTCTAATTATGTTATGTTAATCACCATACATTGCATTATTAGTTTTGATGTAGTGTTCCATGATTCATTGTTTGCGTATAACACCCAGTGCTCCATGCAGTATGTGCCCTCTTTAATACCCATCACTAGGCTAACCCATCCTCCCACCCCCTCCCCTCTAGAACCCTCAGTTTTATCTCTCATTTTTAATGTGGTGTATCGTGTTGATTGATTTACAGATGCTGAACCATCCTTGCATCCTTGGAATAAATCCCAGTTGATCATGGTATATGATCATTTCAATGTATTGTTCAATTTGGTTTGCTATTTTCTTGAGGATTTTTGCATCTATGTTCATCAAGGACATTGACCTATAGTTTTCTTTTTCTGTGGTGTCCTTGTTGGGTTTTGGTATCAGGGTAATGCTGGACTCATAAAATGAGTTTGGAAGCATTCCTTCTTCCAGTTTTTTGGAGGAGATTGAGAAGGTATTAAACCTTTGAATATAGGATAGAATTCACTGGTGAAGCTGTCTGGTCCTAGACTATTGTCTATTGGAGGTTTTTGATTATTAATTCAATTTCCTTACTAGTAATCATTCTATTCAGATTTTCTGTTTCTTCATGATTCAGTCTTGGAAGATTGTAATTTTCTGGGAATTTATCCATTTCTTCTAGGTTGTCCAGTTTGTTGGTATATACTTGTTCATTTTAGTCTCTTATGGTTTTTTTGGTAACAGTTGTAACTTCTTTTTCATTTCTGATGTTGTTACTTGAAGCCCTCTCTTTTTTCTTAGTGAGTTTAGCTAAAAATCTGTCAATTTTGTTCATCCATTCAAATCAATTCTTAATTGTATTGATTGTTTGTATTGTGTATTTAGCTTTTATTTTGTTTTCACCCTGATCTTTATTATTTTCTTCTTTCTACTAAGTTTGTTCTTTTTCTAGTGCCTTTAGGTGTAAAGTTAGATTGTTTATTTGAAACTTTTCTTGCACTTTTCAAGGTAAACCCTGTATCACTATGAACATCCTTAGAACTGCTTGTTCTGCATCCCATGGATTTTGGTACATTGTATTTCCATTTTCATTTGTCCCAAGGTTTTTTCATTTCTCCTTTGATTTTTTCACTGATCCATTTGTTGTTCTGGTTCATGTTTTTAAATCACCACATAATTGTGATTTTTCCAGTTTTCTTCTTATAGTTGATTTCTGGTTTCATACAGTTGTGGTCAGAAAAGATGTTTGATATGATTTCAGTCTTTTTAAATGTATTGAGGCTTGTTTTGTGTTTTAATATATGATCTATTCCAGAGCGCATTCCATGTGCATTTCAGAAAAATTTGTATTCTGCCACTTTTGGATGTGACGTTCTCTATATATCTATCAAGTCCCTCTTGTGTAATGTGTTGTTTAAGGTTGATGTTCCCTTGCTGATGTTTTTTCTGGATGAGCTGTCCATTGATATAAGTGTATTATTAAATTTCCCTGTTAGTATTATATTGTCAATTTCTGCCTTATAGTCTGTTAATACTTGTTTTATATACTTAGGTGCACCTGTCTTTTGTGCATAATAATTCACAAATTTTATATCTTTGTGTTGGATTGTTCCTTTTAATCGTTATATAATGCCCATACTTGTTTTTTATTACAGTCTTTATTTTAATGTGTTTGGTATTATATAAGTATAGCTACCCCAGCTTTCTTTTGGTTTTCATTATTATGAAATACCTTCTTCCATCCTTTCACTTTCAGTCTGTATGTATCCTTACATGTGAAGCGAGTCTCTTTCTTATAGGCAGCTTATAGATGATTCTTCTTCTTATTTTATTTTTTTTTATCTGTTCTGACACTCTGTGTGTCTTGATTGGGGAATTTGGCCATTTACCTGATACTATAATTAATAGGTACTTATTGCCATTTTGTTCATTGTTTTCTGGCTGTTTTGTAGTTCCTCTGTGTTCCTTTCTTCTTCACTTGCTCTCTTCTCTTGTGTTTGATGATTTTCTTTAGCGTATTGCTTAGAATCCTTTCTCATTATTTTTGTGTATCTGCTCTAGTTTTTGCTTTGTGGTTACCATGAAGCTCACATATATATAGTCTATTTTAAATTGATAATAAGTTAAGTTTGAATTCATTCCAAATCTCTACCTCCCCCCCCATCATTTTGTTTTTGATGTCACATTTTACATTTGTGTGTGTGGGCATGTGCATGTGTATTCCTTACCTAATCGTTGTAAGTATAGTTATTTTCACTGCTTTTGTCTTTCAACCTTGATACTAGTTATGTGATTAATCCACTTCCTTTGTTATATATTTGCCTTTACTAGTGAGATTTTTACTTTCATGTGTTTTCCTGTTACTAATTAGTGTCCTTTCTTTTTAGGTTAAGGAAAACTCTTTAATATTCTTGTAAGGCTGGTTTAGCGGTGATGAACTCCCTTAGATTTTGCTTGTCTGACAAACGTTTTCCTCTCCTTCAATTCTGAATGATAATGTTGCTGGTAGAGTATTCTTGGTTGGAAGTTTTTTTCCGTTCAGCACTTTGGATATATTATGCCACTCTCATGTGACCTACAAAGTTTCTGCTGAAACATCTGCTGATAGCCTTATTGGGGGTTGGGGGGTTACCTTATATGTAATAAATTGTTTTTCTCTTTCTGCTTTATAAATTGTCTCTCTTTAACTTTTGACATTTTAATTATAATTTGTCTTGGTGTGGTTCTTTCTGGGTTCATCTTATTTGGAACTCCCTTAGCTTCCTGGATCTGGATGTCTGTTTTCTTTCCCAGATTAGGGACGTTTTCAACCATTACTTTTTCAAATAAGTTTTCTCTTTCTTTTCCATCTCTTCATCTTCTTCCGGGATCCCTATGATGCAAATGTTGTTCCAGTTGATGTTGTCTCATACGTCCCTGAAACTATCTTTACTTTTTAAAATTCATTTTTTCTTTTTGTTGCTCTGTTTGATGGGTTCCAATGCCCTGCCTTCCAGGGCACTGAATTTTTGTTTTGTTTTGTTTTTGCTTCATCTAGTCTGCTGTTGAACCCTTCTAGTTTCTTTTTCCGTTTAGTTATTGTATTCTTCAGCTCTGTGACTTCTGTTTGGTACTTTCTTATATTTTCTATATCTTTGTTGACATTTTTGCTGTGTTCATTCATTCTTCTCCAATTTGGTGAGCATCTTTATGACCATTATTTTGAACTCATAATCTAGTGAAGTACTTATTTCTATTTCATTAAGGTTTTGTTTTGTTTTGTTTTTGAGGCTATATCTTCTTTATTTTTTGGAACATATTTCTGTTTCCTCATTTTGCTTGACTCTCTGTGTTTTTATGTACTAGGTCAAACAGCCACCTTGAAGGAGTGGCTTTGTGTAGGAGATGAACCTTATTGTTCAGCTTTGCTCTGGCACTTGGTTGTTTCTTGAACCTTTGTGATTGTCTAGGCAGCCTGATTATTCTTGATATGTTACAGTTTTTGATGGCGTACCAAGATCTGTCTGTGTTCCAAACTCAGTCAGCATCTGGTTTCAGGCTGATTGGAGGGCAGACCCTCAGGCCACAGCTTTTAAAATACACACATTTGTAGTTCTGTGGTATCACAGTTGTACACCCTGCTTGCCTCCAGACCAGGTGATCTGGAGGTGTCCCCTGCTAACAGTCATAAAAATCAGGGCTCCAGGTGAGTGTAAGAGCTCCTTTCTGGGAGGTACTGGTGAGCTTAGTGATGTTAAGGGAGAGTGCAAGGATAGCTTTTCCCAGTCTGCATTCTCTGAGAACACCTCTGCAGTCTCAAGAAGTGTGGTAAACATGAAGTCTGTCCCTCAGCCTGAAGCTCTAGAGAAGTAATTAGGCCTTTTTTACAGAAAGACTGGGGGCATGTTTAAGTCTGCTGTTTTTCACCCCAGGTTGATAACCTGCCAAGAAATTTTTCTTCAGTAGTTTCAGTCCCATCAGGACCAGAAATATAAACCTCCACTCGACACAGGCAAGCAGAGTGTTCTGTATGTGGACTGCATATGCCTACTGGCTTTGGAGATGCCATGGAAATGCACAGGGTCTGAGTGCCCACCAGCTTTTTAGCAAGTACAAGAGAATAGAGCTGGGGTATGTCCACTTGCCTTATCAAGGCACTGGGAGAGTGCAGGGCCAGGGCACGCCTGCTGGTTTTAAGAGGCACTGGGAAAGCGTAAGGTCAGGTCACACCCACTGACTTTAGTGGGGCAGTTGGAGAGTGCTATGACTTCATGGGGTCCCCAGCACTGGCAAGGTAGAAGTAGAGTACAAAAATGGTGCCCACCAGCACTGGTGCCAGCAAGGTAGAGGGAGAGCACCTGCCTACTCCTCTGTTCCTAGAGAGAGCTCCCAAAGTCTTATGTCTTTCTGACAGATGCTTTAAGATTAGCATATCTCCTTCCCATATAGTCTAGGTCATCTTCAAACTGTTGGTTTTGCACTAGGTCCTACAGTGAATGAATTTGCCTACTAGCCCTTTAAGAATGGAATCTGTGTTTCCTACAGCCTTTGGGTCTTCTGAACGTAAGGATATTGGCTTTTAAAGCGGAACTTTGAGGTCTTGTCTCTCTGGTGCAGGTTTCAAAGGTTCGGCTTACCTAATATGTGGCACAAACTTTTGCTTCTCAGGGAGAAGCTCTGTTATTTGTTAGATCTTTCCCAATTGTAGCTTATCATGCTAGGATTGGGGTTTTTGGGAGGACCACATCCCTGCCTCTCCTCAAGGTCTACATGTCACTCTTTTATCCTTTGTTGTGGAGGAACTGTTCAGCCAGTTTTTTGGTCTTTTTCAGAGGGAACTGTTCCTTTGTTCCTTATGTAGTGGTGTGTCTATGGGAGGCAGTGAGTTTACAATTTTCCTACACTACCATTTTGAATTACCTCCTGTTTCTTTTTGTTCTTGGTGTTCTTGTTTTTTCTTCTTTTTCTTTTTATTATTATTATTAGTTATTCAGCAGTGGCTCAAGTTATCTTACATATTTCAATTTTATATATCTATTATATATCTGTTCATCACCCTTAGTCATGATATACTGAAACTGATTCTCATCTGCAAAGGAAAAAGAAATGGAAATTTGATCATTGAAATTAAAGATTCTAGATGGGAGATGTAAGGGTGACAATTTCTCTACTGAGAATAAAAAGAAATGTTCGTAGAGTACTACTCTCTGAGAGATTCAGTTCAACAAAAAGAATTTTCTGAAATGAAAGTAGGGCTCTTGAGGCATTCACTCTGTTGCTAAAGGGAGGCCAGAAACTCCTCTAGAAATTTCCAAAGACATGATAGACTCTCATAGGCTTGGGAATAGTGTTCTGTTGATGATAGTGAGGAAAAATAGATAACAGCTTGAAGAAAACTGTAACAAACATTTAAGGATTCTATACATAAAGCGAGGGATTTCGAAAGCTGGAGACAGAATCAGCCTTAGAAACATTAGTCATCCCTGACTGTATTTTATTAGTTTAATTTAAAAATTGAAAAGAAATGTTTTAGGAAAAAATGGATGATTTTAATTCCTTCAATTTCATGTTTAGAAACAGTTTTAATTGGATTTATTAGTATAAAAGAGAATTAAAAACCAAAAGAGCAAGGGAAAAAAGAAAGAAGTTAAAGTGAAGCATTGAAAAAGTAGAAAATATTTTAGTTTATAATGAGATAAAATAGTTTTATGGCCCAAAGGTGTATAGGAATGTACCTTGTTTCTCATAGTCATTACTTTTTTTCTAGGCAGATATACCACTTCTAATGTATTTAATTATTATAGGTGGAATTAATATATTAATATTATTTAGTCTTCAACATTTTGAATAAAGATTTGGGAAAAAATGTGCTCAACTTTGAATTACTTCATATTCTAGAGATTGCTGAGTGATAATAACCTTGTTTTACTGCAAATATAACAAGACCATTTTATATTTTCATGATCTTGATTCCATGGTCTTGATGAAGTGCTATAGGGATATACTTATTTATGATAAGTCATTAACACCTTATAATGAAACCATAGAATTTGGTTAAAGTTACATACTCATCTCTAATCATTGTCTCTGTGTTATAAATATGTTTCTTATATGTCTCATCTGGTTCAAAATATCTTTTTAGCACCTTCTTCCTCTGTGCCCTCATTGTAACTACTACCTGCCCCCACACCTTTTGAAAAATAGCCTTAGCTGAGTGGCTACAGTATTTATTCAAGCAAATAAATATCAAAATGAATCCTTCTCCAAAGAGCTAATACTTCCCACATAATAATGCTTTTATCTGGTTCTCCTTAAGAAATTAACATGATTTATTTCTAAAGTTTCCACTAAATCTTCACTCACTTGGAACTGTATTACTTTATATAAAATTATATATGTGTTCTATTACGTGTGTACACGTAGGTGATTGTGCCTATAGGTGCAATATAGGTAATCATTATTGACATTCCATATGTTTACATTTACATTATACTAACACTTTATATATGTATATCATTTGTAGTCATATATGCATATTCATGTAGATCGTTTGTAGTCATATATGCATATTCATGTAGATGTTTGTAAATGTATTAGTAACCAATACGATCATTTTAAAAATAGAGAACTTTTTTCTGAATTTCTTTTAATTTTGGTACCATATAAAAATGTATTATAACCTTATAAATTTATATCAACTGTATCTTCTATGTACTTGTAAACAGATGCAGTGTCGCTCTCTCTCTCTTTTTAAGATTCTAGTGTCATTACTTTAGAGCTTAACTATACAAAAGATTCTAGCTATGGGTTTAAAAGAATCTAGATGCCTAGAGTGGACCCCTAAACATTCTGATTTGCTGGGATTGAGGGAAGGTTGAAGCACCTGTACTTTTAACAAAGAATTTTAGTGATTCTAATGGCAGATATTTCTTGGACCAGATTTTTGAGTATTCTGTCCTAGACAGTGATGACCTAGATCAGTATCAAATGTAATTTATGCATTAAATAACTTATCTCTGTTGTTGACTTTAGTAAATATTAGCAGATCCTTCACTAAATTGTTGAGGGGTTCCTACTCTAAGAATGCCAGAATTAAAAAAAAAACTACGGTGTTTTATATTTCTTTATCTAATTAGCTTCATTGCTGTGGGTTGTGTTTCCAAATGGAACTCTATATTTGTAACTCAGAAATAGTTCCTCTCCAGTATTTCCAATTTATATGTAGCTGAGGAGACTCTGCATGGAAGAAAGAAGACATGAGCTGCCTTAATAACCAACCAGGAGACCCCTGTCCTTTTATTTGAATAAGATCTCAAAGACAATGATTGAAGCAAGTTCTGCATGGAACTCCTTCAAAACACACGTAAAAAAATGGAGAGGTAATAGCAAAAGTACCCATTATCCTTCCTAAACCTGACAAGGTGTTATCCAGGTGCAGGATACTTACTTCATATCTTAATTTTGTGGGGGGAAATAATTGCTCAATTAAACTTGGAAAATTAGTTTTTTTCAAGACTGATACTTTGGCAGACCTCAAAATGTTTGAATTTGTGCCTTGAATCTTCTATTTTTTTTTCAAGTGATAATACATGCAATATGCTAACATAAAGTCAAAGGGTTAAAAAAATAGAGATGAAAGTAATTTTCTGTTTTGTCCCTGTATACAGACCTTTAGTTCTCTTCCTTAGAGGTAACTGCTATTAGGCAGTTTCCAGAGTCTGTTGAGTATTGTGGCATATGTGTCTGTTGGGAGGAGGAAAGATATAAATAAATGCAGGTCAGGAAATTTCCTTGATTTTAAATAGTAGGAGACATGCGTTAAAGAGTGACTTAGTGGCCTGAGTTAATGTCACTGAGCAGCATATTTACCACCAGAGAGTCACTTAGATACCAGAGGATATATAATGTATTCTTCAAGTAAGCATGTATTCTCTCAGGGGAAAAAATGGAATTTTTAAAGCAGTTACTGCTTTCAGTAGGCAACAGAAATTTAAATGAGAATGCATTTTAGCATAATGAAAATTATCAGAATTTTAAGATACCCTTGAGATTGTGGAAACACTCGTACTTGTTCTGGCTGGGGATTATCTGATTATTGAATAAGAATCACTTTGAAAATAAAACTTTAATTGAATGCCTACTGTTTATAAGATATTATGCTAGGGTTATAAAACAATGGAGGAATTTTCATTATAGTTAGGAAAGACACATATGTGAAAAAAATAATCTTTGTCTGTATCTGTTTAGAAAGTGAGGCCATCATAATTGGAATCTGTGAATCATATTATTTTCAGACTAAAGCTACTCTTTGACCTTTTTGCAAAGTATAGTAGCTCTGTTAGGTTAATGAGAGGATCACTAGCAGCAGGTAGATGGGTAGTGTTCACTGCTTGGATAAGCCAGGTACTCCTTTAGGACATATCAAATTTCAAGAATTTTAGTCTTTTTTGGACTGTACTACTAACCCTTTCCAACAGCCTATATAAATAATTTTTGGTAAAGTTATTCATAATCGAGTAGTCTTTGGACATTAGAGTATATCATAAGTACATCACTTTCTTTTAGGTAAAATTTTTGTTGCATGTATGTGCATGTGTTTCTGTTTATATTTTGATGTGATGAAACTTTTAGTTAAAAAAAAGTCTATAATGATTTTGAATCCAGTAAAAGGATATTTATCTTCCTTGTCCAAGTTCACAACCAGTTAAGAGATAGAGGGTACATGATGACTGGAGATGAAAAAAAATAACAGTTTCATTCTTGATAAAAGCTACATTGGAATACATAGTTTAAATCCACAGATATAATGGGTCTGTCCTCCCACATTAAATTTTTCCATCAGGTCATTGGCTTAGTTGGGCAACCACATCTTCCTCTACAGGGGCAGACCCTTGACTGCAGTGGATGAGAGCACTCTGAAAGGCATACATCATGCTGAGACCTACTTAGGAAGTGAACTCTGGAGGGATTGAACTGCATTTTCCTGGTTCCTTCTTTCAAATGCACCCATCAGATAATTTATTTTTCTTCCTTCTTAGACAGTTGATTTCAGGTCTGAGGCAACCACAGTACAAGTAGTGCTTGGGATGTTGTATTCTACTAAAAATTAAGGAAGTTTAAGGACTAATGGGATCATGTTCAGAGGAATGATAACCCAGTTTGAAGATGTTCCTACTGGAAACATACATGACATGAGCATCCCCAAATGATAATGTCTGCAATTGATTATAATATCTGGTATAAAAAATTAATGAACTCTAATAATAATAAATACATATTTGCATACATACATACATATGCAGGTAGGAGAAAGGGGAAAGAAGACAAAATTTTTGTCAAAGATGTGCTAGATATAAATGTATATGGAATGATAGAATTGGAAATTCAACTTTTATAACTGATTCAGGGAAAGGTCATCAATTAATGCTAAAACCATTATGTCAGTGATTGTTGGGGAATAGGATATTCAAATGTTGGCAGAAAAATCCAGCATAGACTGCAAAAGGAAAATGTGTATTTACAAGTGGTCAGAACTGCCAGTCATTATCTTAGCCAAATGAGTACATCTATAGTTGATTATCACAAATAGTAGGACAATGTAATAAGTTTTTACTTTCTGATATGATGCAACATGAAGAAAATCATCTATAGTGCATTCTTGCTAATAATGTTAACCTGAACATTCTAAATCCTAGCAAACGGAAGGAAGTTAAGGGAGGGAGGGAGGGAGGGAAGGAAGGAAGGAAGGAAGGAAGGAGGAAATAAATGAATACAGGAGGGGAAGGAAGAAGGAAGGTAGGAAGGAAGCGTTATTTTATCATTTGATTTCTGTCTCACAACAATTTGTCTCTCTTGAATCATCTATACTACTAGCACACAGGCAGCTCCAGGTTTTTGTTTATTTTGTTTTAATTTATTCTGTTGACTATTCTGTGTAGGATTTCTTACTTTTAGAAGCTAGTACATTTCAAGTAGTAATTCAAAAATTAGTATTAATACTAGTAATAATATTAGTATTAATAGGATTTAGAGTGAATATTCTCTTATAATTTTTTTGATGAGGACTAATTAGTCAACACATTCCTGAAAAAGTCATTTGCTTTTTTAAGTAGAAATTTACATGGAATGTGTCATATGTATTCAATACACAAATTTCATGTAAGAAATTACATTTTTATGAAAAGCTAGTTAATTCGCTGAAGGCCACTCAAGAGCTATACTAATTAAAATGGTGCTGTCTTATAGAGCAAAATGATGTATCCATAGCTACTCAGACTAACAGTTATAGGAAACTAGTTTGTAAACAAGGCCATCATCAGTAGAATTTTAAAGGCTTTGCTATTTTCTTTGATAATTAATTCTTAGAATTTCCAGGTTCAGATCCTAGAAGGACAGCCATAAATAGTTCCTGTTTCTGTTTACCTATAATCATTCAAAAGAGGAAAGTATAAATTTATATTAGTAAAATATAACATTAATTTTTTTCTCAGTCAGTTCTTAGAAACTATCTTTTTTCTTGATGAACATTATGATGCCATTATAAAAACTGCTCTCAAGATTTAAAGCAAATTAGGTTTACAATTATGTGATTGTATTTCCAAATGCCAAATGTAATTTGCTCTGACAGGAGGAATTTACTCCCATAGACAAATGTTCAAGTTCTTCCATTATTTAATGGCAAAATAAACAGAAAATTTCTCTTTTTGTACCTGAGTATACTTTATTTAGCTTCCTTCCATCTGCTCTGCAAATGCTCTTGTAAAACTGTATCCCATGGCAACCCCCAATGGCATTTTAGCTCCCAGTCTCCCAAGTGAGCTCACTCTCCCAGGGAAACCACCTTAGCACTTCAAGGACAGCATTTGCAGTAATTTGGAAGGGGCCTGGTTTTTGAGAATCCCCCACAATTTTCATTATGGAGTCTAGATATTGCATATACAGTCCTTTATGCTTACAAGAAGATATGGGATTTTTACATGGTATTTGAATCATGCTTAAAATCCAAAGAAGAGAATGAGTCACATTATTTTATAGAATCACTACTCTCCTGTCTGTAGACAAAGAAATGATGGATAATCACTTTTTTTAATCATTGTGAAAGAAATCTATCCTAGAAAGTTAAATGAAATAAAAGCTTTTAAATTTTGTATTTTAGTGGGAAGAAAAAAATCAAGTCCATTTATTTCATATTTATAACACATAACTACATCAATTAACTTGTTAATTTATGCTGAGAGAATTATGGTTTACTGAAAAGAACAGTGAGCCCAAATCAGCCAACCTGGGATCTCTTTCCAGGGGGGCCACTTACAGCCAAAGTGTTTGGAAGTCATTTGATCTCTCTAAGCCTCAGTTTTCCAGTTAGAGAATGGGTAAAACTTCACAGAGTGTTGTGAAGATAATAAGAGATTCTTAAAAAAATTCTTCATTAATTACAGCACTATGCAGGTTTTGTTATAACACTTCATCTCAATATTTTATTATTGTATTATCTATACACAGTTAAAACAATGATGTTGTAGCTTTAAGCACATTTATTTAAAACAAAGAAATAAAGTGAAATTATAAATGAAATCATTGTTGGTATTTGAAATCTTGGGTGAGAAAAGAATAATAAACTGCTTCCTGCATAATCTGTCTTTCTTATGAAGCCAAAACACTCCATAACATCCGGTATTTGAATTTAAAACTGCTTTTGTACCTTTGAATATACATCCATATCTTAATAACTGTTTTCAAAGCATAATTAATTTGAAAAATGCTTTAACATTCTATTATGATGAACTGTTATAAAGAAACTAAAATTCATATGTGCTTAAAAATACGTTTATTTTAAAAATATCTTATTCTATTTTTTCTTCCAGTTATCATTGGTGCTTAAATTTAAAATGATAAAGTTTATAAAAGTAATGCATGATTTTTGCATTCTAATGAATCTTATTCAAAACATTATTCTAATTTATTATAAATGCTTTTACAAAACTCTGGATTGTACATCACAACTACACTTGATCAAAATTTGGTAATATAGCATTTACTTTCTAAAATAAATGTGATGATTTTAGAAAAATGTTAAAACTGGAAATTTATTTAAAACAGGACTTTCTTAAAAAAAAAACCTTTAACATTTGATTGTATTTACTGATATTGAAGAAACCATGGGAAAAAAATCTACATTGAGCCAACATTTATGTATAATAAAAATGACATAATGAAAAAAATCATTATGTACATAATAAAATCAGATAATCAACTAATTCAAAGAAAAGTTAAAATAAGTAAGTGGAAATGCATATCACTGTACTTTTCAGTGACCACCTCTGAGATTTTGCCATCCCTTTAGATAATTTATTCTCAGATAATTTATTTCAGCTACAAAATTAGAAGGAAAGTCTCAAATAGATTTCTATTTTTGCTTACCTACAACATACATAGGAAAAGTACAAATTTATACTGCTAAAATACATTAATTTTTTATTAATATATTTTGAACTATATGCTTTTGAACTATATGTTTTTAAAAAGTGTTATCAAACTATTATAAAACTGCTTTATCAAGTTTTAAAATGAGTTAGATTTACAATTATTTATAATTATGAATTTGTATTTTTATTTATTTTAAACTTTATTTATTTATTTATCTGGCTCTGTGCCCAGCTGGAGCCCAATGCAGAGTTTGAACTCATGACTCTGAGATCAAGACCTGAGCTGAGATCAAGAGTCAGATGCTCAACCAACTGAACCACCCAGGCTCCCCTGAATTTATATTTTTAAATGATAAATTACATTCATTGTGACAAGAGCTCTTCTTCCCTCATCTTAATCACTACTATTCCCGGTGCAAAAAATGCACATTCTAGATGGGCTAATATTTTGCTAAAATAACATTTTGGGCTTCTCTCTGCCAACCTTTTCTCCTAGGGGCCTTACAACCTTTTAGTTAATAGAAGTATTTAAAAATCTGAAGACCTGCCCTCTTTATCTTCCCCTTACTTCACTTTCCTTCACATTCTAAACAATCCAGTTCAAAAGCTAGTAGGTGGAACCAAACAAGGTAGGCATTTATACAGAGTGGGGGTTGAGCTGTGAGACAATAGAGCAGGGTGTTGGGAGTTTAAGAAAGGTAAAGAGAGAGCCTACCTGGTGGTGGGTGGTGCTGGCCTACTACAAGATATTGGACTCTGTGGTGAACAAAGTGGCTACATGAAGAGAGGAATCCTACGCTGGGTTTTGGAGCCTAGTAGAGGGAGAGGTCCATAAGGGGAAGTGGATCATTGTGTATGTTATTTCACGTTTGCAGAAGAGTATCTTTAGTGTGCAGTGGGATTGTTGGGTCAATGGGTAAATCCATGCACAATTTTGTAGGGTATTGCAGAGATTTTACCATTCTGAGTTCTTACCAGCAATATATTTGTGTGCATACGTTGTTTCCTTACAGCTCTGCCAAAGTGTGTTCTCAGGGTTTTTGTTTTTGGTTTTGTTTTCCCAACCTGATAGATGAGAAATAGTACCTTAGGATATTTTTAAGTTGTATTTTTTTATTATGAGTATATGAGCATCGTTTCATGTGTTTAAAGGTCATTTGTATAGAGGCATACCTTGGAGATAACTGCACGTTTGGTTCTGGACCACCACCACAAAACAAATATCTCAATTAAGTGAGTCAAATGAATTTTTTGGTTTCCCGGTGCATATAAAAGTTGTTTATATTATACTATAGTCTATTAAGTGTCCAATAGCATTATGTCTAAAAAATGTATGTATCCTAATTAAAAAGTACTTTATTGTTAAAAAATGCTCACTATCTCTCGAGCTTTTAGTGAGTCGTAATCTCTTTGCTGGTGGAAGGTCTTGCCTTGATGTTGATGGCTGCCATATGATCAGGGTGGTGGTTGCTGAAGGTTGGGGTGACTGTGGCAATTTGAAAAACTAAGACAACAATGAAGTTTGCCACATCCACTGACTCTTCCTTTCACAAATGATTTCTCTGTTGCGTGTAATGTTGTTTGATAGCATTTTACTCACAGTAGAACTTCTTTCAGAATTGGAATCAATACTTTTAAGCCTTACCACTTCTTTATCAACTAAGCTTCTATAATATTCTAAATTCTTTGTTGTCATTTCCACAATCTTCACAGCATCTTCACCAGCAGTAGATTCCATCCCAAGAATCCACTTTTCTTTGCTCATCCATAAGAATCAAATCCTCATTCTTTTCAGTTTTATCATGAGATTCCAGCAACTCAGTACCATCTTCAGACTTCTCTTCTCAAAGCCATCCATGAAGGTCAAAATCAACTTATTTCAAACTTCTATTTATGTTGATATCTTGGCCTTTTCCCATGAATCACATGTTTTTAATGGCATCTAGAATGGTGAATCATTTCCAGAAGGTTTTCAGTTTACTTTGCTCAGGTCCATCTAAGCTATCTGTGGCAGCTATAGCCTTACAAAATGTATTTCTTAAATAAGAAGACTTGAAGGTTAAAATTATTCCTTGATCCATGGGCTGAAGAATAGATATAGTGTTAGCAGGCATGAAAACAACATTAATCTTGTTGTCCTTCCCATCAGCGCTCTTGGGTAACCTGGTACATTGTCAATGAACAGTAATATTTTAAAAGTAATCTTTTTTTTTTAGCAGTAAGTTTCAACAGTGGGATTAAAACATTCAGTAAACCATGTTGTAAACAAATGTGCTGTAATTCAGGCTTTGTGGTTTGTGGTTCCATTTATAGGGCACAGGCAGAGTAGATTTCCCATAATTCCTAAGGGCTCCAAGATTTCCAGAATGGTAAATGAGCATTAGCTGCTGCTTAAAGTCACCAGCTGCATTAGCACCTAACAAGAGAGTTAGCCCATCCTTTGAAGCTTTGAAATCAAGCACTGACCTCTCCTTTCTAGCTATGAAAGTCCTAGATGGCCCTAGATGGCATCTTCTTCCAGTATATGGCTGTTTGCCTACAATGAAAAGCTGTTGTTTAGAGTGGCCACCTTCATTAATTATCTGAGCTAGATATTCTGGATGAATAACTTGCTGCAGCTTCATCAAACAAAAAAGTTCTCAGCAGTCTTGGGGGATACTTAAAAATGTATATATTAACAGATAAAAATTATTGCTTTATGCTTGTATTGCATATTTCATAAGTAATTTGAAGTTTTCTTTGTATAGATTGCATTCTTTTCCTGATAAATTTATTCCTAATCATTTGATTTTGTTTTCTTTTTATTTGAGATATTCCCTTGCATCATATCTGGAAATATATATGAAAGGTATTAATTTTGAATGTCAATTTTATGTTTTCCTGTCCTACTAAATTTTTTGTTTTTACACTGTTGGATTTAGCATAGTTTCAGCCCTTGGATTTTCATTACCAGCAAATAGATATTGATCTGCCTCTTTCTTTTCAATGCTTATGTTTCTAATTGTTTTCTCTTATCTGATTGCTTTTGTTACTAATTCCATTTGTAGTAAGCATCATTTTCTTGGGTCTTAACTTTAGTAAGAAAGTTTAATAATTCCCCCATTAAAATGTTGCCTTGAATGAAAGAGTCAAGAACAGAATTAAAATTAATCCTTTGATCCTACTGGCTGAGAAGCGACCTTACTCAAACTTCTTATAACATTAATTCATAAACTCAGGAAATATATAGGTGTATACCAGATCCAACATAAATGAGAATTTCTTTTAAGGTTATTATTTTTTGAAGGGAGAACTCTATACTAGGTAATTGGAATTTTCTTTCTATAAATATAAATTAAGGATAAGTAGCAGCATAAGAGATTGAGACTGAAGTATAAAAACTGAAGGGCCACCAAAGTCACTGGCTTCCCTGAGCTGAGATGGTTCATACCTCTTTAACCCATCCTTACCTACCTAGCCCCATTTCCCAGAAACATGAGTATTCCAGGAGTGATTGTTGATATCAGATATTGTGCCTGGGATTTACAAGACCCTTGATGTGTGTGCTCTGTTTTCTATTTCTAGTCTATGCTTTTTGTCCTCCAGCTTTATTGAGACAAATAAAATTGTAAGATATTTAAAATGTATTACAGGATGATTTGATATACATATACATTGTGAATTCCTTCCATGGAGTTAATTAACACATCTATCACTTAGGGTTTTTCTTGTTGCTGTTTGTTTTATTTGGTGAGAACATTTAAGTTCTACGCTCAGCAATTTATGATTATACAATGCAGTTTTATCAGCTATAGTCACAGCGTTATACATGAGATTCTTGTATATTATTCATCGTATAACTGACACTTTTATCAGTCTGTATCCTCTCTTACCTTAAAGTTGGTCTTGGTTAAAGTCTATTGTGTCTCATGAGCTTGACTGTCGTTCTGAGCCTGTAATGCAGAAAGGGAATTACAGTGACTTTTGGGTGGTAGGTAATTTTATCATTAAGTATGTATTTATCAATTGCTATTGATAATGACCTTATTAAGAATGAATGTTGAGTGATACACCACATTAATAAAAGAAAGGATAAGACCCATATGGTCCTCTCAGTAGAAGCAGAAAAAGCATTTGATAAAGTACAACACCATTCTTGATAAACACCCTCAACAAAATAAGGATAGAGGGAACATGGCCATCATAAAGGCCATATATGAAAGACTCACAGCTAATATAATCCTCAGTGGGGGAAAGCTGAGAATTTTTCCTTTATAGTCAAGAATAAGACAGGAATGTACACTCTCACCATAGTTATTTAACATGTACTGGAAGTCCTAGCCTCAGCAATCAGACAACAAAAAGAAATAAAAGGCATCCAAATCGGCAAGGAAGAAGTCAAACTTTCACTCTTTGCAGATAACATGATACTTTATATAGAAAACCCAAAAGACTCTACCAAAAAATTGCTAGTACTGATACACGAATTCAGCAAAGTTGCAGGATACAGAATCAACATACAGAAATCTGTTACATTTCTATACACCAATAATGAAGCAGCAGAAAGAGAAATCAAGGAATTGATTCCATTTACAATTGCACCAAAAAGCATGAGATACTTAGGAATAAACCTAACCAAAGAGGTAAAAGATCTGTACTCTGAAAACTATAGAACACTTATGAAAGAAACTGAAGATGACACAAAGAAATGAAAAAACATCCCATGCTCATGGATTGGAAGAACAAATATGTTAAAATACCTATCCTACCCAAAGTAATCTGCATGTTTAATGCAATCCCTATCAAAATACCACCAGCATTTTTCACAGAGTTAGAACAAACAATTCTAAAATTTGTATGGAACCACAAAAGGCACTGAATAGCTGAAGCAGTCTTGAAAAAGAAAAGCAACCTGGAGACATCACAATTCTGGACTTCAAGCTATATTACAAAGCTGGAGTCATCAAGACAGTACGGTACTGGCACAAAAAGAGATATACAGAGTAGAAAACCGAGAAATGGACCCAGAACTGTATGGTCAACTAATCTTCGACAAAGCAGGGAAAGCATATCCAATGGAAAAAAGTCTCTTCAACATATGGTGTTGGGAAAAGTGGACAACTACATGCAAAAGAATGAAACTGGACCACTTTCTTACACCATACACAAAAGTAAATTCAAAGTGGACGAAAGACCTAAATGTGAGACAGGAAACCATCAAAATCCTAGAGGAGAATACAGGCAGCAACCTCTTTGACATCGGCCGTAGCAATTTTTTATTAGACCTGTCTCCAGAGGCAAAGGAAACGAAAGCAAAAATGAACTATTGGGACTTCATCAAGATAAAAATCTTCTGCACAGTGAAGAAAACAATTAACAAAACTAAAAGGCAGCCTACAGAATGGGAGAAGATATTTGCAAATGACGTATCTGATAAAGGGTTAGTATCCAAAATCTATAAAGAACTTATCAACTCAATACCCAGAAAACAAACAATCCAGTTAAAAAATGGGCAGAAGACATGAATAGACATTTCTCCAAAGGAGATGTATAGCTGGCCAACAGACACATGAAAAGATGCTCAACATCAGTCATCATCATGGAAATACAAATCAAAAGCATGATGCGATACCACCTCAGACCTGTCAAAACAGCTAAAATTAACAAGACAGGAAACAACAGATGTTGGCAAGGATGTGGAGAAAGGGGAACCCTCCTACACTGTTGGTGGGAATGCAAACGGGTGCAGCCACTCTGGGAAACAGAAACTTTCAACATTCAAAATGTTTAAAATAGCACTACCCTATGACCCAGCATTGCACTACTAGGTATTTGCCCGAAGGATACAAAAATACTGATTTGAAAGGGGCACATGCACCCTGATGTTTACATCAGCATTATCAACAATAGACAAAATATAGAAAGAGCCCAAATGTCCATTCGACTGTTGAATGGATGAATAAGAGGTGGTACACACACACACACACACACACACACACACACACTGGAATATTACTCAGCCATCAAAATGAATGAAATCTTACCATTTGTAATGACGTTGATGGAGCTAGTGTGTATTATACTAGGGAAGATAAGTCAGTCAGGGAAGCAAATACCATGATTTCACTAATCTGTGGAATTTAAGAAGCAAAACAGATGCACATGGGGAAGGGGAAAAAAAGAGTGGGAGGCAAACCATAAGACACTCTTAAGTATAGAGAACAAACTGAGGGTTGCTGGAGAAGAGGTGGACAGGGGGTGGGCTAAATAGGAGATGGGTATTAAGGGGGGCACTTGTTGTGATGAGCACTGGGTGTTATATGTAAGTGGTGAATCACTAAATTCTTCTCATAAAACCAATATTACAGTACATGTTAACTAACTAGAATTTCAATTAAAAAAAAAGTATGGGGTGCCTGGGTGGCAGAGTCTTTTGAGCATCTGACTTGGTTTCAGCTCAGGTCATATTCTTAGGGTCATGAGATGGAGCCCCATGTCAGGCTCCACACTCAGCACGGAGTCTGCTTGAGACTTTCTCTCCCTCTTCCTCTGCCCCCCTCCTTCTCTCAAATAAAAAATATGAATAAATAATAAATAAATAATAAATAAACAATAAAATGAATGTTGAATGAGAAAAATATTTTCAGCACTTAAGATGATCATAATGTTTTCCTCCATACATCTATTTATATGATGAATTGTTTAATGCATTTCCTAATACTGAACCATCCTTGCATTTCTGGAATAAATCTCACTTTGGAAAATGCGTTTAGTTTTTTAATGTGCAACTAGATTCTGTTTGCTAATATTTTACTTGGATGACTTAAATTATTTTTTGTGAATACACCTATAGATTGATTTGTGGTTTTCTTATGTAGTACAATTTTATCAAGCATTGGTATTATGTTCACTTCATAAAAAATAATTGGAAATGTCCTTTTGTGTATTCTCAGGAACAATTTAATAGCATCAGAATTAATAGGTCTTTGAAGATTTGATTGATTTCATCTGTGAAAATCTCTGGGCCTGGTTCTTTTGTGTGTGGCATTTGTTTTATAATTTTATTCCTTCTTTGAAAGTGGAAGTGTTTTTCTCCGCTGCTGTCAATTTCTGTAAAATATATTTTCTTATGAAATGATGCATTTCAGCTAGGTTGTCCAATCTATTTGCATATACTTGTGCAAAATGTCTTAGGATTTTTGAACATCATCAGTTTCAAAGGTTATTATGTTGTTCTTATTTATTGGTTGGTGTTCCTATGATTTCTAGCTCCTATTCTTTAGCTCATGGTTTTGATGTTTTCATTTTTTTCTCAAAGGATAATTTATTATTACTTCTTTATAAAATATTTAACCTTAGTGTTTGCATTGTTTTTATTTTTATTTTTTTTTTAAAGATTTTATTTATTTCAGAGAGAGAGAATGAGAGATAGAAAGCACGAGAGGGAAGAGGGTCAGAGGGAGAAGCAGACTCCCCACTGAGCAGGGAGCCCGATGTGGGACTCGATCCCAGGACTCCAGGATCATGACCTGAGCCGAAGGCAGTCGCTTAACCAACTGAGCCACCCAGGCGCCCCGCATTGTTTTTATTTTTTTCCTTCCTTTTGGTTTACTGTTTTCCAAGTTGTTGAATTTCAAATTTGGCTCATTTAAACATTTTTTTATTTGTATTGACCTATATATTTAAAGATATGAATTTTTTTGATTAATGTTTTTATTATATACCATAAATTTGACATCCTAAGATGTCACTATCATTATTTTTAAAAATGTTTTAATTTTGGCACAAATTATCCCTTCAAGTCTGGAATTGAGTAAATAAGTTTTTAAAAGTTTTGAGTGTCAGATTTTAACAATTTGTGTTATTATTTTTTAGTTTTATTGCATTGTGACTAGGGAATATTGTTTGTATTATTTCTACTGTGAGACTTGCTAAGGTATTTTTAATTGTTTGGCCAGTTTGTACTAATATGAAGACGTGTGTGCCTTCTATTTTTGGTGTGTATAAAACTCTTATTAATTAGCTTTTTAAGGTTATATATATCTTTATGTATTTATTTTCCCACTTGTGTTTTTTTCTGAGCGTCTTTTACTGTTAGTGTTTTTCTACCAATTTCTCCCTCAATCTACTTGAGCTTGTTTATTTTGAAGGTGGTTGTGGTGTTGGTTCATTCAGGTATTTATAACTTTTATATCTTCATTGTTATTTTTGACCATTGGCACTATAGCTTATCTATTCTGTGTGCTTTTTTTTTTTTTTAAAGATTTTATTTATTTGACAGAGCACAAGCAGAGAGAGAGAGAGGGAGAAACAGGCTCCCTGCTGAGCAAGGAGCCTGATGTGAGACTCGATCCTGGGATCCTGGGATCCTGGGATTATGACCTGAGCCGAAGGCAGCCGCTTAACCCACTGAGCCACCCAGGCGTCCCTATTCTGTGTGCTTTTTGTTTTGTTGCCTGTTTTAGTGTTTTTGGGTCTGAATTTTACTGCCTTATATTAGAATTGAAAATTACTACATTTGACTGGCATTTCATTTAATTTGCATTGACTAAAATACCTTTGCGTATCCTTTTATATTTTGCTTTTTTAAATCCATTTTGTTTATGTGTGGATCTTATATTCAGAATAGAATTTTGCTTTAAACAAATTAAAGGTGAATTAAGAACCTCTACATTTATTGAAGTCACTAATATGTTTGTTTTCAGCTCTGTCTTACAAAATCAACTTATTGTGTGTATTACATTTTATATTACTGTTTCATTCATTAGGTTTTCTGTATACTATTTTGTGTGTTTTTTTTAATTTAGCAAGATTTACATTTTTATTCTAGCAATTATATTTGTCCTAATACTTGTTACAATTCTCTCACTACTTCCCTTACTTATCTTTCTGTTATTTGGTTTGTTAGCTTTAGTGTTAAGTAATATCCATTTTTTTACATACTTTCTATGTGCCAATCATTCTAGTCTTTTTCTCTCCTGCTTGTCTTCTCATTTCATAGTTGAATTATTTCTACTTTGTCTAAGTTCATGACCTTTGCTTACTATTCTTCCACAAACATCCCAACCTATCTTTTCCTCTTTGGTTCACAAATAAATATATACAGTGTTCATTTGTCAAAATTTCCCTAATCATCTCTTGATTAGCTAGAGCTCTGTTCAAGTAAAGGTTTATGAGTATAGCATCCCCTAAGTACTTGAAAGCTTAATATTGTTTTCCTAAACCTTGATGCTTAAACATAACATAGTTGTATATAAAATCATCTCACACCTTTCGTTACTTCACTGATAATGTTTCTCCAATGTTTCCTTATTTTGCATATTTCTATCAAGAATTCTATGGTCAACCAAATTTTCTTTTGTTTCTCTGTGAAGCACTTCTTCTTTGCTGTATGTCCAGAGGATTTTTTTTATATCTCAAAATTTAATAATTCTATTAGAATACTTATTAGCATATGTCTTGTAGTTAACTATTTTTTCAAGTACAGATTGACACTTCCAGTAGATAAAGATAACATTTCTTTTTGAAATATTTTCTTGAATTATATTTTAAAATATTACTTCTCTCTCATTATTTTATTTTTCTTCTTTAGTGACCCTAATTATATGTATTATGGATTGTTTGCTTCTATTTATCTCTTTGCTTAAATCATCTTTTTCTCTACCTACAATTATGTACTCTAGTTGATGTTTTCTGTGTTCTATCACTCCTGGGACTCTACTCACCCCAGTTCTGTACTCTGAATCTACCTCTGCTTAGGAATGGATGTGAACTGTCAATATTGATTCCAAATATTCACTTAGTTATTGAAAGTTTTATAGCTATCTCTTAATTATGCTGTAAGATATGGGTGATTTTGTTTTATAACCTTATTGAATTCTATTTTTTGGAGGACACATAAAGAGATTCAGATTGAGGCAACTGAAATTTTATCATGGAAATCAGAAATTCACAATTCAATTATTTAGACAGTTTCAATATTTATATGCTCCCATATTGAATTTTCTACTTTAAAGTTTGGTATATTTGATAATCTTTTTGCAGAAAAAATACTTTCTAATAATTTTAATTTTGAAAAGTTACATTTACATTTGACAAAGGATATGGGATATTCTGAGAAAACATATTTAAAAGTATTTGGTAAATTACTACTGCAAATATTTTACAATACTTCAATGAATGTCAGGCTAGACTTTAAAGAATTTCTTAAGGTTTCTTAGTTACTGATATCATTATTGCTCATGAATACATATTATTAGTAGTTTAGGTCAATATTAAAGTATAAAATAGTTTCCACTTATATTTATCATAACCCACTAAACTGCATACAGTATTCTGAAACTATGTCTTTGGGCTTGCAGTTTCAGTATCACTTAGGAACTTGATAGGAATGCACAATTTATAGCCCAATTCAAAACTACTACATCAGAATCGATGTTTTAAAAAGGTCCCTAGACGATATGTATGCCCATTAAAATGGAATAAGCATTGATCTAAAATTATTTTAGTATTATAAAATGTTCTTTAAAAGTAGAAATTATTCTATTATTTAAAGGAGACATTGATTTGGCATATTGATATGGCTTTTAATTTTGGGTTAAAGATGGACTAACAATGGAATTCATAGTCAAATTAAGTCATCTTTTTAATCCTGGTCTTTTCTACATGGCAGAGGTTGGTACCAATGTCAAGAGATTCAGCCATTATTACTTTGATTTTTTCCTAGTGCTTATAAGAGATACACATCCATACACTGATGCACACACATTGGGTTCTTGCATATATTTTTACTAAAGCAGTACTATCCAATAGAACTTTTTTTTTTTTGAAATGTTTTCTATCTGCAGTGTTTGGTACAGTAGCTGATAGGTACATGTGCCTATTGAGTTTATGGAATTATTGAGAACTTGATAATTTTTAACTTTATTTAATTTTAATTGCTTAAATTTAAATTTACATGTGGCTATTGAGAAATTGGAATATGGCTACTGTATCTGAAAAACTTTTTTTAAAATTTTAATTACTTAAAATTAAATTTACATGTTACTAGTGGCTCCTGTATCAGAAAACTCTAAAACAGAAACTGGCAAACTATTGCCTGCTTTTGTATGGTTCATAAACTAAGAATTTTTTAAAATGTTGTTAAAGGATTGTAAAGACACACACACACACACACACACACACACACAAGAATATGCAGTACAACCTAGACTATATGCAGCTTGCAAAGCCTGAAATATTTAGTATCTGGGCACTCACAGAAAATGTTTGCAGATTCCTGTTCTAAAGTGTTACTTTTACTTAGTGCAGCATGCAGAACTAGGAAATAAATTTAAAGCAGATATTTTGGTATGCACACCATTGTGTAGCATTGTCATCAAGAGATTTATAAGAATTGCTTGATAGCTTTGAGTTTTGTTGTTATGAAGCATCAATTTAACTTATGCATTGAATATTCATAATGTTTTCATGTTTATGGTTGACAAATTTTCAGTAACATCTAAAATTTAATTGAAGCCAAGAAAGTTGTAAAGATCTTCAGCCTTATAAGACAATATCAGTGCTGGTCAAAGAAATCTTGCTGTATCATTAAGTATTCATGCTTACAGACTAGACAGAAAAACAAAAAATTTAAAATTCCTTAGAATTTTCCTTTGGGCATCACTTCCTCAAATCAAAATTTTACTGAAATCCATTATTTTTTTGTATATTTTGTGGCAGCTATGACATCCACTTAGTCATCAGTTTTCCCCTCTAGATTCTGAATTCTAGGAATCTGCAAAAATCATGTTTTGTTGTAACTCCTGGAAAAAATTTCTCAAAAATGTTTGCATACAAATATTGAAAATTTCAAATTATCAATTTCTCAGAAATCATAATTTGTTATACAAAGCTTATTACATCATGAGCTGTAGATAAAATAATTTGAGTAACATTTAGCATTTCCTTAATTACTTCTGCAATAAATCTAATAATTCAACTTTATATATCATTTCTTAAATATGTGTCATGTTGCTTGATGCCAGTGTTTGTAGTCTGAATAAATATCCTTTCATAATATTATCAAGTTTTACTGTGATCTTTGCCAAATGTGGAAAATTTCAATTATCACTCTCAAACTTTTTTGGATGATCTTCTGAACACATTTGCTTTGCCAAAACCAAAATTATGTATATTATATGTTCAAAAATATGCCATCTCTTACTTTCATTTAGTGTCTGTTCTTCAACAAAAATAGTTATTGATTTCCTCAAGTGAGATTTACATTTTTAATACCTGACACTGTGATTGCTGTTCAGTCTACTTTATTCATGTTTACTTACTCCTTGTAATTGATTATTGCTCATCCTCAAGTACTGATTGATATTGTTTATACCAGCAGATATTCAGACTACAAGATTCTTTGCATAAAGTAAACAGCATATAGTGATTTTTTTTTTCATTTGAAAAGATCTGAACATGGCAAACATACCAAAACTTCCTACCTGTGCTGACTTTTGTAAAGGCAAACTGTCTTTTATAAGATAATGATTCTTAGCAAAAATACCTCATTGATGAGTACTAAAAATTTGTCCACAACTTGGGATTTTAGGGGAATACATTTAGTTTGGTGAATTTTTCAGGATTTTGTTTTTCTGCTAGTTTTTCTTGAAAGTCACTAGTCATTGTAGATATAGAAGTGGGAGATAATTTCACATCCTTTTCCATTAGTGATAGTTCATACTACATTCTGCTAAGACTAATAGCTCTGAGGGTTTTTTCCTCTACAATTTTTTTTTCATTTAGTCTTCACCTCCAATTTTTTTTCAGTGTTATAAATAATTTTCTTTTTTTTCTTTTTGTGCAAGGTTTCCATTGTTTTCTTGTCTCAATAATTTTAATTATAATAAAATAAGCTTGTTATAACAATTGTGTTCTAATAACTTTATTGTAAATTTTATTGTATTTCCATTACTTAGGGAAAATAATAAAGCATAATATAACATCATATGATATAATATATAGCTTGCTTTGGAAAATAAAAGCAAATTTTAACATAACATTTAATTTTTCTAATGACCAAATTTCCACACTAAATATTTTGATTGTTTCATAATGAGTGGATCATTATATAGTAATCTCTCGTTTAAGCCTATGTCAGTGTTTGCTTTTGGATTACTACTGATTAACTGATAACAGTTACATAATGCTTTGTATCATAATGAAGCAGCTTCTAGGCATAGATAGGGGACTCTGCAGTACATTTTACAGCAATGTTGCTGTAAACATAATACAGTTGATGTGAACTTCTATAAAAATATATTAAATATAGCCACTGCTGCATTAATGCGGTGAGAGTTTTTTTAATTTTATGAATACATATATGTATATATTACATACATATTAAAGTAAATAGACTAGATAAATAGATATAAAGACTGATGGATATATCAATTTGAAGCCCAGCTACTTGTTTAGAAGCACAGATTATCATAGATGTTATTAAATCAACACTATTTTTTATTATTATATTTTAGTTTATTAGACTTATTCTTCCTTTGTAAACTCAAGTAGAATGATGTATACTGACACTATTCTATTACAATAGAACAATTTCTCCCATTTATTAGAAGTTTGGCATAATAAGTATGCAAGTAAACTATTTTGGATTAAACATTTATAATAAAAAATATAAAAATAAAAATGTTTGAAGAGAGGGCCACCCTTGGAAGTGCTTTGCTTAACCTGAATAACCAAACCCATCCAGCAATTTAGTGAAACAATTTCACCCTTAACTTACATTCCCCCTCTTTCTAAAAGAATCTGCAATAGTCATCATGGCAGAGTGGTTTCAAAGATAAATTGCATTATGTACCATCTGTTGATTAAATCATGACATTCTCCCACTTCTCCTTGAATAATTTATTTGTGGGATAAATTTATCAATACAGTTTTTTATTCACTAATTCTCTCTCAGGATTCTCCCCAGTTACTTATAATTTTGACACCTACCTCACCACATGCCCAAAGAAAGAAGAACACTCTTGGTCACCATAATTTAGTCTCAGACTCCCTCCTTTCCCCAACACATGTCTCTTTATGTAAGCTTTGTTCTTTCCTTTCTCCCTTCTTCCCTTACTTCCTCTCTCCTAACTTTTTTCCTCTCCCCCCTGCTCCTTCCCTCCTTTCCTTTTTTGTTGACTTTCATGCTTTATTTATACAAAAGGAAGTAAATGTTGGATAAGTACATATGAAGAAGAAAAACAACTGGTTTATTAAACTTTTGAAAGGCCAGCTTGGAGAGCCTAAAATGATGAAGCAATAATGCCTAATAGTGATCTCATGCAATTAATGTCAATATAACTTGCACAATTTGTTAGGTTTTCTATTTGTTTCCATTACGCTAATAGATCCATTGATATTTCACAATACTTTGTATTTTGAACTCAGATTTTAATAACTAAATTCCATTTACATGATATAGTCTGTAAAAATGAGGTCCTGAAATATGGAAAATTTTCAAGGTATCCAGTTTAATTTAAGCAAAACAAGGCAGCCATAGTTAAAGCTGGATGACAGTAGTTGGAATATTCTGAGCCAAAGAAGGACATCGTTCTTTAATTTGTTAAAGGAGTCATCTGCAATTGTTGATGGATATTTGATTGGTCATACGCTATGTATTTTGGGTATTTGAAAATGGACAATTTATTTAAAAATATTTAGTGAAAGTAGAGATAAATTTGAAGACTTGTTTTTAAAACTGCATTGTAATAACTTACAAATAATAGCAATTCTCCTAGTTCTATATACTGTATTGTGGAAAAAAATTTTTTGTTATTATTATTTCTCTGATTTATCTGATTTTCAGTTATTGTATATTGTTTGTATTTCATTTTTCTATCATATATGGTTATAGTGTATTCCTAGCGGCAGCAGTTGACTTTCATAAATCAGTTTATTAATTCTATAGACAAGCTTATTTCAAATAACTATTACAACCTACACTTTAGCTCCCTGTACATTGATTCTATAAGTAGGTACAATTCTGAAATGAAAGTATCATATTTTACCTACAACTACAATGTTATGTTATATATTCTTTGAAAAATGATCAATAATATCCTCTAATAGTTTGTTAAAATACCACCTTGTAATCTTTCTTCACATAAAAAAGAGTAAGGACAGATTATAAGAGATTGATGCCAGCTCACTATATGGACAATTAGCATTCTTCTTTCTTTTAAGCCAGACATAGGCAATTTAATATTGTAGTCATGTTTGCCTTCTATTGGAGTGAATCCTAAAACAAAGGATGGAATAGTTGGTGCTTTTTTAAGATTTTTATTTATTTATTATTGTGTGTTTGAGAGAGAGAGAGCCAGCAGGAGTGGGGTGGTGGTGGGGCATGCAGAGGGAGAGGCACACTCCCTGCTAAGCAGGGAGCCTGACATGGGGCTAGATCCCAGGACCCTGAGATCATGACCTGAGCCGAAGGCAGGTGCTTAATCGACTGAGCCACCCAGGTGCCCTGGTGCTGTTTTATACATAGGGATAAAAAAGACAGTGAACCTCTTGGCTTGTATTTCTTCATGATATGCTGCTTAAAATGTATAAGGATCCAAAAGTGAACCTGTTGCTTAGCTTCACAGTGTTCTTTTGTATGTTTTTCAAGTGCTTCATCTTTTTATTCATCCTCATATGTTTAAAACATTCTGTCAATTTCAGTCTGTCTTCATGAAACAACTGTATCAAACTGGGACCAGGTTTTCTAGTTTGATTTTTAGTGTGTCCTCTGACTTTGGAGTCGTTGCTGTTGTCTTAGCTGTTCAATGGTATGTAAATAGCATAAACAACTTTTTTTTTGTCTTATACCAAAAAAATTGTTTTTAACTTGTTTTATTAGAATACAAACCTTCAGTTGACTCATTCTTAACATACTGAAGTAGCTTGATATTTTGGAATTGTATAGAAATTGATAGAAATTCTTTCGCATGACCTGAATGTTGGCACAAATGGCATTAGGAACACTCCCTATTATATTATATAGTTTAAAGATTATTTAGATAGGCCTACAGTTTGTACAACATGTGTGTGATCTTTCCATTACACAAACTTAGTTTGTTATAGTTAATTTTTTTAAGTTCAGCCTTTAAGTTTATTTAAATTTTCTTTTTCAGGAAATGTACCCAAGAAGAGTTCTGAGAGAATATACTCAGTTGTCCTTCTGTGATTAAACAAGACACTGCTGTATTTTGTAAGTTCATCTATTTTTATCCTAGATAGAGAAGACTTTCTTTGCAGGGAACCACATTGTTCATTTGGAATTAGAGTCAAATTTTCTTTTTTTTTTTTTAAAGATTTATTTATTTATTTTGAGAGAGTGAGAATGAGAGAGAGAGAGAGAGTACATGAGAGCGGGGAGGGTCAGAGGGAGAAGCAGGACCCTCGCCGAGCAGGGAGCCTGATGCGGGACTCGATCCCGGGACTCCAGGATCATGACCTGAGCCGAAGGCAATTGCTTAACCACTGAGCCACCCAGGTGCCCCTAGAGTCAAAATTTTCTTTAATGGAAGGGTTTTAATTGATTTTGTTTTTTCAAACTATCTTTTACTTAGATTTTATTCAGTTTTAGTGAATAACATTTCTTTTCAAAATGAACTCTGTTTCCTTATATCTATTAGCCAATATTTTAATGACTTGTGATAAGAGCTTTATCAGTTGAAGAGCTAGATGAAAAGAGCAGTGCTGTCAGTAATACTGATTTGTCTGGGCAGATATATTGGTAATTATAATGTCCTCCATTTCAGCAAACAAATATATTTAATTTTATCTGTAACAACTGCCTTATGTGGCCTCATGAAGGTAATTGAATACTGACTGCTTTTGGTAAAAATTATTGATTTTATTTTGTTACTAATATAGCTTTTGCATTCAAGGGTTATAATATTCATCATGATGAGATGTGTACTACATAACTTTGATGTACTAGAATCTAATATTCATGCAGTTCATATTATAAAAAGAAAACAAGCAAAGGCTTCTGTGTCAAGTATGGATGACATTAAATTAAGTGGCTCCTGATCCTACAAATTTACAATCCTTCTGGTTATTTCAAAGTTAAAATATTTTGCTATTTCAATTTCTAAACATTATGAATAGTTTACCCCCTTTTTTATAAGCTACCTTCAGATATTAAGATAAGATAGTCTCCTTGCCTCTAATTAGTTCCTATGAAAGACCCAGTAGATTGAAAGAATGTAATACATATCATTTATTTTGACTTTTGCAACCTTTCTTTTCTTTTGCTTTTCTTTTAGGCCGATTATTTCCACCAAACAAAGGAAAACATTATTCTGTATCTCTCCATAATAAATGTAAGAGAGTTCAAATAAATGAAAAGATATATCTAAAGATTTGTAATCCATGTCATTCTAAGTGCTTTTCATTGGGGTATTTTTTTAACCAGTATTTTTGAACAACTTAATTAGTGTTGACTATGATAACATGAAGACCACACTTAAAGGCAGATTTTAGAAGCCTTTATAGTAATTTGGAGGACATAAATCACTTTAGAAAGATCTTAAAATTGATGGAGAATCACATACAATAAAGGGAAATTTGTAAAGACAAATATTAACATATGTCATGAAGAAAAAAATATAGATGTAAAAGATTAACACAGAAATCTGTTAAATTAAATTATGGCATCAGAATTCCAACTTTTTTCAAATCCTATCCATTTTTATTATTTTTTTTCAATTTAGTTGAGAAAGAATTGACATACATCATTGTATAAGTTTAAAGGTGTACAGCATGATGGTTTGATTAACATATGTTATGAAACGATTACCACAATAGGTTAACATCCATTATTTCATATAGTTAAAATAAAAAGAAAAGAAAAAAAATTCTCCTTGTGATGAAAATTCTTTGGATCTACACTCTCAACAACTTTCCTGTTTATAATGCATCAGTGTTAGCTATGGTGTGTATATATATGAAAGAATGGGGCAGGCAGAGGGAGAAGCAGACTCCCCGCTAAGCAGGGAGCCTGACATGGGGCTAGATCCCAGGACCCTGAGATCATGACCTGAGCCGAAGGCAGGTGCTTAATCGACTGAGCCACCCAGGTGCCCTGGTGCTGTTTTATACATAGGGATAAAAAAGACAGTGAACCTCTTGGCTTGTATTTCTTCATGATATGCTGCTTAAAATGTATAAGGATCCAAAAGTGAACCTGTTGCTTAGCTTCACACAGTGTTCTTTTGTATGTTTTTCAAGTGCTTCATCTTTTTATTCATCCTCATATGAAAATTAATAAATTCTGCCATAGGAAAGAGACTGTTAAGAAATGAAAATTAAAAAAAGAAAGAGACAAATGTCAAAGGGATAGACTGTGAGAAAACATTGGTAAAGCATATATCAAATAAGGAACTTCTATGTAGAATATATTAAATCACAAAACAATAAGAAACCAACCAATTTTTTTAAAAGTAGACAAAAAACATGAAAAGATAATTCACTAAAGAAGATGTATGAGTGGCAGATAAACACAAAGACTAATGCTCAATACTGAGTCATTAGAGAGACAGGTTAAAACCACACATCTATCTATCTATCTATATATATATTTGTGTGTATACATATATATATATATATATATATATAGTTAGTTAGTTAGTTAGTTAGTTAGTTATAGTGTAGTATAGTTAGCTATAGAATCATGTTGGAACTTTGTACCTTTAGACCATTTTCCTTTAATTCCATCTTCCCTCACCCCCTGCCTCAAGTAATCACACGTCTTTTTCCATGAATTTCGTGTTTTGTTTTTTAAGATTCCACATTTAAGTGAGATCATATAGTATTTGTCTTTCTCTGTCTGACTTATTTCACTTAGCCTTATGCTTTCAAGTTCCGTCCACTCTGTCTGAAATGGTAGAATTTCCTTGTTTTTCTTTTTATGGCTGAATAATATTCCATTGTGTGTGTGTGTATAATAGATAGATAGATAATGTATATTATGACTTCTTTATCCATTCATCCATTGATAGCCACCTAGGTTGTCTCCGTATCTTCTTTGTTATGGTAAACAGTGCTGCTATGAACATGGGAATGCAGCTATCTTTTCAAGTTAGAGTTTTTGTTTCTTTTGTATATATTCCCAGAAGTAGCACTGCTGTATCAAATGGTAGTTCTATTGTTAATTTTTTGAGGAAACTTCATGCTGTTTTACATAGTTCCTGTACCAAATACATACATTACAGTCCCACCATCAGTACATAGGGTTCCCTTTTTTACACATCTATGCTAGAATTTATTATCTCTTGCCTTCTTGATCATGGCCACTCTAACAGGCATGAGATGATATTTCATTGTGGTTTTAATTTGCATTTCTCAAATGACTGGTGATTTTGAGCATCTTTTCATGTATCTGTTGATCATTCATATCTTTTTTGGAAAAATGTTTATTCAAGTCTTTTGCCCATTTTTAAATTGGATTATATGGGATATATATATATTGCTATCAAATTGTAGGAGTTCTTTATTTTTTAGATATTTACCCCTTATCAGTTATATGGTTGGCAAATATTTTTTTCCCATTCTATACATTGTCTTTTCACTTTGTGTATAGTTTCTTTGGCTGTGCAGAAGCTTTTAAGTTTGATGTGGTCCCCCTTGTTTTTTATTTTGTTGCTTGTGCTTTGGCTGAGATTTCCAGAAAATCATTATCAAGACCCATGTCGAGGAGTTTTATTACTGTTTTCTTCTAGAGTTTCATAATTTCAGTTCTTACATTTAAATCTTTAATCCATTTCAAGGTAATTTTTTGTGAGTGGTGTAAGATTTGGGTCCAGTTTCATTCTTTTAAATGTGAATATCCAATTATTCCAACACCATTTACTGAAGAGATTGTTTTCTCTCCATTGAATATTCTTGGCTCCCTTGTCAACTATTAGTTGGCCATATATACTTTGGTTTATTTGGGCTCTGGATTCTGTTCCATTGGTCTATATGTGTCTATTTTTATGCTAATACCTTACTGTTCTAGTCAATATAGCTTTACAGTATAGTTTGAAATAAGGAAGTAGGATCCTATTTTGTTTTTCTTTCTCAGGAAAGAAAATTGGCTATTTGATTTGGCTATTCATCATCTTCTGTGGTTCCATATAAATTTTTAGAGTATTTTTTTTAAATTTCTGTAAAAAAATGCCATTGTAATCTGGATAGTGATTACATTGAGTCTATAGATGGCTATGGGTAGCATAGGTATATATTTTTTAAGATTTTATTTATTTGTCAGAGAGAGAGAGAGAGCACAAGTGCACAAACATGGGGAGCAGCAGGCAGAGGGAGAAGTAGGCTCCCCCTGAGCAGGACTTGATTCCAGGACCCTGGGATCATGACCTGAGCCAAAGGCAGACACTTAACTGACTGAGCCAGCAGGTATCCCACTATTGATATTAATTCTTCCAATCTATGAACATGGGATACCTTTTCATTTATTTGCATCATCCTCGATTTCTTTCTTCAATGTCTTGCAGTTTTCAGAATAGAGATTTTTTTCACCTCCATGGTTAAATTTGTTAGGTATTTTGTTGTTTTTGATGTTACTATAATTGGGATCAATTTCTTTTTCTTTCAGAAAATTTATTGTTAGTGCAGAAAAGCTGCTGATTTTTGCATGTTAATTTTATATCCTGCAACTTTACTGAATTTATGGATTAGTTCTAACAGTTTTTGGTTGTCTTTAGGATTTTCTCTATATAAATTCATGTCATCTGAAAATACAATTTTACTTCTTCCTTTCCAATTCTGATGCCTTTTATTTCTTTTTTTGCCTGATTGTTCTAGTTAGGATTTACAGTACTATGTTGAGTGGGAGTAGATGATAGTGGGTACCCTTGTCTTGTTCCTGATGTTAAAGAAAAAAAAATTCAGCCCTTCACTATTGAATATGATGTTAGCTCCAGGCTTGTTATATATGGCTTTTATTATGCTGAGATATGTTCCTTGTACGTCTAACTTATTAAGTGTTTTTGTAATGAATGGATGTTGAATTTTGGCAAATGCTTTTTCCTTATCTGTTGAGGTGATCATATAATTATTTTCTTTCATTCTATTAATGTGATGTATTACATTGATTAATTTGCATATGTTTAACCATCCTTGCAAACCAGGAATAAATCCCACTTGTTAATGGTGAATGATCTTTTTAATGTGCCACTGAATTTGGTTTGCTAGTAATTTATTGAGAATACTGTATTTTTTTGCATCTGTATTCATCAGGGATATTGGGTTATAGCTTTTTTTCCTAGAATGTAGGAATCTGGCTGTGGTATCAGATGGTGCTAGCCTTGTAAAATGAGTTTAGCAGTGTTCCCTCTTCTTTTTTTGGGAAGTTTGAACATAAGTGGTGTTAATACTTCTTTAAATGTTTGGTAAAATTCAGCAGTGAAGCCATCTGGTCCCGGGCTTTTATTCTTTGGTAGAGTTTGGATTACTAATTCAATTTCTTCTCCTTTTTTTTTTTTTTTTTTTTTGATAGAGGTGGGGAGGAGCAGGGGGAGAGGGAGGGAGAGAATCTTTAGCAAGCTCCATGCCCAACACGGTGCCCATTGCAGCTTGATCTCACAACCCTGAGATCATGATGTAAGCCGAAATCAAGAGTCGGACGCTTAACCCACCGATCCACCCAGGCGCCATTCAATTTATTTAATAGTAATTAATCTGTTCGGATTTTCTATTTCTTCCTGATTCAGTCTTGGTATGTTGTATGTTTCTATAAATTTTTCCATTTCTTCCAGGTTGTCCAGTTTGTAGGAGTATAGTTGTTCATAGTAGACCTTTATAGATCCTTTGTATTTCTGTGGGCTCAGTTATTTGTATTATTATTTTTCTCCATGGAAACCAAGGAGTCTTTACCCTAAAATACTGCATTTAATAAAAATTGTCGATTGTCTATTTTTTACTAAAAATTTATCTATCTCTGTTTCTCTTAAAATCAATTTTTTGATCATTGAATAGCAATAGCACTCAATGACTATACAATTTGTATTAATAGGAAGCATTTGTTGAATATTTACAGTGTATCAAACCCAATCCATGAAAAATAGCAAAGAAATTTGGTGTTGAATATGACCTGTACAGTATTATCAGTGGTGAATATACCTTTTCTATTAGGATTTTATAGAAGTCTCCTGTTTTCCCATTACTACATCAGTTCCTACACATTTAAGAAATCCAATTTAGGAACCATGGAGGTATTATTAGAAGTTAGATTTGTAAAATGCAAGATGGATTTTTAATATTCAGGAACAAATGTATTTTTGCCTTTGGTCATACTCCTTTTATTATTCTGAATGCTTGTGGTGTATTCATCTAATGAAGAATCTGAAATATATGGAGAAATTTGAGGAGAAAAATAAAAATTATGGCCACAAATTCTCAATAATAGTGTCTCTGATAAAAATTTTAAGGAAGTAGCATAATTTAATTTAAAAAACAAAATAGTGGAATAACTGAATATTATTCTTCATGTATATGAAGAGATCTCATAGAATGGGGGGCAGTTCATTATTTTGTAATGATTTAAAAAAAAAACAAAGTATGATAAACCTGGACTGTTAGCAGTATAGATTTCCATGCTGTGAGAATTTTTAAGCATTAAAATACTTATAGGTAAATGTTTGAAAATCCCATATTTTGAAAGATCTCTTAAAGTAAAACCTATTCCATCTTACAGGGACTATCTGAGAGAAAAGTGTTATTTAATTCAACATAAAATCTTCTAAATCTAGGGTTAAATGATCATAAATTATTTACTGTTTTACCTTCCATAATAGGTCATTAGCTTCAATCAACATTGGCTTTGATTTTCTGAGACCATATAGCGGAGGAAGTTAACTGGTTTAATAAAACATCTCTTGCTCAGCGATGGTCCCAGTTGAATAACTTTCTAGTCCCTAATGGAGAATTAGTACAGTTTCCTCTAAGGGTTTAAAAAGATGTTCAAAGTATACCCTTTGCCTTTGGCATGAGATCTTTCCTGCAGCTACAGTAATCTGGCTAGAATTCATCTAAACAAATGTTTTAACGAGCACATTACAAAAAATCACAGCTATCTTTTTGCTGTCCATTATTGCTTTTCCCTTGAGAGGATTATACATCACGGGTAATACCTATCAGTAGAGGCTGTCCCCGTACCCCAGTATTTTAGACAATGAATGATTTTAGCTTAGAAATAACTCTATCCTCTGGCTTATAATACTACTTATTTTATAGATTTTGTTTACCCAGAAACTCAGTAAAGATGACATCTCCATTGTATTTTCTTGAGTTTTTAAAAAAACTTTAGGAATACAATAAAATGACTATTTGCGCTAAGAGCTGTGGGAAATAAAAATGCAAAAAGTGAAGACTGCTTCTAAATTGCTATAATTTCATGGTGGAAAAAATCAGTTATATAAAAATTAAATGTAGAATTGAAGTCACTAAAAAGTATAGACTATATTATAACTCTCTCACCTTCCACAACATCTTAAGGCTATCCTTTGTATGCCACATACTTATTCAAAAAGATGTAGAAAACAAGCAATCGCTGAATGAATGAAGTGTTGCAGTTATTCAGAGAATCATTGTAATTAAAATTGGGATATAAAATATTGGTAAACTTTAGATGGATAATAAATGACCTAAATCACAGTACAGAGTAAGAACATTCTTAAGAATTTATTTAAGATGTATTGATAGTTCCCAGATTTAAAGGTATTGGAAAGAAAATATTATGAAATGAGTAGTAGGAAGCAAAGCTAAGTAGATAAGATTAGTTGAAACCATGAAAGGTCTTAATTCCATGGTGAGGAGCCTATTTATTGTTACATATTACCTAATCTAAAAGTAATTTGTGGTGATTGACAAGAAAAATGTAGACTCTGAGGCAAAACCAGTTATATATGGTGCATGGGTTAAGCTGGGCACAAATTTTGACAGATTGCACACATCAAAACCAGCCAAACAACCAAGTAAACAAGTGTGTTGGGAAAGCTATAGCATCTCAGTATATGTTTGAGTTAGATTCGTAACAGAAAGGATAGAAGTTCAAGAGACCTCACGCGTCGTTAGGATGGTTATCCATTTGAACAACATAATGGCCTATATTCTCAATAGAAATTTTGTGAAATAGGAAAAATATCTTCCACATATGATCAGCCTTTGATAGACTCCCTGAGCAAAACTTAACACAATTACACAAGGAAGAAAAGCGATTATGGTAGCTTTCTGATTACCTGGAAACATGGAAGAAGCCTGAAAGAGTTTGAAGGAGTAAATAGTTGGCAGTTTATTCCTTAGACAATTATTTTGAATATGAACTGTCTTCCATAGGCTTATGGTAGGAGTTTTATGGCAGACAACTCAAAAATGAGATTTTAGTGAGTATCAGAAGGGCAAGAATTTTTAAATCCTGACTGAAAAGGCACCTCTGTGCTAGAGATATCAGCCATGTTGAAAATATAGATATTTTGTTGCAAAAGTTCAAGATTATGAATTTATTCACTTAGGTAACACATATACTTATTTAGTATATATTGCTGGCCATTCTGTTTATCATCAGAAGTTGAGGTATTTGTGCTCAGAATGAAAATTTTTGTCAGGAAAAAACTAAATGCTTAAAAGGGTGCTAAGAGGATATCTAGGAGTTTTGAATCTATGTCTTTGTCTTAAAGATGTGAAAGAAGATCTTGAAGACATGTTACATTCTATCAACACAGTAAAACCTTAAGTAACCCTTAATGAATTTAATCTGATTAAAACTCCATTGTCACACTGTTAGGTAAACACGGTTTTTAAGTAGAGCGATGGAAAATGTGCACATTTCCCCCCGCTCTTTCTTTCTTTATCTGTGTTCTACACTAGGGAGTTATGGCACTTTTGTTATTTGGAGTAAAGCTCTTCACACCTCTAAATGGGAAAAAAATTACTCTGTAACATAAGTACAAATGAGTAAGTGCAAAAATTAGAAGTCTTTAAGAGGAAAATTCACACTTTCTTTTCAGTTAGAGATTTGTGAATAGAATAGAGATCGATATAGTGGGCATCAGTTCTAAAAATAACAAATTTTTACCCATTTTTCCTTCGCATGAGCTGCAGCAGTGGTCCTTGCTGTTAGCAGAGAGATGTTTATTTCTTCTTTGTCCATAATTACTATCAATTGCATCCTTGGGCATCCACGATACAAACCATGACAAATTTTAAGAGCCTTAGGTTCTCCATTTTCATCACTTTTGAAAAGTTTACAACACGTATACACACATATATACACACACACATGCAATCTTGATTTTATAATCTCAGAAAATATTGATGAAATATCCTTTTGAATTATTTCTTTATTAAAAAATGATTTTCCTTAAGTATGGCATAATTAACAGCTGTGACTTTCTGTTTCATTTGTATTAACATTCACATTAATTAATTCACCTTTTGCTTTGCTCTGAACTTGATATTGGAAAAGTTTTATGCATCATTGATTCTTACTATACCTCAGATAATTGGTCCTGTTACAGTGACTTACATAATACATATCTGAGAAAATGAGAGACTTTTCCAAGAAACGGAGTTTATCTTAAACTGATTTTGTTTCAGTGAGGTCCTTATCAACATGGAAGATGTTTTTACAAATCTATAAAATCATAGAAATTGAAAGAAGTATTTAATAGACTGACAGATAGTACTGTTGCATATAGCCTCAGATCTCCCTAACACTAAACATGCTAAAATTCCAGCTTTCTATTATTCAGTAAATGAAAATGAGTTCCTTGCAATTTATGTGGTAGCAGAGTAATACATAAATATCAATCTGCAGAGATGTTCTGATTTCCAGCCTATTATTTCACTTTTGTCATTCTTTGAGTCCTTCTGTGGATTGAGCAATGTGTACAAGTCAGACCTTTTATATATGCATTTGAGAATACTGGTTTCAAACTTTCTACTGTATTTTGAGGAGACTGTGAATCAAGGTTTTATTGATGACAAATGCAGGCATTTGACTATATTTTGAGGATTCTACACACAAATCCAGCATTGGTCATATTTCAATGCTTAGTCCGCAAAAGGGAATAATTTCTGCTTTACAGTGGTACAGAAAATTCTACAACATTTGGAACATAAGAAGGGAAAAATTGGGCCCTTACATGGACTGTTCCTATGGTTAGAACAGTTCTTCAGTGTTCTTAGTCTAAAGGCAAAATGGTCATGTATCTAAATGCATTATTCATTATGTGTTGTGGTCAGATGAGAGTTAGCAACATAGATACTTAACCTCAACCATTGCACAAAAATAGTCAAAAGAATTTTCACAACACATTCAAGTCTTAATCTAGGTATATATCTCTCTTCTATGATTGAGAAATCTCCATTCTTTCTTAAAATGGCTGGGAAAATGTCCTTATATATTGGTGGTGATGTTCTGTCACTTATGTTATGGCACAATAAATCACATAAATTCTTTAAATGCCAATCCTAGAGTAAGACTGAAGCATAAGACTGAATATTACACCATGGGATAAGGCTGAAGTGTGTTATGAACTCAACTAGAAGCAGAATTAAATTATCCCCTTGATTTGAGTCATGACATTTTAAGACTGCCCTTTAATAATTCCTTCTCCCTGCTATGAAAGAAACATTTCCTGGTAATATTTTCTTTTCTGTACTTTTTTTTCCTTCTCTCCATTTCAGGGTTGTCTTCCTAATATACTGGGTCTAAGACAATTAGATATGTGATAAACTAAACAAAAATATGTGATGAAGTTGTTTTATTATGAATTTAACCTACATACATCTTAATAACCAGAAAACATCAGCCAGCACTTATTTTTAAATTAGAATAAGTGTTAGCTAATTTAATGGCCGTATAGTTATCATTGTCTACAGATAATATGAAAATTTGTTTTAAAACAGGGTTTCTTAGTAGAATTTTTGTGCTGTATCAGTGTTCAGTCAAAAGCTGAAAAATTAAGATACATATGTATGTATATATATTTATTATAAGAGCTTTTTATAAGGATTTATATAATTGTGAGAGCTGGTAAGATGTCTATAAGGCTACTGTCTTTGCATGTGATGCTGGAGTGGGAAATTCTGAAAAATAGGACCCGCAGTTGGGAAGAGAGGATGGATGTTAGGTGGAAAAGAGCAAGCTATAACTCACAAGCATGTGCTGAAGCCAAAGAAAATGGATTGGAACTTATGTCACTTCCTACCTTTTGCTGCTTTCCACCTTGATGATATGGATGCCCTACAGGAGAAACAGATGTCTATAATCATCACAGAGCTAAACATATAGCCGGCCCAAGAGAAGCTGAAGGAGGATTCAGTGAAGGGTGGCATGGTTGGTCGCAGGCTCAGATTGTGTGTCATACCAATAAACTGAGGTGAAAAGCGGCATTGGGCATGATCTACAGAAGCACCTGATGACTCCACCTTGCCCTTCCCAATAAAAACCAATATGGCTGCTGCTTCACTTGTGCCCACAGATCTCGCAGAAATGTCTCTGCAGCCACACTAACAGGAATCATACAGGATAGGGGATCCTGAGAAATGTGGCTTATCCTAGCTCAGTTGATACATTACAGAGCCACTGCAGTGCCAAGGGTGCATTTGGAAGTCTGATGACGTTTATACATCCCCTTTCAGAATTATGTTTTTAATATCTTAAATGCATGAAATGAAATGCAGAAAATTACCCAGAGAATTAGTTAGATTAAAATAGTTACATGAGAAATCAAATTTGTGATATAGTAATAGATAGACTTTGTAATATACTAAATAACACGATCCAGGCAAATATTTAATGTTTAATAACAATAGTAATTTTGAAGCTGTGGTGAGTGTAAATCATACTTTCTGATATTTGTAAGAAAATTGTGATATGAAAATAGTTTCTATGATGAAAAGTTTATAAATATTGCTGTTGTGGTTTGTTGGCTAAAGTCATACTTCAGGAAAATGATAAATTTTCAGCTAGAGGTTAGTGAAAATATACAACTTTTTTCCTAATCCACATGCACAGATCATCTGAATTTTATTCATGGATCCCCTCGATAGGATGTGTAAATCCTAGGGTAGAACCTCTCATTTGGAGTCAAAAATTCCTTTGGTGAAAGATCCTTACCAATACTTACTTTTTAAGGTAATAAGTTTAAAGAAACATTTCTTAGGTATAAATGCCCTGCTGTGAGGTAATACATGCTAAATGATGTCTCTGGTATAATAAGTCTCACATTTTTTTTTTTTTACTTGTCTGTAGTTACAAAGTCTTAATTATAAGGAACAGCATTTCAGTAGGACTCTGTGAACAGTAAAATTAACATTACCACAAGAATTGGCATGTTAAATTGCCATCCATAGGCTCCCCGGGGTTTTCTGTCTTGCTGTGAAGACTTCAGTGATTTCTTCATAGTTTAGACATAGTAAAATAGCACCATTTGGGCTTCTGAGTATGGTAATCACTAAATATTTTCAAATAAATTTCTTTCAATCTGTATTTTACTTATAGAGAAAAAGTTTTTTGCATGCAATAAAATTGCACAGCTTACTAAATGGATATCACTATGTGGATATAAAGGGAGGCATTCAATATTAGTATAGAATATCACATTTCTATCACATAATGTTTTTAAATTGTGTTTTCTCTAACTTTGGCCCTCTGTTACTGTGTTCCACCTTATTTGTTTTTGCATACAGTCCTTAAGAAAAGAAGGACTCTGCAGGCACAATTTTAGTTTTCTGCTTTTTTTTTCTTTGATGAATTTGACATTACATTGTATAAATTTAAGATGTAAAGCCTGTTATGTTGATGCATTTATATATTGTAATATGATTGCCCTTGAAGCAATATTTATCACATTGCATCATTATTATACAATATTATTGTCTCTATTCGTTATACTGCATTAAATATCTATGGCTTATTTACTGTTCGTTTTACATTTTAAGTTTGTATCCTTAAATGCAATTGATCCTATCACCACCTGCCCCCCAGAACTACTACTTAGTTTTTTTAAATTAATCAATTATTGTTTTTTTAATTTTTTTTACTGAGATATATTTACCATGCAATATTATATTAGTTTCAAGTGCACAACTTAATGATTTGACATTTACATATATTATGAAAAGATCACCACAATAAATCTAGTTATCATCTGTCACCATACAAAGTCATTACAATATTATTAACTATACTCCCTATGCTATATTTTATATTACAGTGACTTATTTATTTTATAACTAGGTGTTTTTATCTCTTAATCCCCTTAATCTATTTCACCCATCCCCCCATGCTCTTTCCCTCTGGCAATCACCTGTTTGTTACCTGTATTCATGAGTCTGTTTCTCTTTTGTTGTGTTTGCTCATTTGTTTTGTTTTTATATTTCACATGTAAGTGAAATCATATGGTGTTTGTCTTTTTCTGTAGACTTATTTCACTTAGCATAATACTCTCTTGTCTATCCAAGTGGTTGCAGTTGACAAAATTTCAGTATTTTTCATGGCAGAGTAATACTCCATCGTGTGCATGAGTGTGTGCGCCTATGGAATGGATTATTGGATTATATGGTATTTGGAATTCTTGGATTGTATAGTATTTGGAATTGTTGCATTATGTGGTATTTATTTTTAATTTTTTGAGGAATCTACATATTGTTTTTCATAGTGGCTGCATTAATTTCACATTCCCTCCAACAGTGCGTGAGGGTTCCCTTTTCTCCACATCCTTGCCAACACTTGTTATTTCTTGTCTTTTTGATATTAGCCATTACGGCAGGTATGAGGTGATGTCTCACTGTGGTTTTGATTTGCATTTTCCCTGATAAGTAATGATGTTGAGCATGTTTTTATGTGCCCATTGGCCAACTGTGTGTATTCTTTGGGAAAGTGTCTATGAGGTCCTCTGCCCATTTTTAATCGGATTATTTGGGTTTTTTTGGTGTTCTGTTATATGAGTTTGTTATAGATTTTTGGCATAAACCTCTTGTCAGAAATACCATTTACAAATATCTTCCCTTATTCAGTAGGTTGCCTTTTAGTTTTGTTGATGGTTTCCTTCACTGTGCAAACAGTTTTTAGTTTGAGGTAGTCCCCATAGTTTATTTTTGCTTTTGTTTCACTTGCCAGGGGAGATAGATCAAAAGAATATTGCTGAGGTCAATGTTCAAGAGTTTACTGCCTATTTTATCCTTTAGCAGTTTTTTAGTTTCAGATCTTACATTTTGGTCTTGAATCCGTTTTGAATTTATTTTTGTATATGGTGTAAGAGTGGCTCTTTTTCATTTTTTTTTTTTTTGGCATATAGCTGTCCAGTTTTGCCCACAGCATTTATTGAAGAGACTGTCTTTTCCACATTGTATATTCTTGCCTCCTTTGTTGTAGGTTAATTGACCATGTAATTAGTTATTTCTGGGCTATTTTGTTCTATTGATCTATGTGTCTGTTTTTGTTCCAGTATCATGCTGTTTTGATCACTACAGCTTTATGGTATAGTTTGAAATCAGGGAACATGTTACCTCCAGCTTTGCTCTTTGTAAAGATTGCTTTGGCAGTTTGGGGTCTTTTGGTGGAGGCTTTAAGGTTTTCTATATTTACTATCATGCCATCTGAAAATTGTGATAATTTTACTTCTTTACCATTTTGATGCCTTTCATTTCTTTTTCTGGTCTGTTTGATGTGGCTTGGATTTCCAATACTGTGTTGATAAAAGTGGTGAGAGTAGGCATCCTTGCCTTGTTCTTAACCTTACAGGGAAAGCTTTCAGCTTTTCACCATTGAGTACGATGTTAGATTTGGGTTTGTCTTATATGTTATTTATTATGTTGAGGTATATTCCCTACCTACCCATCATGTTGACAGTTTTTATCATAAATGGGTGTTGAATTTTGTCAAATGCTTTTTCTGTATCTATTGAGATGATTATATGATTTTTATCCTTCATTTTAATATGGTTCTCATGTTGACCGGTTTGTGCATACTGAAACATCCTTTCCTCCCTGTAATAAATCCCAGTCGATCATGGTGTATAACCCTTTTAGTGTAGTTTTGAATTTAGTTTGCTAATATTTTCTTGAGGATTTTTGCATTTATGTTCATCAGGGATATTGGCCTGTAATTTTTTGTGTGTGTATGTGGTATCTTTGTCTGATTTTGGGATTGGGGTAATGCTGCCCTCAAGAATGCGTTTGGAAGTATTGCTTCCACAATTTTTTGGAATATTTTGAGAAGAATAGATATTAACTCTTCTTTAAAAGTTTGTAGAATTCACCTGTGAAACTGTCTGGTTCTGGATTATTTGTTGGAAGTATTTTCATTACTTGTTTAAGTTTATTAATATTAATTGATCTGCTCAGATATTCCCTTTTTTTCCTGATACAGTCTTAAAAGAGTGTATGTTTCTAGGAATTTATCCATTTCTTCTAGGTTGTCCAATTTGTTAGTGTATAGTCATTCTAATAATCTCTTATAATCCTTTGTGTTTTTATGATGTCAGTTGTAAATTCTCTTTCATTTATGATTTTATTTGGCCTTTTCTCCCTCTCTCTCTCTCTCTTTTTATTTTAGGGATTACAGTTTTTATTTGCTTTATACAAATAGTTGATAACTTCTCTGGAAACTTGGTTATTTTTTTTTATTATGTTATGTTAATCACCATACATTACACATTAGTTTTTGATGTAATGTTCCATGATTCATTGTTTGCGTATAACACCCAGTGCTCCATGCAGAACGTGCCCTCTTTAATACCCATCACCAGGCTAACCCATCCCCCCACCCTCTTCCCTCTAGAACCCTCAGTTTGTTTCTCAGAGTTTCTCAGACTGCAGGCTTTAAAATCAGTGTACATACTTTTAGTAACTGAAAGAGATTGCAAAGTACAAATTATTTTCTTTCTTTTGCCTGACCACAGTTCAGCTCTTTTAACATTGTGAGTTACCCTTTCTGTTCATTCTAGGCATGTCCTGCACAGCAGACATAAGAACGTCCAAAATGGTGATCTGGATCTTAAGTATGCCTCTCAACCTATCAAGTGTGCCCCTCCCTCATTTGTATTGAAACCTTAAAGAGTGAATTGGGACATGTGTCAGTTAGATAACAAAGAGTATTCTGATTTTTTCAAATAGAAATATTAAGTTATTACTATATTGGTTATTATGGTGTTGGAAGAGCTGGAGGGGCAAAAGACGGGAAGGTAAAGTTATGGGGCAAAAAGAAGAAAAGATGAAGCAACTCAAGAATTCGTAACTGTTTTTTCTCTTCTGTGCTGGAGATGCAAAAACTTCCCCATACACTAAAGGATTCTGTGCTGAGAAGGCTTCCATTGCTGGATCCCAGATGCTCAGGAGCTTAGTCTAGTCTAACGTAGCTTCCCAGAGGGCTCACTGCCTCTGTCCTCTCCTTCAGTCCTGAAACTTCTGCTGCACTGTTCTGCAGGAGATGCCATCAGAAACTTAAAGTGAAAGGAATTACATTTCCCTCTTTCCTGCCTTCTAATCTTCAATATGTGCCTCCTATTGGAAGACCTTAATTGGAAGCTTAACCCAGGGGATTTGGAAATGTAGTTTGTAGCATCATAGACTCCTTACAACAGCACAGAAGAGTGGAATGGAGATTGAGAGCAAAAGGACAAAAGAAACCTTTGGTTTCTCAGTGTCTATTCTCAACCTCCTATGCATATATAACTTCTGTATAACAATAACCATGGTTTCATGCTCTGCCTAGTATGACAAAACCATGTTCGTACAAATGTAAAGGCTCTAACCCTCTTTCCCAAAAGGAAGAAGTAGTGTTTCATTAGTCCTCATATCCATCTCTGAGGATGGCAATTCTTGTGGTTTAGTAATATTCCCACTGGATCTGCTATACCCCAAAAGCAGTATTTTAAAGTATAGTTCCTTTAGCACTCCTTGTATGAAATATATAGAGGAAATCAGGAGGGAAAAATAACTTAATATATTCAAATTATTTAGGAAGAACCATACCAATCTATAGCTAATGGCTTCACTTCTAAAACTATAGCTTCCTTGTTCACCATGAATTCCATCTTTCCCTGTTATTAGCCAGAACCTCAGTTTGTAAACGTTCTTTATCTAAGAGGTGACCCAAACTTTAATTTCCAGCAAGTCTTAGTCTGTGGTCCTGTAGTCATAGGATTTCTGTAGTCTTCCATTAACACTTACCATTGGATCCGGAATAGTAAGAAATCTCCAGAGAATCCCCTGGGTTCCAAGCATAATCCTCTCTGTCCTACTGTATATAAGTAAACCAATTCTCTTCTCATAACTGGAATTAGTCAATGTAACCAGTAATGTTACTTTCTTCTTTACCAATTAGTTCAATGGGAAGAGAATTCAATAGTGGACTGGTGGCAGTTTCAAAGTCCAGTTAAATTAAAACAGTATTTTATCCTTTTGGGGAAGCGTTACACCCTTGGAAACAAAGAATTCTGAACCATTTAAGACAAATACTTTGGATAATGGAAGTAAAAATTCTGCAGGCAGGTCATTTGGTCTAATAAAGAGGGGAATCATTTCCACTGAATCCCTGACTTCTGGACCCAAGTATTCTATTGGAGAGAGAGCATTACAAACTTGTTTAAACTGTATACTGTATCCTATTAGACTGCATTACAACTTCATGGAATGCTTGAATTGAGAGTTCAGTAGGCTATTCTGCCATTCTGCCAGGTTAGGTGCCATTGGGTGACGGGGTACATTGTAAGAACAGTGAATTCTCTGACATAGCCTTTTCTTGTTCTTTAAACCAATGTTAAAACCAATGTTATTTAGGGTACATGATGGTGAATAAAGCTTACATGAGTTCCCAGACTTTCAGGCTTGCAGAAACTTGTTGCTCATGGGTGGAACAAATGTGTGTCCCGAATAAATGTCTATTCCAATGAGTACAACTTAGTATTCACATCAAGATGGAAGAGATTCAATGTAACTAACGTACTGGGAAGAAACTGGCAAGCTATTGGTGCAGTAATTGAGGATTCATTAGTAGTCTTTGCTGTAGGCAAGTTAGGCACCCAGCAATAGTAGTAGCCAGAAAAACTTCTAAGAAGAAAGACCATATTGTTGAGCCATTATAACTGCTATCCCTGCAAATATGGCTACTTTGTGGCCATTTTACTCTGGGGTGAGTGGAGAAATATGACAAACATGCACATTTTTGGTCATCTTTTAAATTTTTTTCTACCTTATTTTTTAGATCTTCTATATAAACATACAATACACACACACACACCTTTTTTTTTTTTAAGCACTTGATGGGTCTGCTTAGGTATCATTTCCTCTAGCAAAGTTGCCCTGCAATCCCAGAAATTGGTTAGATTCTGTTTTTGTGTCTTATAATATCCAGTGTCTAGTAACATTACAACATTTGTAAACTATATTGTAATTACCTCTTGAACAGCGTTCCCAATTTGATTGGAAAGTACATGTAGACAAGCCATCTCTTGTTTATTTTTTAATCTCTATTTGCTAGTTCTTGTTTGTCACATAGTACTTTATGCTAATATATGTAGACAATGATTACAAGTTTTTACTTAATATTTGCATTTATTGCTATTTAGAAAAGTTTCTTTTTAAAAATTTCAAGTGATTATACTTTTTTATGTGCTTATTCAAACTTTGGTATTAATATCTATTTTTATTAATCTTTACTCTTGGAATATGACATTTAATTTCCTTTTTTTTGAAATTTATTGAAATTTTCCTCATGATTTCCTAAAGGATTTGCTTTAGAGACTATTTCAACATTTAAAAAATGTGTATTTATGTTATCAAATACATAGACTTATACATAATGTTTAAATCAAGTAGATATCATTCAATACTCTATATCTTTTATTACTTATTTATTTTTAATCTACAAGATCTATCAGTGTCTAAGAGAGATGTATTAAAATTTCCCATTCTATCAAAAGCTGGTATTTGTCACCAGACTGATATTGGTGTGATACTATTTCTTTCACAGTCCCTTTGAGGACTGGTTAAATTACCTTCTAAAGTTTGAGCATGAGTGCAGACTGATGGCAGAGCCTTCCCCAGTTCCTTTATTCTGCAATTATTTTCAAGGTTGCTCTGCTGTTCTGAAATGGGGTGATTTCCTTAGTCCACAACCTTTAAACACTTCAGTTAAGTGGAATTCATGGAGACAATAGTCTTTACCTTTTCTTTTTGATATTTTTCTGCCCTTAGTTTTCGTGTTTTACTCATGGTGTTCAAATGATAGCTATTCTCTCTCCCACCAGTTTTCTTCAAACATCACAAGCATTCCAATTCGTTTTTTTCTTAGTTTTGTCATCTTGATGTCTGCCTTGCTTTTGCCACCTGATGATGTTTCTCAAGCTCATTCTATCAATTATCAGGTTACTTAAGTTTCACTCAGATTTTGGCCATTATATTGCCTGTTATATTTCTGTGTTACAACTTTTTGCCTTTTCATATTTTCAAAGGTATTTTATTATGAATATGGAGAATATGATTAGAAAGATAATGTGATATTTTCAGCCAAAATTCTACAAACACCATTATCATGGATCTGTACGATAATGTCTTATGAATATGTTTCTTACCTATTGCTTGAATCATGGCACTTCAAAATTTAACAACTATAAATAGAATAACAAAAATCTTTTGTAGAAATCTCTATTTTACATTTCTTTAGAATAAGTTCATACAAGTTGAATGACTAAGTCATTGGGTATGCACATTTCTGAGCCTTTGATATATGGTGAAAACTTTCCAAATAGTTTCAATTTTTAAATGTTTACATCAGCACAACATGAGAGCCTTTATTTCAACAATTCTCAGCTATATTGAAATTTTGATTCAAATTGTTTTTATCCAAAGTTGCATGGCAAAGTGATTTTTCATTGATTTAATTTATATTTAATTGGTTAGTGATTTTTGTACTTTTTCATATTTCTTTAGCTCCTGTGTTTCCACTTCAGTTTGTTGTGGAATAACATACTTTGCCAGTTTATCTGCTTTTAGAATATTTCTCATCAGTAAATATTCAAGTTCAGTATGAATTCACAGTACCTTTTTATTATATTTTTACAGAAATATATCTTTTGTTAAAAAATTTTTAACAGAAATTATATCTGATCAGCATGTATTCATCTTTCATGAATACAAATATGAAGGTAAAATCTAATTTACATTATTTTATTTCTAAAATCCTGTCACATTGTTGGAGATGTATACACAGAAGACTATTATTTAACATTTAGTTGCACAGACAATATTAAATGTCATACTGTGTTATTTAGTTGATTCTTTCTCAAGAAGAGAAAAGAAATAAACCACTTTGTAATGAATGTTATCTGCTTTTCACAAGAAAAGGACACTATTGCCTCAAAGAATAGATTTTATAGTTAAGTGCAATTTAAGTTACTGTAGGGAATGTAATGCTCCCAGCTAAATCTTAGGAGCACTACCAGGATCATTCTAGGTAAGATACATGTTTTCATCCAGCTCAAAACTCTGTCTTTGATGTTGACTCTAAAAGAAATAATTTCCCATACATTTATAAGACAAATCTGTTTCCATTTTGGCATATATCTTTTCTTACATGAATTAAAAATAAAGTAATCCCTATTGTAAAAAACATGCTTCTATGTTAAAAAATTGTGTCTCTCTGCTTTTATGATTATCTTACTGAGGTTTCTTTTTGGATTGATAGACCTTAAACAGATGTCAGGCGCCTGGGTGGCTCAGATAGTTAAGCGTCTGCCTTCGGCTCAGGTCATGATCCCAGGGTCCTGGGATCAAGTCCCATATTGGGCTCCCTGATCAGCGGGGAGCCTGCTTCTCCCTCTGCCTCTCTCTCTCTCTCTGTCTCTCATGAATAAATAAATAAAATCTTAAAAAAAACAGATGTCCTCTGAGCCTTTACACCTCCATGTTATATATATTCTTTTATTTTTAAACATTTATAAATGTGAAATAACCTTGATAAGAAAACATTGTCATTGAAATCAATTTTATCATTGATACTAACTTTTCAACCTATAGAATTATCAAGCTATTCTTAGTACCCTTTGAAAACCAATTAATCTATCACCTATTGTGGAAGTAGAGTAATATTTACATATTTGTGATCAATCTATAAATCATGAATTCTGAAAAACTTCCAGTTATCAATCTTAAGACAAAATACATTGGGAAAAAAACAAATGCACTTTTAGCAAAGTTGGTTAACTATATTGTTATTTCTCTGACATCTAGATTAGTCCTGCTTCTGATTTCTCATTTCTGGTTCTAGGGAAGGGAAATAATTTTCTGGTCTCTACTATCACTTCTTGTGTTAGAAGACCACTTTTAGGACATGTCTCAGTTTAATGTCTGTATTTAACTTTCTGCTACATTCCAGTGTCAGTCATCCTCTCCTTCAAATGTAATAGTGACTCTGGTATTATTGAAGTGATGAGAGCCAAACATGCGTCATACATTTTTTTCAGATACCAGTTGGGTTTTGTGTCTTAGAGGGTCTGAGAAAATTCTGTCAGTTATGGAATACAATGAAGAGTTGTTTATTTCCTTGAGGAGATCACAGAGTTGTTTTTTTTTCTAAAATCCCTTGGATTTATGCTAATTTAAACAATTAAGTTATTCTAGGTTAATGTGCATATAGCTGGGAACCTGGGATGAAGATAGAATTGGCAAAGGAATAAATTGATTGTAAACAGAATTTAATTTTAATTGATTACATAATTTTAATTGATTCAATGTATTTTTCTGACTTTAATCCATGGAAACAACCTAATCGATGGCTACTATGAGAGCCAACGTGAATCCTTTTCCCTACTATTTTATTCTTTCTCACTGATTGTACATATTACATGTTGCCTATATACATTTTTATTTCATGTTCTTCCTCATAACAATTATAACTGCTTTATAACAAGACTAGAAACTTTTTTCTTATTAAGAATGTGATTATGAGGGCACCTGGGTGGCTTAGTCAGTTAAGCGTCAGCCTCTTGATTTCAGCTCAGGTCCTGATGTGAGGGTTGTGAGATGGAGCACTGCACTGGGCTCTGTGCTCAGGAGGGAGTGCGCTTGAGATGCTCTTTCCCTCTCCCTCTGCCCCTCACCCCTTCTCACACTCTCTCTCTCTCAAATAAGTAGATCTAAAAAAAAAGAATATTATTATGTTAATTCATCACACCATATCACTTTGGAATATTTATGCAATATATTTTACACATAATACAGAATAGTTCTAGCCAATGCTAATAAATAAGGAGGGAAAATATTTCCTTTAATCATAAAGATGTGATTATTGACACTTTTCGCATCCTTAAGTCTCTACAAGATAGATAAAATCTTAGCAAATTGTCCAAAACCTCCAAATCTGGTTGACTAAGTTAACCATGTTTCATTTCTGATGTGGTCATGTGGTAGCGCCCCCACAGCATTGGTTTAGCTATTTGTCTACAATTGCTAAGACATATTCATTTTTTTCTTCATTCATTTAAATAAATATTTACTATATACATACTGTGCTCCAGACATTGTAATAAGAGCTTTATTATATCAAAACCTGCTGAAGAAGTTTTTAAGGTTAGTTTTCATGTCATTATATTTTTAATATCTTCCATTTTGTAGTCATTGTTATATTATTTCCATTCATTCACTTCATAGATATTTTTTCCTCTTCTCAAGGCACCATCCATCTTCCCATAATTATATTAAATGGTATCAATCCACAATCACGATGGCAAATCATTGGCAGAGATTATTTGTGAGTTGTTGGTGATAATTGACATTCCTAGTTAGTATTTTCTTTTTAACTTATTATCTATTAATCCCTTGAAATTTAGAGTGGTGTGTTTGACTGATTAAAAATAGAATATGAATTCTTCTGGGTTTAAATATCAACTCTGCCACTTTTTAGTTATGTGGCTACTCATATGAACATTTGGGTTCTTAATGTGTAACATGGGTATATGAAAGAGTTCAGTGAGATAATGTATAATCCATCAACACTGAATAAATATCACTCTTAATAACTGGTGTTTACAGTAGTTAAACATGTTGAACTTTTCATGATTAAATGTGAAATATACTAATGAAAAGTCTAAGGTTACTGTTGGTCATTTATAGATTCATTAAAGAAATGGTTTCATATTTTGAAGCAAAAGTTTAGTTCAGAAAAATCATAGTGCATTGTGTTTTTCTAATGATAATAATTTGAGAAGATACATGGTATACCTCTATGGCAAATGTATACTTTTAGCCAGTGTTCATAAAGTTCATATAGCAGTCTTAGAAATAGTAAATAAAGTGTGCCCTGGTGTGTCAAATTGAACAAACAGTTGGAAAATGGAAGCATATTTAGAAAAAGAAAAGTTATTTTCTACCCTTTAGGACTAATGATGTTTAGCCTTTGATAAAATTATGTGTCGGTATTTAAAATGAGTCAACAAAACAATATTTTGGAAGATTGTACTTCATTTCCTTTTAATCGCCTTTTCCTTCTTTTTAGTTATTTTTATTAATGGAAGTCATTAATTCCTTATAATAATTAAATTATTCCATCCTCATAAAATTTTTATGTAACTCAGAACCAAGATGTTTGACAAGATTTATGTTTTTCATAATTCAGTGTTTACCTGGCTTCAGTTATATCCTATTTTATCTCACTCCTATCCAGAAAAGTGGTGAGAAATACATAATCATAAGTATGTTTTATAAGTTTAAATTTGCACTAGAATTATTTTAGGTATATTGGAAAAAAACCTCAGTTGGCATTTGCCTTTGGGAAATCTGTAATAACCATACTTTTATTCAGGTGCCCAAGAATTTTATTCTTGATAACTATGTATTATTTTTAAAACACAAAAACTCTTAAATTACAATATTCTTCCTTTAGTCTGTGCATAGATGTCAACGAGAATTTGGCAAAAAAATGACAAAAAGGTATGCTTAAAGGAAAAGTGCTATGGTTGAGAGCATAATATGACTTGTTATTATTATTTTGTACTGTTGGGTTGGAGAATATAATCCTCTTGTATCTGAGTATGCAGAATTTTACTTTTTTATCTTTAGCTCAATTATGGCACTGTACATAGTGAGGTAATTAAGAGATTCTTCTAAAGTACATGGTTTCAAAAGGGCTGACAATCTCTTTTTATGTAAGAGCAAATTTAACTTGTACTAAATCTTTGTAATTTATTGCCTCTAAAAATCCCATAGAACTAATAGTTTTTATTTATCTAGGGATTTAAAATAAATTAGAAGTCAAAGCATATCTTAGATTGATATGAAGACCGATATAAATACAATCTTGAGATACAAATTTTGTTGTGACTCAAATAATAGATCCACTACTTGGAAAGCATTTCAATTGCTGGCAGTGAGTGCAGTGAGAGAGAGCACAACCAGGGAAGAGAGGGAGAAGCAGACTCCCCACTGAGCAGGGAGCCAAACACGGGGGTCCATCCCAGGATCCTGAGATCATGACCTGAGCTGAAGGCAGGTGCCTAACCGACTGGGACTGAGCCACCCAGGTGCCTCCTAAAATGCTCCTTTAGAAAGCATATGTTAAGGTGGACCACAAGTATATCAATTTAATTTTGTATGACACTTGGTCCAAGAGAAAGACAACTGATGGTTTAAATAAAAACTTCCAGCAACTTTTAAATTTCTTCTACATCCAACCTCATCTGACTTTATTTTACCACCCCATAGACATGATAGCCGACTTTCTCATCTCTTACCCACCACAACTCCTTCTTTAGTTTTCTGAGAAGAGGCGGTGGAGACATCCCATTGTGGCTTCTTTTGTCCTTTGGTAGTATAGGTATAAAAATATCATGTGTTCCACGAGAGGCAAAGGAAGGAAGTATAGTAAATATGAAGACCTTCCTTGTCAAAACCACCATTTACATATCTTTTCTAGTGAAATATAGGAGAAAATATCTCAATATGTGTGAAGAGCTTTGAGATACGAGATTCAGGGCAGAATAATGACAACATGAGTTTTTAATGTTGGTTCTAATTTAAGTATTCCACATGGCTGGTGCTGATTTGTAGCAGTGATTTGTGAGGATGTGCTTCATTACAATCCTGTTTCTCCTCTGCTTAAAATGGATTGTAAGTCAGGATGAAGGCACCAAATATGGCTAATTCAGGAATGATCACATTGCTTGCTTCATGGGTTTGAAAATGAGACACAATTTATGAATTGGTCTATTTTAAACACATGCATTTTTTTTGTCATTCCTCTGAACAAATGAAAGCAATAATATAATGCCCAGTTACTTGATGTCTTTTGTAGAGTGGCCTCATAATAATTTGCCAAGTTAAGGTACAGATAATGTTGGTATATAAGCTTGATAGGAAATGTGTCCTTTTTTTTTAATGAGGTGAAAATTTTACACTCCTTTTCTGCTTTTTCTTTTTTAATTTCTTATAAAATTGGCATCCTCTAGTTTATAAGCTAACTCAAAACCATGTTGAAGACCAAAGGCGGGGAAGAGCAGATAATAATTATTATAAAAGTCTTTCCTATGTTGCTTCATTTATTATTATGCATTTTTTTGGCAAAGAGTACAATGGGGTTTATAAATTGATATATTTAGGCTGATGGCAATAAGAAATGGGGCATCTGTCGCTAATATTCTGGAGGATAATTTACTTCACTAATACATAATTTTATGACTTGTGGAAAAGGGAGAAACTCTTGACGGCTGAAGGTGAAATGAGAAGACAGGCTTCACTGGAGAAAAACAAACTTATGTGTTCTTTGGAGAATTTGACATTTACAGGGGATGTGCATATGCATGGATGGGGAGGAGGAGTCTTTGGGGAAAGTAGCCTCCTGGGGCTGTTTTCATAATTTGGAAAACACTAATACATGAATAACTTGCCTTGCTGTGTTGGCAAGGTAGACAAGATGACATGCACAGAGCATAGTGAGCAGGCCTATGTACATTTGCCAGCCAGATGGTACAAGACAGTTTATTAGCAGTGTTCTTAGATGATGTCTTCATTAGTCTTCTTAATCAAGATAACTGTGAGGTCTAGTGTGGCTCTAATGGAACCATGGAGAAAATGTACCCAGAGTAGGAAAAACCAAAGGCTAAAAACATCTACATAGCTAAAGGTCTACTGACCAAATTTCTTAATAGCTCACAAGGATAGAGAAAGACCCAAGATCTGGTTTCTGCATTATTCTCTCTCTGTGTGTGTGTGTGTGTGTGTGTGTGTGTGTGTGTGTGTGTGTGTGTGTGTGTGTGCGCGCGCGCGCACACGCATGCGTGCATGCTTTCAGGACTCCTAAGCCAAGTTAGGAGACCTGAACTATATGAAGGGCATTTTTTTTTTTTTTGCCACGAAACTAAGAATAGACCTATAGACCTTGTGCTACAGTGTTAAGTGATGAGCAAAGGAACAGTCACAAAATTATGTTTAGCTTCCCGCATTCCCTTGGAGATCCTGGGATTCTGGGAACCAGGTTTTCTTCTTTGGAGGACTCAGTTTTTATCTTTGGACAAGGAAGAACAGTATTATTTTTTAATTAGGGACTTGTCAGAAAAGTTCTCATTTTAGAAAGATTGTTCTTTGCTAAGTTATTCCAAAAAGTGCTTACCTATTATAAAACAATATTATTTCCCATAAATTTATATAAAGTCAGTTAACAAAATCTGCTAGCATAATTATGTTATGTGTTCTTCTGAATCAGAAATATTACCAATTTTGATGATTTAGTCTACAAATAATATTTCTCAGCTTCAAGATATTTATCTACTTTGGCATTCTTAATTTATGTGAAAAATTTATCAATAATAACTGCTTTGACCTTTGTCCAGCAATTTAAAAGTTTTTTTTTCTGTGACTTGAAAATTTCATATATAATTCTCTGAGAATTTAGGGACTTCTATGCTTTTCATGATTTTAAAATATTTATATCTTTTACTTTTGACTCTTTAGCCTGTGTTGCAAGAATATACACTTGACCATTATCAAAATAAAATAGAATGTGTGTATATTAAAATACTATTGAACAAGATTCTTTGAAATCTATAGAAGACAATGAAGAACAAATCTTAGTAGAAATTTCTGGTTCAGTAAAGTAAAATGAAGGAAGAGATTCTTTGAAAATGTTTACCTAATCTATGACTCAAAAATTTCTTCTAGTGAAAATCTATGCTCCATTTTCTTCCTCAACCCTGCCCACTCTCATCTTTGTGATAATGGAAATACAGTAAAGATGTATTTTGATGTTGGACAGGCTGGGAATCTGTCTTATTCTGTGTAGTCTCAGGACTTCTTCATGTAACATATCCACATGGCCTCTTTAGCCAGATAGCCAAAGTACTTACTTGTCACGGGGCAGAAGCTTCCAAGCCTTCTTAAGGCTTAGGTTGAAAAGTGGCACAGTGTCAATTTAACTGAATTCTATTAATCAAAGTGAGACATAGGGACAGCCCCAAATCAAGAGAATTAGATTATACTGTGGCATGAATACTAAGCTATGGCTTATTTTGAGCTATATGATATACTACCACGTTGAATATTAATAGATTATGTTTAGAACACCATTCACTCTTTCCATAGCAAATTTGTATTATTAATATTATGGAACGATATGGTGCTTAAAGTGCAAGTGAACACTTCTTTTAGAATATGCGTGTTGTGAAATTCTATTTTATTTTGATAATGGTCAAATTATGACTAATGAAAAGTAGACAAATAGAAATAGAAAAGAAGATGAATTTCACCAAAAGGAAAAGATACACAAATCCTTTTACAAATGAGTGTAAATAATTAGGAAAGTTTCTAGATGAGAAAGTTCATTGAATTGCCATGTTGGAAACTCTTACTGTTTTATTAAGATAGAAGTTTTATTAGGCCTTCAGTCTATTCTCTGTCTGGTAATATTTTCTGAAGTATCCATCTCTTAATGAATTCTATTAAAAATAAGAAGACATGTTGTCTAGACAAATACATTACAATAAAAAACTGGTACATATTTATTAACATTGTGAAGATAGAGTTTCTATAATAGTAATGACTTTGGCAGTCACTATAATTGTTGATTGCTTTGTGGTAAATAAGTATAATCATTGTGATCATCTGATTCCCATTTTCTGATTTCAGTTTGGTTGAAAATACAAACTTCTCTTTTGTTCAGTGGCTTTTCCCGTTTTTTTTTTTTTTAAATAGTGGTCTTCCAGAAATAGTGAAACCATAGTTTTTTTTAATTGTTTATTATTTTATTTAAATATAGATATAGCCAAGATATAGGACATTTTTGGTGTAGTGTTCAATGATTCATTAGTTACATATAAAAACCATAATTTTTTTGACAAAGAATACAGAGAAAATATTTGCCATATGTAACACTTAGAGTATCAATATCATAATATAAAATATATTTTCCAGTGGAATAAGAAGCAAATACATAATTCGGTAAGAACATAGACAAAAATGTCAATAAGCAGTTTTCCAGAGAAAGAAATGAAAAAGGCCATAAAAAGTTGCTCAATATCCTTAAAAATAAAAGAAATGCAATATAAAGTAATAGTGGGTTACAATTTCTCATCCATCAAATTTGCAAGGGTTTTGAGAATAGACCCATATTTTGGATGGAAGGATTGTAAATGTGATTTTTAAACATTAACACAGAATTTTTATCCAGTGATATACCAAAAGCATCTCTTAATAAGAAGGTAAAATAGTCATATGTAATCTCTTAAGCCAGTCCTTGAAATTTATCTTCAGCATTAGTATTCATTTTTAGAAGTTCTATGTAGTTCTTTTTCAAAAATGCTGTTATTTCTCATAGTTTCCCTATTAACTGAGGCTATTTTAAATTTTGTCTTTTATCTCTTTGAACACGGGAACCATAGTTTTTAAATGTTTCTTTGAATTCTAATATCTCATCTGTTTCCAAGTTTTTTTCTGCTCTTTGTTGTAGTTTTTGTTCGTAGTTCCTATTTCCTAGTGTACTCACTCGACTCTTGTTATTTTTTTCCTGTTGATCTGCTTATTATTATTTTTTAAAGAAAATTAGTTGCTGGAATTTTTTGAGTCCTAAAGTGAAAGGTGTCTTTCTTCAAAGAGATATTTGTTCTTCCTTTGTCAAGCCCCTGGCTCGCTACTATGGGAGGATGGCCTCTTTGATCCCACCCCTACCGTGGGGACACATCCTGGCATTTAATGCTTTCTCCTACTCCCTGTAAATATTATCAAAACAAAAGCATATACACCATGTTGACTATAGTTAATAACACTGTTCTGTATATTTGAAAGTTGCTAAGAGAGTAGATTTTTAAATTTCTCAGCACACATACAAAAAATTGTAATTATGTGAGGTGATGGATGTGTTAACTGACATTTTTGTGGTAATCATTTTGTGAAATATACATATTTTAAAAAGCATACATAAATCATTCAATTTGGCAAATGCCCACAGGAAAAAACAGAGTTCTAGCTTCCAGTTAGTCATCTGCGTTCCAACTATCACTCAGACTTTGGCTTACATACCAGCTATCTAATACTGCAATAATGCTATGTAATAATCACAGCACTTCAGTGATAGACAAAAATAAGGATATATTGCTGATATATCTGAGGCAGCTCTGAGTACCTTCGAGGAGCTTGTTTAGCTGTGCAGGGTCAGCTTCTGTCAGCAGAAGATGACTGCAGCTGGCCTGATGGGTGATTTGACACCACTTCTCATGGTTTTCATCCTCTCCCTGGGCTCTACAGGGCTAGACTAGTTATACTCCTCTCATGGCTATCTCAGAGGATATAAATGAGAAAATCCAAACTCTTAAGCACTTTTCAAGCTCCTGCTTTTGCAGCATGCTGACCAATATCCCATTGGCTCAAAGCAAGCCACGTGGTAAAACCAGAGACAGAGTGGGAGGTCATTGCATAACAAAGGGTATGGATACACTTTGAGTTGAAAAATGGGGGCATTTTTTTTCAATTTAATGCAGTTCAGTAATTTCTTATTATTTTGTCAGTTCTGTGATGCTATTATGAAGTTTATTGTTTTTATATTTACCTAATATTTTGCTGTTTTTGTTGGTTTATATGGTTGAAATAGAATAGCCTAAGAGAACAGAGGCCATTTTCATTGATTTATTTTTTAAAAATATCTATAATTACTGATCTGTTTTAGCATTTTGAGGCAGATGTCATCAGATACAAAGCTCATATAATTATAGTCACCATTACAAATGGGCAAATTAATTGGACCAAACATTAATGTAATTTAGGGTGGTGTTTGTTTTGTTTGTATAATTAGATAAAAAAATTGTTTTTCTTATAATAATTGAATATAGAGATTTATAAAATAAAGAAAATATGACCCATACTTCCACTAAGGTATCTAAAAGAAATCACTGCAGATAGATTTTTAAAAATAATTACATAGTGTTGTTTGTACTAAAAATAGTGTTTCATTTCACTTTAGAACATACTGAGGAAAATTTTTCCATGTCAATAAATACTCCAGTACTATATACTTTTAATAGCTACATGTTATTTTATTTTATTGTTTACCAAAATTCATTCAGCCAAACTCTTATTTTTAGACAAGTTGGCTGTATTTTTTTTCAGTATTATAAATAATGCAGCAAAGGAGTATTCGTGTAGATTTTTATATTCTTTTGTATTTATTTCTTTAGAATAAATTACCTGAATTAGAATGAGCTGATTAAAGTTTTTGCCCATTTTCAAAGATGTGATACATATTTTTTTAAGAAGAAACAAAATCTTATTTTATTTATTTACTTAACTTTAAAAAAATTCCAGTGTAGTTAACATACAGTGTGATGTTAGTTTCAGGTATACAATACAGTGATTCAACAATTCTAGGTATTACTCTGTGCTCCTCGTAATTAAGTGTACGCTTAATCCCCTTCACCTATTTCACCCATCCCCAATCCACCTTCCCTCTGGTGACCATCAGTTTGTTCTCTGTAGTTTTTTGGTTCATTTCTTTTTTTTTCTTTGTTCTTTTGTTTTGTTTCTTAAATTCCACATATGAGTGAAATCATATGGTATTTGTCTTTGTCTGACTGGTTTCTTTCACTTAGCATTATACTCTCTGGATCCATCCATGTTGTTGCAAATGGCAAGATTTCACTCTATTTTATGGATGAATAATATTCTAGTCTACATATTTATATCTTCCATATCACCTCTTCTTTATCCATTCATCAGTCAGTGGACGCTGGGCTGCTTCCATATCTTGACTCTTGTAAGTAATGCTGCAATAAACATAGGGGTGCATGTGTCCCTTTGAATTAGTGTCTTTGTATTCTTTAAGTAAATTCTCAGTAGTGCCATTACTGGATAATATGGTAGTTCTATTTTTAATTTTTTTTAGAAACTTCCAGATTGTCTTCCACAGTGGTTGCACCAGTTTGCATTCCCAAAAGCGTGTGAGGGTTCCTTTTCCTCCACAGGAATGTGATGAATATTTCTATATTTGCCTCCAGAATGGTTGCTTACCTGTTGCATACTCTAGAAATGAGACCATTCCAATGAGATCAAATGGAGGATATTTATTCAGAGCTTGCTGTATTAAAGGAGTCAGTCACTGTCACTTGCATTTGGCAGAGACTCAGAGGCAGTCAGGCGAGAGGAAAAGCTTTATAGTGAAAGAAAGGGAAGGTTACAGGTATACTCCAATTGGAATTTATTAGCATGGGAAAATTGGAGACAGGCTAATTAGAAGCAGTGCATGTTATGTGATGGTTTTGGGGAATCTATTTAGCTTTCTCTGGTTGGTCCCGAGTTGGAAGCAGGGGAAAAACAAAACAAAACAAAAAGCCACAACAACTCAAGTTGTTGATCAAATCCTGACTCTTCTGGGCCAGTTGATGCAGAGGTTTGATTTTTTTTTTTAACCTTTTTTTTTTTTTTCCCAGAAGTTGTAGTGTGGCTTCCTAGATTTCATTTATTGATCAGAGCGCTGTTGCCGTAGATGGTCTGGCTATTGCTCATTTGTATATTCAGTCTTTTAATACTGAAAGAACCATCTAAGAACTAAATGCTTAATTGGCATTGTGGTTATTTATTTTTTAAAAAATCACTTTTAAATTAATATTCATGGAAAGGTTTTAATTGATCCATAGCAAGGTCTCAACAAATACCAGCTATTATTATCTAGTTATTTAAGTTTAACTTTTTAAAATAGTGTATTAAGCACATTAGCCTTTATGAAAATTCAGTGGTATTTAATTTCCTACATGATTGTCTTAGTTCAGGCTGCTATAACAGAATACCATAGACTGGGTGGCTTCTAAACAAGAGACATTTGTGTCTTAGAGTTCTGCAGACTGGAAAATCCAAGATCAAGGTGTCTGCAGATTAACTGGTGAGAGCCCACCTCCTGATTCACAGACAGCCAGTTTTTTGCTATGTCCTTACATGGCAGAAAGGGCAATGGATATTTCAGGAGTCTCTTTTAAAAGGACACTAATTCCTTTCATGAGGGATCCAGACTCGTGACCTAATCACCTCCCCAAGGCCCCATGTCTCAATACCATCACACTGGGGATTAGGTTTCAACATAAGGCTTTTGGGAAGACACAACATTCAGTATAGCAAGGATATGTGAAAATCTTTAGCAGATGCTCGAGACCTTCATATACTGTCCCTAATGTGTACATCCAAGACCCATGTGCCTATTCATAAACTCAACTCATAAACCATAACTTATTTATGTCTGCACAAGTCACTGTATTTCAGAGAAACGTTGTTTCTGACTCTGTTATATTATTTTTTCCTTTTCCAAAATTCCTTCTTTTATATTTATTTGAATTTTCTAGTTCTTCAAACTCATTAATTTTCTACCTTCTTATATTAAGATTAGTTACCATCAGACTCTCTCCTATTTTTATTGTACTTGCTATCATGACTACTAATTTGATACCATATGCTAATTTATTCCTATCTTTTTTGACCAGTTCAATTATATGCAGAGGCAAATATTCTCACATAGTTTTATATCTTTTTATTGCTGAATGTGATAAATTCTATTAATAGGTACTGAACACATATTTCTTGATCAATTAATATTTTCTTATGAAACCATGGATCTAGAGTGCTAATACAGTTCTTTACCGGAGAAAATTACTTAACTTCAGGGTTTTAGTGTTCCCGTTTTTGTAAAGGAGATAATGCTTTAAGTTTTCTTTCAGAGAGATGAAAATTAGAATATTTAAAGTTTATCTGTTTCTAGAGAAGGTGTTATGTAATGAAAATAATGCTGGCAGGGAAACATGAATAAACATTGGGAAAGTAAAGTTTTTATATTTGTTGTAGGAAAAATATTATGACCTAATACTAGCAGTTTCTATGTTGCTCACTGCTTATCTTCTACAATGTATCAAATAAGGAAGAAGTCATGCCTTTTGTCTGTCAGAAATGACTTTTTTTACCCAGATTTTGACTAGCTCAAACTGTAGAACAAAAATGCTTTTATTATTCCTCTTTCTGGTTTCAGTATTTTTTGAAGAAAATCTACAGATGATGGTCATATTGTTGGCGTTGGAATTATCTATTTGATAGGAATTCCACTTTCTTGCTGCACTAAAAATTCATAAAAGACAAAATGAAACATTTCTCTTTCAGATCAGAGTGGGGTAGTTGGGAAGAAGAAGGTATAAAGTTTTATTTCATGTAGTGTATACTTGCAGTAGGAGCCAGACACACACAGCAGGGTGAGAAATTTTAAAAGCAAAATTTATCACTAGGAAGCTATGGGCTGTCAGTAACAACCTGAGGAGATTTCTTATAGAAAAATACAAGAATGGAGAAGGGTCTCAAATAAAGGAACAAAATAAAACTTTAAATATTCATTATAAAGAGTTGGATTAATTTGGGGGAAATCTCATTGTCTATGTTTGCTTTATTAACATTAATTTTTAAAAACATATTACATAAAATTACAACCTTCCATTAATGCAAGTGAGATTAATAAATATAGCTTTAGGGCACCTGGGTGGCTCAGTTGGTTAAGCGACTGCCTTCGGCTCAGGTCTCCCAGGGTGCTGGGATCAAGCCCTGCATTGGGCTCCCTGCTCGGCGGGAAGCCTGTTTCTCCCTGTCCCACTCCCCCTGCTTGTGTTTCCTCTCTCGCTGTGTCTCTCTCTGTCAAATAAATAAATAAAAGATTTAAAAAAATAAATAGATAAATAAATATAGCTTTATTCCTTGATGGGCAAAGATACTTTGTATTTTTAAAATATTTAATATTTTCTTAATATTTAAAACTTTTTAAATCACTATTAATTTTTATTTTGAAATGAAACATTGAGAAAACATAAATTTTTGATTTACAGAATTAATTTGTGAATACTCTATAGTCTTTACCAAAAAACTCAACTGCTAGGGAAGAATCAGGCTTTATTTGTTTTTATTCCTATTTTTTTTAAATTTGAAAAACACTGAAAAGTTGAAGGATACTTATTGATAATTATTATTTTTACAAACTAATATTATCATACAAAAGAACTAAGATGTTTTACTCTGAAGGAGAGGTAGAATGCTGCTTATTAATGATTACTTTTTAAATTCTAAAGACGATTAATTTATAGCTAAAAGATTAAGGTTAAATAGATACTTATATTACATAATTGGACATTTTAACAATGGAGTGGGGTGTTTGCCCTGGCATAAATAGGGTGTTGTGATTGTGACTGACTGCATTATAGGTATTTAATTACTTATTAATATACAGGAATAGAATTTACTTTGCACTTCTTAAAAACCTTTCCAAATGAATAGTTACATAGTATAGAATTAGGATAACTATGTGATTTTTCATTTAAACCCGGACACTTTGGGGAGGAAAAAGAGCACTGACTAATATGATGTTAGGCCAACTGAAGTAAGTGTAGGCCATCCTAGGCAAATCAGAATATGTTGTCAGACTATAAAGAATGCACACTGAACTCTTTACCCATATCCCCAACTAACCAGGTTTTTAAATGAACCCCCCTTTTGGTTTTATATACACATATACATTCTAGTAAGATTTTAGATAAAGACCTTTTAATTTGTTTTATTTTTTTTATAGAGGGGGAAGGGCAGACAGAGAAGGAGAGAGAGAATCTTAAGCAGGGTCCACACCTAGCACGGAGCCTGATGCGGGGCTCCATCTCACAACCATGAGATCATGACCTAAGCCGAAATGAAGAGGCAGACACTTCACCCACTGAGCCATCCTGGTACCCCTCTATCAAGATCTTTTTAAATTCATGAGTACCATCTCAAATTTCTGTGGGGAAAACACCCTGCACACTTTTTTTTCTCTGCACACTTTTCATAAGGTATATTGACATTGGATTTTATTGTAGGCCTCTATATATCACTTATGTATCATATTTAACATTGTCATGATACAAATTTTTTAAAAAACTGCTATTACATGTATTAAAGCAATGTTTGCAACAACTCACTTTCTCTGGCTGTAATGCTTGTAGAGATGCAGAAGTGTAGTTTGAAATTTTAACAATGATATCTGTATTATAAGAGTTCAAGATAAAATCTAGAAGAATTTGAGCACAATTAAAAAGAGACTAACTTTTGTTGAAATTAAGAGAAATAAAAAGGAGCTAGGCTCGTCTCATATAAGGCTAGATGATATAATGGTCACAGATGACAAAATTGAGCTACTTGAGTACATATTTATTTTCTTTTTTTCCCATTGAAATACTTCAATAGATATATTCCAAAGAAATTGAAGTTCTAAGAACAAATAATTCTATACTAAGGCACTGAAAGAAATTGCATAAATGAATAGGTTATTCATATTTGGGGAAACATGATGAATTTAAGAATTGATGAAAGACCAAGATGATTAAAGTGGGGAAGGTTGGAATTCAGAAACAAAGTATTCAAATAACATGACATTTTTTAAAAGAAATTATTCTTAAGAATAGCTTGTGAGCAAATAGAAATAATAGCATTGTGAGTGGGAACCAACAAACAACTGATGTGAATGTCTTATGATTAATTAGTGGGCACCTGGGCGGCTCAGTTGGTTGGGTGACTGCCTTCGGCTCAGGTCGTGATCCCGGAGTCCTGGGATCGAGTCCCACATCAGGGTCCCGGCTCAGTGGGAGCCTGCTTCTCCCTCTGACCCTCTCCCCTCTAATACTGTTTCTCTCTCTCTCTCTCTCAAATAAATCAATAAATCTTTATGATTGATTAGTTCCTTTTTGTCTTTCGTTGTTATTATTCAACTCATAATTTATTGGACTGTTGTAAACATAGAAAAACTACAATAGTCTCTTATGATGACTTTAGAGACCAAATGGAGGAAAGAGTGTGCAATGATAGGTTAGTTGTTTGAATTTGTAAGTGATAGAACAGCCATTGTCAAAGAGTATTGATTAATAAATTGATGTAAGTTTTAGGACCATCCTTTAGCAGCATGTAACTTGTCTCTTCAAAATTTTTCTTAGTGATAGTATGGGGAAGAGATTATTAAAACAATAATCAAGTCAGAATGTGATGCATAAATGAAAAAGATAAAATGTACAGTTTAGGAGAAATGTAGGAAGAATATCTCCAGTGGTGCTTATAAAATTCATCTTCAGAAAAATTTAACTATTAGAAAGTTATTATTTATGTTGAATGGTAATTTATCTTCTTGTAACTTCTACTTTTTTTGTTTTTTGTTTTTATTCCTTTGGGACTATAAAGAATGTTGAACCCTTTTTTCTAAATGAAAGCTGTTCACTTATTTGAAAGCTCTCGTGATTATCTTGGTAAAAATCCTGAATTTTTTCAATTACTTGTACAATGATGTGGTTCTGCATTTTTATGCAGTATTTGTTATTACCATTGGTCAGAGGATATTTTTATACACTTTATCACATCTCATTCTGGGATTACAAATAGAATAAGAAATATTATCTGATAAAATTAGAATAGCATATGATTGTCATCTCCCTTTTTGAGGTTCTATTTCCTGTTAATATAGCTGGAAAGCATACCAAAAAGTGAGAGATCACTATCTGTTAAATTCTCCAATATATTTTTTAGTGGATGCTTATTCTAAGCTAATGTTTATCTAATTTATAGTAAGATTAAAGTGCAAGTCCGTAGCTAAATTCTTATAATTTTACATTATACTAGCTAACCTAGTATCAAAATATGGATATTTTGGGAAAAAAATAAACCATACTTGATTTAAAAATCCCTGATATTGTTTGTACAAAAACTATGATATAGATAAAATGTGGCCCCAGAATGGAGCTAAAATCATTTGATTTTGCAAATTGATTTATATACTAAATTATCTGATTTAGTTTAGACAGAATTTTCATTCTACACATAAGAAAACTGAGACACAAAGAGGATAAACAGCTTGACAATGTTTATGTCAATACTAGGTGGCAGGCCTGAGAATCAATTAAAAGGGTTATTTACATACTTCCAATCTGTAAACTGGTTGCAAAAATATTTTGTTTATTTAGTTTTGTACATCCTTATGATAAATATTAAGGTCACATTTTTTAAATCAAATTTTCATTACTTTAAAACAAGCATATAATTGAAAATCATCCGATAACTCAACTTTGTAAGTTTCACATAGTATGACACTTAGAATAGATTTCATTGATTGGAATTAACAAAAATGTACCAACCATCATGACTATGGACATCTGTATTTATTTATATCAGGTCAATGTCAGTTGGAAAACATAAAAATAGTGTAACAAAGCTTACATGTTGTTTAATGTTATTTTTATTGCTAAGCCTGATGATACACAAAACCTGCAATGCCTCTCACATGGTCAGGACTTTTTCCCAAAATTATTTAATGCCAAGAAAGTTGAAGAAGCATGTTTTATTTATTCATCCTAAAAGTATACCAATCATGCAGAATTTTATTGTGAGTTTGAAAAGGCTAAAACAATATCAACTCTTGACTTGGTCTCAACCCAAAAGCCTTGTCTTGGAGCATCCAGAATTGCTTATCCCATTGTTAAGAGAAAGAACCTATACACATTGGAAAGCTCTTGGTGAAGCCATATGCCCTGGAAATGTCAGGTTGGTTTATGAGGAAGCAAATTATATCTGTGTGTCTGTAACAGGAAATCATTTATATCAGTCACTGGTATTCTTTTAATATTTTGAAGCAATGATGGAGGAATTGACAGCTCTAATTTCCCTTCATCATACAACTAAATGAAACTGCTGCTGCTCTTTCAGTTCAACCAGCTCTTACATTCAAGCATCAGCTATCAGTAAAGAATTCCTATTCTATGAGCCCCTTTTGCAAACTGCAAAGGCCATGATTATCTTCAGATGGTGAAATATCTATGCCAAGCCAGACATCAACCAGAAAAAAGTCTTGTTACTCTGCATTGATGGAGCACCTGCAGTTTTTGGCAACATACCTGAATTTAACTTTAAGAAAGAAAGAAGTTCAGCAGGCATCATTGAGACTCATTGGTTTCTGTATTGTGAATATTTGCATCAGAGATTTTGACAGCTATCCCAAACAGATCTTTTGCATTGCTTTGTTGTCAGTTTCATCAGAGACAGGGGTTTGCACAACCAGCTTTTCAAGAGGTATATTTTAAAATCAAGAAATGGAATAAAATGTGAAGTTCCTTTTAACCACATCAGTGAACATTGGATTTTAGTGGTTATGTCTTAAAAAGATTGATTAGACTTGTGGTGAGCATACCATAAAGTATAGAGTTGTGGAATCACTAGGTTGTACACCTGAAACGAATTAACATTGTTTGTCAACTACACTCAAAAACAAAATTTAAACTCAAATTTAAGGGCAACTGGGTGGCTCATTCGGTTAAATGTCTGCCTTTGGCTCAGGTCATGATCTTAGGGTCCTGGGACTGAAACCCTCGTCAGGCTCCCTACTCAGCAGGGAGCCTGCTTCTCTGTCTCCCTCTGCCCCTCCCCCTGCTCATGCTCACTCACTCTCTCTCTCAAATAAATAAATAAAAATCTTTTTAAACTGAAATTTAAAAATTGATTATACTTTAGACATTTCTTTGAGGGAAAATAATTGCCTTTTTTTGTCAGCTAAGGTTAAGTTTGCGTACATTTAACAGGGGGAAATACACTGTTACTTAAAGATAGAAGTTTCTACTTCCCTCTTACATAAAGAGAGTGCAGTTATAGACAGTCCAGAGGGTTATGGCCCTTCCATTTCAGATCTAGGCTTTTGTCTTTTTGCTTCCCTACCTTAGTCCATTGTTTCTATCCTTAGAGCCACTTGATAAGCCAGGATGGTTGCTTCGTGTCTGAGTTTTCAGTCTCTAAGAAAGATGAAAGACAAATGGACAAAAAATTTTTCTTCAGCTACTTTTAGGCAACTTTCTTGGAAGTCCTGTACAACATATATGTTTATATGTCACTGCCCAGAATTTAGTCAAGTGACCATATCCAGATATAAGGGAAATCTAATCTCAATTATATGAGATAATGTATCTAGAGAAATAGCTAGTTATCTGTTACTGACAATGAGATATGGAAATGGAAATTGGGATAAGCAACTACAGTTTCTATCAATTGACTTAGAAAAATTTAGCTGGGTGTGTTTCTTTGTAGCTTGACTTAATTGGTGGATATTCTTGTGGTATGAATAAATTAATACTTTTCAACCAAGGCACTGCAGTCTTCATTATAATTATTACAAAGACAAAGGTATGAGCAGGGCCAGCTATTTATTTGTAGGGCCTACTGCAATATGAAAATATGGGCTTTTTGGTCAAAAGCAGGAAAAAAGCTTTTCGTTTTCTTTTGCACTCTCTCTCTTGAAATGTCATGGTGTTTTTATTTGCTGCTTAATGTCATATTCCTTCAGACAGAGAGATGCTCCTGAGGTGTGTACCAAATTTACAGTGCCAGGGTCACCACTCTGCAACTCAATGTAACCCTCCCAGCATCCACATCCATTACCCAGCAGTAAGCCCCTGCTGGGGGTAGAGTGGCTACAGATGCTCATCAGTGTGGGAGAGAGACGTTGAGAATTTGTCTGCTCTAGGGAGATGGGGAGGGGCAGTATGCAGGATCATGTGTAAGCGAAAGCCCCAAGTCCCCTGCCACTTGCCCTACTATTCCATCAGACTTCACTAACAAAACACAAATTAAAGATAATATTGTTAAGAATTTTAAGATGGCATCCACAAAGTTTTAACCCTCATGTGCTTGTGCAATTGTACTGATAACAAGCCAGCCCTGGTTGTGAGTTCTTCTACCCAACCTGTTACTCTAAGTGAACAGATTGGAAATGGATAACACTACTAACATTTTTAGTTTGGATTTTTCAGAGACAAACCTTGACAAAAATGTTACTACGGATTAGGAAGTCTTTCCAGAAAAGCATGGTAGGAGAATGGAGAAGTGGGGCAGGAAGTGAAGGAACTCAAGTGGGATTCTAAAATGTTTCATGGAAACAGTTTCAAATGCTCAGGAGATCTCTTCAGCCAGTGTAGGTCACACCTCTGAGTTGTCTTGCAACAGCATGAGAGCTATATTATTTATAGCTCCATACCTGCCAGTCTTGTTAAAGGATACCCCCCAGGAATAAGTTCCCAGCTACTACCTGTTCTCCCAGCAGCATGCAAGCCCAAGTTGACTGGGCCAATCTAAAGGGAGCCCTTTGATAAAGAAATGGAGGTACCAGTGGTAGCAGAGAAAGCACACAGACTCAGAACATTGTTGCACTACAGAATGGTAAGAGACAAGGGAATATGCGCCAAGCACCAAGAACATGTGCTGCAGTAACTATCCAAAACTGAAGGACTGCTTCTGCAGGCTACAGTTGGACTTTTTTTTTTCCTTTTGCTGATATTCATAGGCAATGGAAACATTGTGAAGTTCTTTGAAAGTTACTTCTGCAAGGTAGATGTTTGTACCTTCCCTTGGTGACAACGATGAGCAATATCAGTAATGCAGACTGGACTAAAGAACAGATTTTAGTTAAACAAAAAGCTAACAGTCACATCTAACTCTCAAAGGTCTTCAAAAAATCAAGTTCTTCTTGTTGTAAGCCACATCTGGCAAAGTTGATAATGGGGATATAAAATAAAGATAATGGAGAGTGTTGCATGCATATGTATGCGTGAATTTTTCTGTAAAGTAACTATAAATTTAATCAAGTTTCAAAGCAGTGGTCCCCACAGGACCATTACTCTGGGACTGTATTCTTTTCCCCAATCCATGCTACTTAGCATACATTAAACCGAGAAGAAGAATGTTTAAGTTGACTAAAAGTTTAATTTTGATTTACATGTATCTATTACTACTATCCTTTTTACTTTACTTATTTATCCATCTAATAAATATTTGTTTAGCCCCTAGTGCCTGTGTTCTGGGAGAGAAGGGCTCAGTGAAGATATTCTTGATCACCCAATCCAAGCGGCTTTCCCATCTCTAATGTCTTCTCACCTTTTCCAGGGTTATTTCCTTAATTGTAGTTTTCATCAACTTACTGTGCCTTTTTTATTTGCTCACTTATTTATTTCTTTATTCCTCCTATTTACATAACCAGATTGAATAGAGGATTGAATTAGAATACCCAAAGTAACTTGCAATGTTCATATTACATGATGCTATAAAGAATATTTTTTTAACAATTAGAGACATTTCAAATCAAGATGGGCTTCTTCATGACATAGTGAATTGTTTATTACTGCACTTTTTACGACAGAGTCTGAATGTTGGTTTGTTTAAGATGTTGAAGAGATGATTCCTGCATTAGAAAAAGAATTTGAATGGGATATCCTTTTTTTTTTTTGGCCAACATGTAAAATTTTTATTTTTTATTTATTTTATTTATTTTTTTTAGGATTTTCTTTTTTTGTTATGTTAATCACCATACATTACATCATTAGTTTTTTATAAATTTTTTATTGTTATGTTAATCACCATATATTACATCATTAGTTTTTGATGCAGTGTTCCATGATTCATTGTTTGTTCATAACACCCAGTGCTCCATGCAGAATGTGCCCTCCTCAATACCCATCATCAGGCTAACCCAATCCCCCACCCCCTCCCCTCTAGAACCCTCAGATTGTTTTTCAGAGCTTTTTATTAAAGATTTTTATTTATTTCACAGAAAGAGAGAGAGAAAGCACAAGCAGGGGGAGGGGCAGAGGGAGAGGAATAAGCAAACTCCCTGCTGAGCAGGGAGGGAGCCTGACATGGGGTTTGATCCCAGGGCCCTGAGATCATGACCTGAACTAAAGGCAGTTGCTTAACTGAGTCACCCAGTCACCCCTGTATGGGATATCTTTAAAGATCATTTTAATCTTTGAGAGTGAAAACTAAAAAAGAAAAATAATGAAAGCAGAAATATGAAAAGAAAGACAAATGGTCAGGTACTTGAACTGTTTCTTTATGGGCTGAAACAGAGCTATTTTATGAGGTTAATGGAAGAAACATTTGGAAAACACAGTGACTGAGCACTACATCAAAATTAATGATGTACTATATATTGGCTAATTGCATTTAAATAAAAAATAAAAAAATAAACTTAACAGCAAAAAAAAAAGAAAAAGAAAGAAGAAAGAAAGAAAGAAACACTAGAAAACCAGGAGATGGCTTGTGCTTGAATCTTTTCTGTATCACATCAAAGGTTGGCCTGCCAAGCATCACTGTTACCATCATGTGTGCCAACATCACAAAATATGCAAGGGCTTTTAAGTGTATTCAAACATGGCATCATTAAATGAGAAATGTCATTAGATTCTTAATTTTCATTTCTCAAATTGCATGTATGGGGTTGACCCATAGGGAATAATATTATATGGAAAAAATGTTCAGATGTCAACAATTTCATATACACAGATCTAAAACCATGAGACATAGTCATTGATAACTCTGAAAGAAACATCAAAGTTCATCTTGTCTTTCTTAATGTATTCAATAGACTTTCTTCAGACAGAATTAAAAAGGTTTTTCACTATATCCTGTGTATTATAGATCACAAAATTTTCTCTAAATCAATATACTTTTTCCATCACTAATTTACTAAATATTTTAAAGAATTTAATAATCTTATTTCAATTTAATCAACTCCGATTTAATTATATTCTCTTTTAGAAGGACTCTAAAAGTGGAAAAGATGAAAAGACTATATGAGACAGTTGCTGAAAGAAAAGAGGCCTTCCAGATGTAAAAAAAAAACAGGCTTGGGAAGGAGACTTCTACAATGAGTGGAGTCCTTTCATGGTTCTACTCTGGGATCATTTTAATTACCTCTATTCTAACACTCCTAGTTAGTTTTTACCCTCTCTCAGTGACTACTATGATTTCCCATCCTGGTGTCAGGAACTGGCATGGGTCTGAGATTTTACCTTGCTTGAAACATAGCAAGTTAGCCTGTCAGTTGCATAGGTGCTGACAGAAGACATAAGGCCTTTGGGTCAGAGAAAAAAGACTTCATCATGCCTGGCACAACAGGCAGAATAAGTTTCAACTGCATTAGTTACCCTTTTTTTACAAGTTCCATGGGAGTGGTGAGGAGCAGCCCAGTTGAGTGCTGTGCACACAGTAGGTCTGTGTCACAGCCAAGGAACACTGAACTTCAAAAACTTTTACTCCTACAAGGGCCTGCTGGCGACCTATCCAATCTTTGCCCAGGAGGAGAGCATTATCTTTGTTATCCTGATTTGAAAGAGATATAGTCTCTAACTTCTAAGGCTATCTGCTGTGCAAACATCCTTGAAGAGATAATACAAAACAAAGATAGCTGTCACAAGATGTATAGAAATACATCTCAGAGGAATTGTCTTAGAACATTAGTAGTAGTGTTTTTTTGTTGTTGTTTGTTTTGTTTTTTGTTTTTTTGTTTTTTTAGTAGAAATTAGCAAGCATTGCCATTTGACTTATTTAATTTCTGTTATTCATCTTCTGGAGGTCAGAGTCTCATGTATGTATCTTGATGTATTCAATATCTGAAATATTGTTGCAATATTTACTCTCCTTGGATGCATATAAAAATTCTTTTGGTTTTGTGGGTGGGTAAAAGCAGAAGTGTCCTATAAACTAAAGTATTAAAAGTTCTCCCTTATTTTTGAAGGAATCAGGCTAATTTTCTATAAATTCTGTATTGTCTCTAAACTTTTGTGGTCCTAATGCATTGTTTGTTTGTTTTCCCCTCAACACTAAGAGTAACGTGATGATTAAGTGTCTGGACTATGGAATCGGATCTAACACAAATGCTACTCTGCTACTTGCTAGTTATATGTTCTTGGGAAAGTTACCTACCCTCTATAAGTCATGGGTACCTCCTCTAGTAAGGGAGAAAATAGTAATACCTATCTCATTAAATTCTGAGACTTAGTAAAACATCTGGCACATTGTTACTATGGAAAATGCTACCTATTATAAGAATACTAATTTAGGAAATATAGAAAAGCATGAATAAGAACATAATTTTTTTCTCCACCAGGAAAAAACACTATTAACATTCTGGTTTATCTGCTACAGGGACGTACACACTCACACACACACACACACACACACACACACATATGGAGCATATCATACATATTTGTGTCCTAAACTGCCCTTCCTTCTTATAAGCATGTCAGGTACATTTCTTAAGTTGGCTAAATATTCTATAAAAGACATGTTTATCTGTGGCTGTACATTATTATATCATGTAGATGTATCATAATTGAACCAACAGACATTTAGTCAGTTTCCATACATTAATTTGTATACATTTTTATATATACCTCTGAGGTGAACATCATTATATATAAAGTAAAATCCAAGGAGTAGAACTGGAAGGCTAAATGAAGTGAGCATATTAAAATCTTTTAAGACATGGTACCAAATGTGTCTCTAGTGTTCAAGAAAATAGTGATATAATCTGTTATTTTAAAAGAATTACTCTGGTTGCTGTGTAGAAATAGAAGGCAAGAAAAGAAGTAGAGGTGTAAATTAGAATAATACGTATCAAACTTTAATGTGTCTATGATCACATGGGATACCTTAAAATGCAGATTCCAATTCAGTAGTCCATATATGCCTGTGACCCTACATGTCCAGCAGTGTTGCAGGTGATGCGAATGCTGCCTTCTGGTCTGTGAACCGTGTTTTGAATCACAAAAAGCTAGAAGACAATTTCAGTAATTGAGTTGAGAGATTATGGTGGCTTAGAAGAGAACATAGCAATGGAAATGTGGATGTTTGATGTATTTTAAAGGTAAAGTAAATCTAATCTTTAATAGCTGAGTATATCTAGTCCAGTTAATTAACCTCTCCGATCCCAGTATCATAATTTGTGAAAAATAGACTATAATACATATTACCTAGATTGTTGGAACAAACCAGAAAGTGTTTTATGAACTAGTAACTACTATTTAATACATCAGATTTTTGCCATCTGTTAATTAACGTTCAATAACTATTGGCTTTTAATAGTATATTTGTTCTCTAGAAATTTTTTACTAAGAGAATTACATAGAATTGGTTTTTGGATGCTTTTTTTCTCCAGTAGGTAGGGGTAGATGAGATAAGTAAAGGTATATGAAATCTTTTATAAAGGTAGCTAACAAATAATAAGATTTAACCTATTTAAGGATGAGAAGATGAAAAATTTTACCCTGAAAATTAATTCTAGATAGGAATTTTCAGTAGCTCATTAGTATTGATTGGAATATTCTAGTGGGAAAAATAACTGAGACAAAAGTTCCAAAGAATTGAAAGTTTTTTGTAAAGGATTTTGTATCATGAGGCCAAGATGCTAAGCAAGATAAATTGAGATCTGCAAATTTTAAAACATCAAGGGCAAAAACCAAAACAAACAAAAACCAAAAAAGTTAAAACCAAAACAGAAAAAACCTTTAAGGAAAACGCTTTCAGTATTAAGATTGGGTAGGAATGAGATGAGCAAAACTGAAGTAACAAAGGAGATGGAATTTTGATGGACCATAAAGACAATGAAAATATATATGCAAAAAGAAAACTGGAATCATAGTGAATTTCTTAAAAGTGTAAATTAGTTGTTTACTATGTTGTTTTCTGAAAGAACATTAAAAAGTGAACACAAGCTAAGGACAAATAATCTGTCCAATGCTTAGCAACTGAGGATATACAACTAAAGGATGGTCATATGACCTTTGGCTTCCTTTGAGGTCTTGCATTTTTTTTAGAAATTTCTTTAGCCCTAGATGGTCAAGAATGAAATCATTTTTCTTAAGATTTAAGCTAAACCATGAAGGATAGATATGATTTTATTCAGCAGAAATGGCCCACAAATGTCTTTCTGGAAGACATATGTATATTCAGAAAACAAAATGTAAGAACAGATTAGAATTAGAATATTTATGTGGTCAAATGGAGGGTGAGCACAGTAGTAAAACCTGCAAAATTAAGTAGGGATATGTCACTGTACTGGTTTTCTGTTGATGCCATAACAAATTACTATAAATGTAGTGGCTTAAAACCATTTGTTTATTAACTTATAGTTTAGTAGGTCAGAAGTCCATGTGGACTCTGGCTCTAGATCCCACAACACTCAAATCAAGGTATTGGTCAGCCTAGGCTCATATATGGAGGTTCTGGAGAAAAGTCTGCTCCCAGCTTATTCATGGCAGAATCTTATTACCTTGTGGTTGTAGGGCTGAGATCTCTGTTTCCATGTTGCCCATCAGCTGAAGGTCATTCTCAGCTTTTATGGGCATTCTCTGTCCAGGGCTTTATTTATATGGATGTCATTAGGTTCAGGAGCAGAGAGACCAAAGAAGTGTTTTAGGAAAATTCATTTGGTTATGCCTTTAAGCAAATTTCCTCTATTTCAAATATGTGTATTTATATTTAATAACACTTATGAAGGCTTACCATTCCTTGAGGAATATTCATTTATTTAATATAATTAAGTTTGCAGCAGTGATTTTGTCCTGAGGTTTAAACTCTAATATAACATACCTTTTCAACCTTTTTATAAAAATATTAATCTGTATTTAATATGCATTTCCCTATTCTTCATCAAGGTATCCCTTTCTCTTAAACAGATCTGAAAGTATTTTCTCTCCCATAAATTTTTTCTGTGAGCTCTCATCTGAGTAACTGGCTGCTTTCTTCCTCCCTGTTCTAGATGGTCATATTTCTACAGTAACTTTTACTAATCCTTATACTAATTATGTAATTCAATTTTCTTTGCATTCATAGATTACAGTGGTGTCTTGAAAATAATGTTCTTCATGTTGACTCATGTATTTCAGGATCTAATATACTTATTTTTTTATTAATAGGTCTTATTTTGAATTATAAACTCATTACAGGATAAGGATGATATTTCTGCTAATAAGCTATAATTTTTAGTGTAGAGCAAAGACATATTAAGCATTTAATGACTTATTTTAGTAGGAAAGATGAAAATATTATATTTATACTGGTCATTTAAGATATACCAGTAATTAATGTCGGATAATACTCTGAAATAGTGTGTATAATTGGAAAAATTTTCACTGTCTGCATCAATTAATCAAAAGCTGGAAATGAGCACCTATTATGTATTGGGAGACAATTCTCCATGGGTCTTTTGTATGTCTGCACATCCATGGGTCTTTTGTGTGTCTGCACATCTTGTGAACAGAGGCACTGACAGCTTTTGTTCTGGATGATCTTTTCAAGAATATTTCCAAAACAAACAGACTTGTAAAATTAGAAATATTGTCCCTTCCAGGAAAGAAGGAAGATTTGTTGGCTGTCCATATAAAGATAATATGTTGCTCTGGGGAAAAGGCTCATTATAAAACATTGGAGTTAAATGGAGATTCCTCTCCTGTAAAGCAATCCACTGCATATGCAGGTGTCACCTCTCTCTTGTTGTGTCAATCTGTGAAAATTGGGTGTAGGGAACTGGGGCTAGAAAATGATCATACTTTGGCCAGTGCTATTGCTACGGGTAATTAACTGCCTTCCTCTCTGACTCAGGAATTCTGTGTTTTCTGCAGCATCTGTGAGTCTGAGGTAGCCTAGCTTGTTAGCTTGTGAGTAGAGTAAGATCCTAGACCCTTACTAGTTATTGACATTATGTTTCAGATATTTTGCTACATGTATAAAGTAGAATAAACTATATTTTTGCCCTCATGTAGCTAATAATCTGTCTTGGCCTGCTTATATTTGAGACAATAAGGACAAAGAAAAAAACTAGAAGTTTATAATAGGACTGACCTTTTTTTTTTTTTTTTTACTATTAGTCCAGTGTATTTTGCTGTTCTTTAAAACTAAGCCACAATACTTTCATCAGTGTAATTCCATTATTTCTGCATTAAAAAAACTTGGCTTAACTTGAATCACATAACCCTTAAACTTTGCTAAGAGAATATTAATTTAAAATTAATCAAAATTGGACTCATTTAGAAAGTTTAAAATCTTTTAGAGGGTCCTTATTTTTTGTTGTCGTTTTTTGTTTGTTTAGTTGGTTGATTGGGTTCTTTTTGAAATTTGTAGGAATACTTTGATTTTTGTTTTTAATATTCATACAGTAATATTGACTGTGTGTGTGTGTGTGTGTGTGTGTGCATGTGCATACTTCTGTGACCTTAGGTATTTGTAACCAGAACCACATCAGTTCCATAATCCCCAAAACCACTAGAGGATCCTTATTTTAATTTCCATTTTCCTGCAATACTGTAAAGGTTATCTTTTCCTAAATTTGTTGACCATTAGAATCTCAGTTCCATCTCCTTTGTTACTTCTAGATGACTCTGTGGTAGCTATTTTAAGATTGGGGGAGAAAATTATATTTAATAAAAAAAAAGAATGCCCTAAGGTGGTTTGAGGAGACAGAGGGGAAAGGCTATTAGAGAGATTCTGAGGCCTAATTCCAGGCATGCGCCATCTGTTCCCTGAGTCTAACCTCGCCTCTCACAGAATGATTTATTTTAATTAGAATATGAATCCTTACTCATTTGGCCTAGAGACACTCAAGCTGGAAGGACAGAGGAGTCTCATTCTTGGACCCTGGCCCAGGATTAGCAGCTTCCTGGGACAAAAGATAGGAGACCATGATAACCATATGTCATTCTTTTAGAAAATAATATTAGGAGGAATAAATTGAGAACTGTTGGTTATATCGTTTTACAGTAGTATTGGTGTCTCTAGAGGTCAGGGGCAATAGATGACATGATAAATTATGTTAGTAGGGAGGAGTGTCTTGTCTTTAAGCCCAGCTTGATTACTTAAATCTGGTTATGGGACCATTTTTTTTTCCTATACAATACCCACCTTAATTCTAGGAAATAAGATTACTTAGTGTTCTATGGGAGCTACAAACAAAAGCAAATGAAAGATTATGAGCCTGCCATGAATCTTTAGGACAGTTGTAATCAAACTTTAGCCTACATCAGAATCACTAGGAAGACCTATAAAAACAGATTGCTGGACTCCACCTCCAAAGTTTCTGACTCAGTGTATCAAAATCAGAATTAGCATTTATAATAAGCCCCCAGGTGATACTGATGCTGCTGGTTCTGGGACCATACTTTTGAGAACCATAGTTCTATGCTACTGGCAGAATAGAAGAGAAAATATTTTAATCTAAAATATAGTGCTCTTTGTTATAAGGCATGTACAATTTGCCTCTGTAATTAATGTCTTCATCCACTCAACAAATAATTGATAAGGGCACATGAACAAGGGAATAACTCTGGTAGTAGTGTGGCTGATAAATTGATGAAGTAGACATGAATCTTATCCACAGAAGGCTTCCAGGGTAAAAGAAGAGATAAGGCAGGTAGAAGACAATGATTTCCAACAGAAAATCTAAAGCCATAACACAAGGTGTCAATATAGTGCTGTGGAGGGTGAAGAAGGGAGAGATTTCTGAGGGAGGTCAAAAGGTGTGGAGGTCCTGGTAACTAGGGTAGTCTTCATAGCTCTACTCATGCCTAAATTCTCTTCTTGCCTCATAAAAACTATTCAGTTTGCACACTTAGATTCTGCCATACAGCTCTACTTATGTGACAAATATTTAAGTATATTTGCCACATATTGAGAGCTGGAGCTTGTTGGCATGGTTGGTTTCATAATATAATATGTGGTAATAGTTTTATTGCATTTTGATTCCATTAATATAGTTATAAGTAATTATGAGATTCAGAAAAGGTGGTAGTGAACATATATTTGATAAAAATATGCACACAATTTTAAAAGGGTAGAGTCTTTCAGCCTACTCATCAGATTGATACTAGATTAACGGTTCAGAATTTTTGGTTATATTCTGTAATCCTTTGCTTAGAAAATGGTCAGTGTTACTTTCTAAATTGTATTTCTATGCTGAAAGCTCTTCAAGCACAAAATAAACCTCTCCTTTAAATATGGGACAAGCAGAGGTAAAACAAACACATTTGGTGGTGTTGAACAAATTCTTACTTTGAATATTAGAAAGGAAACAAGAACACATCATCATGTGTGTAATTAGTGCAAAATCCCAAACCATATTGATGCTTAAAATATATTTAACAGGACTTCACAGATATATTCAGAACATTCCATCCCAAAGCAACAGAATACACATTCTTCTCTAGTGCCCATGGAACATTCTCCAGTAGATCACATCCTAGGTCACAAATCAGGTCTCACCCGGTACCAAAAGACTGGGATCATTCCTTGCATATTTTCAGACCACAGTGCTTTGAAACTAGAACTCAATCACAAGAGGAAAGTTGGAAAGAACTCAAATACATGGAGGCTAAAGAGCATCCTACTAAAGAATGAATGGGTCAACCAGGAAATTGAAGAAGAATTAAAAAAATTCATGGAAACCAATGAAAATGAAAACACAACTGTTCAAAATCTTTGGGATGCAGCAAACGCAGTCCTAAGAGGAAAGTATATAGCAATACAAGTCTTTCTCAAGAAACAAGAAAGGTCTCAAATACACAACCTAAGTCTACACCTAAAGGAGCTGGAGAAAGAACAGCAAATAAAGCTGAAACCCAGCAGGAGAAGAGAAATAATAAAGATCAGAGCAGAAATCAATGAAATAGAAACCAAAAGAACAGTAGAACAGAGCAATGAAACTAGGAGCTGGGTCTTTGAAAGAATTAATAAGATTGATAAACCCCTGGCCAGACTTATCAAAAAGAAAAGAGAAAGGACCCAAATAAATAAAATCCTGAATGAAAGAGGAGAGATCACAACCAACACCAAAGCAATACAATTATAAGAACATATTATGAGCAACTATATGCCAGCAAATTAGATAATCTGGAAGAAATGGATGCATTCCTAGAGATGTATAAACTACAAAATCTGAACCAGGAAGAACTAGAAAACGTGAACAGACCTATAAACACTAAGGAAGTTGAAGCAGTCATCAAAAATCTCCCAAAAAACAAGAGCCCAGGGCCAGATGACTTCCCAGGGGAATTCTACCAAACATTTAAAGAAGAATTAATACCTATTCTTCTGAAACTGTTCCAAAAAATAGAAATGGAAGGAAAACTTCTAAACTCCTTTGATGAGGCCACCATTACCTTGATCCCAAAACCAGAGACCCCATCAAAAAGAATTACAGACCAATATCCCTGATGAACATGGATGCAAAAATTCTCACCAAAATACCAGCCAATAGGATCCAACAGTACATTAAAAGGATTATTCACTGCGACCAAGTGGGATTTATTCCTGAGCTGGTTGGTTCAACATGCACCAATCAACCAATGTGATACACTACATTAATAAAAGAAAGAACAAGAACCATATGATCCTCTCAATAGATGCAGAAAAAGCATTTGACAAAGTACAGCATCCTTTCTTGATCAAAACTCTTCAGATTATAGGGATAGTGGGTACATACCTCAATATCATAAAAGCCATCTATGAAAAACCCACAGCGAATATCATTCTCAATGGGGACAAACTGAGAGCTTTCCCCCTAAGGGCAGGAACACAGCAGGGATGTCCACTGTCACCACTGCTATTCAACATAGTACTAGAAGTCCTAGCCACAGCAATCAGACAACAAAAAGAAATCAAAGGCATCCAAATCGGCAAAGAAGAAGTCAAACTCTCACTCTTTGTAGATAATATGATACTTTATATAGAAAACCGAAAGACTCCACCCCAAAACTGCTAGAACTCATACAGGAATTCAGTAAAGTGACAGGATATAAAATCAATGCACAGAAATCAGTGGCATTCCTATACGCCAACAACAAGAGAGAAGAAAGAGAAATTAGGAGTCGATCCCATTTACAATTGTACCCAAAACCATAAGATACCTAGGAATAAGTCTAACCAAAGAGGCAAAGAATCTGTACTCAGAAAATATAAAATACTCATGAAAGAAATTGAGGAAGACACAAAGACATGGAAAAACGTTCCATGCTCATGGATTGGAAGAACAAATATTGTGAAGATGTCAATGCTACTTAGAGCAATCTACACATTTAATGCAATCCCTATCAAAATACCATCAACTTTTTTCAAAGAAATGGAACAAATAATCCTAAAATTTCTGTGGAACCAGAAGAGACCCCGAATAGCCAGAGGAATGTTGAAAAAGAAAAGCAAAGCTGGCGGCATCACAATTCTGGACTTCAAGTTCTATTACAAAGCTGTCATCATCAAGACAATATGGTACTGGCACAAAAACAGACACATAGATCAATGGAACAGAATCGAGAGCCCAGAAATGGACCCTCCACTCTATGGTCAACTAATCTTCCACAAAGCAGGAAAGAATGTCCAGTGGAAAAAAGACAGTCTCTTCAACAAATGATGTTGGCAAAATTGGACAGCCACATGTAGAAGAATGAAACTGGACCATTTTCTTACACCACACACAAAAGTAGACTCAAAATGGTTGAAAGACCTCCATGTAAGACAGGTGTCCATCAGAATCCTAAAGGAGAACACAGGCAGCAACCTCTTCGACTTCAGCCACAGCAAATTCTTCCTAGAACCATCGCCAAAGGCAAGGGAAGCAAGGGCAAAAATGAACTATCGGGACTTCATCAAGATAAAAAGCTTTTGCACAGCAAAAGAAACAGTCAACAAAACCAAAAGTCAGCTGACAGAATGGGAGAAGATATTTGCAAATGACATATCAGATAAAGGGCTAGTATCCAAAATCTAGAAAGAACTTATCAAACTCAACACGCAAAGAACAAATGATCCAATCAAGAAATGGGCAGAAGACAAGAACAGACATTTTTCCAAAGAAGACATCCACATGGCCAGCAGACACATGGAAAAGTGCTCAACATCACTCAGCATCAGGGAAATCCAAATCAAAACCTCAATGAGATACCACCTCACACCAGTCAGAATGGCTAAAATTAACAAGTCAGGAAATGACAGATGTTGGCGGGGATGCAGAGAAAAGGGAACTCCTACACTGTTGGTGGGAATGCAACCTGGTGCAGCCACTCTGGAAAATAGTATGGAGGTTCCTCAAAAAGTTGAAAATAGAGCTACCATATGACCCAGCAATTGCACTACTGGGTATTTACCCCAAAGATACAAATGTAGGGATCCGAAGGGGTACATGCACCCCGATGTTTATAGCAGCAATGTCCACAATAGCCAAACTGTGGAAAGAGCCAAGATGTCCATTGACAGATGAATGGATAAAGAAGTGGTGGTATATATATACAATGGAATATTATGCAGCCATCAAAAGGAATGAACTCTTGCCATTTGCAACGACGTGGATGGAACTGGAAGGTATTATGCTGAGCGAAATAAATCAATCAGAGAAAGATATGTATCATATGATCTCACTGATAATGAGGAATTCTTAATCTCAGGAAACAAACTGAGGTTTGCTGGAGTAGGGGGTGTGAGAGGGATGGGGTGGCTGTTGATAGACATTGGGGAGGGTATGTGCTATGGTGAGTGTTGTGAATTGTGTAAGACTGATGAATCACAGACCTGTACCTCTGAAACAAATAATACATTATATGTTAAAAAAAAGAAGAAGATAGCAGGAAGAGAAAAATGAAGGGGGGGAAGTCGGAGGGGAAGATGAACCATGAGAAACTATGGACTCTGAGAAACAAACTGAGGGTTCTAAAAGGGAGGGGGGTGGGGGGATGGTGATGGGTATTAAAGAGGGCACAGATTGAATGGAGCACTGGGTGTAATATGCAAACAATGAATCATGGAACACTACATCAAAAACTAATGATGTACTGTATGGTGATTAACATAACATAATGAAATAAAAAAAGTCATAAAAAATCTACTTATCAATCATCAACACACATTCATCCCATTTCAGAAGCCTAATTAAAAAGTAATTTCAAAAATAGTTTTATATTTTTTAATTCTATATATATTTCTTTTTTTTAAAGATTTTATTTATTCATTTGAGAGAGAGAGAGAGAGAGCACAAGCAGGGTTAGAGGCAGAGGAAGAGGGAAAAGCAGACTCTCCACTGAGCAGGGAGTCGGATGTGGGACTCGATCTCAGGACCCTGGGATCATGACCTGAGCCGAAGGCAGGCACTTAACCATCTGAGCCACCCAGGCGCCACTTAATTCTGCATATATTTCAAATATTTTTGTGTCTATGATTGTATACTTTATATAAATATAAATACAAACATATATTAATACATATTCTAAAAAGTTCATGAGGTGGGCTTTATATTATCCAAGATGAATATACATATTTTTTTCCTCTTTCATTTGGTCATTTCTAGAAGTCTTAAATATCATAAAGTTGAACTCAGGTTTACAGTACTTAGTGTGGGGAAAAAATCCACCTATGCAAATGCTTCCATTTTCTTAAACCAGATTCAGGAATTCTTGAAATAGTCATTTAATATTCCCTGAACCTCTACTATGAAGTAGCACTGTACTACAGTAGGAAAGTAATATGACTATGCTTTTATATTTATGTGGTATGAAGGTATGGAGAGAAACAATGTTTTAAACAGAAAATTAACTTGAACTGCAGTAAATAATAGATGAAAGTTTATACCTCAGGGTGCCTTCTCTTCACAGTTCTTTCTGTTAATGAAACATCCAGTGAGTAGATGCATTTCACCATGTGAAATTGGAAAGTGTGATAGATTTCTTTTTCTTTTTTTTTTTTGACTGTGATTACATGTGCCTTGTGTCTTTGGTGGTAATAGCATTTAGAAAGGATTTCTATGTTAAGAATATCACTACTGTTCACCTAATTTTGTTGCATAGGTTTTTACTGTTACACAGTGAATGCAATTTTAACCCAATTTCTTTCCGTGTAACTTTATTGGCATGTCAAAGTCAATACACGTTTCCACTCCAAGGCAAGAAGTTCCACAAGAAGAGTCAGGTTTTATACCAAGCCTGTGGCTCTGATTATTTTTTTGAAACATCTCAAAAAGCTGGGTTGGCAAACTGTCAGTGTGTTGAATTTAAAAAGTAAAACAAATATACAGATATTTTTCTGTTTCTTCAAATTAATGAGAGGTGAATGGATTATTTTCTTCCCTTATCTAAAACACACATGTGTATATTTATCTTTTTTTAATTTAAATTCAGTTAGCCAACTTATAGTATGTTGTTAGCTTCAGATATAGTGTTCAATAATTTATTAGTTGCATTAACATTTAGTGCTCATCACATCACGTGCCCTCCTTAATGCCCATCACCCAGTAACCCTATGTCCCCACCCACCTCCCCTCCAGCAACCCTCAGTTTGTTTCCTATAGTTAAGAGTCTCTCATGGTTTTTCTCCCTCTCTGATGACTTCCCATTCTGTTTTCCCTCCCTTCCTCTATTGTCCTCTGCCCTTTTCTTATATTCCACCTATAAGTGAAACCATATGATAATTGTCTTTCTACGATTGACTTTTTTCGCTTACCCTAATACCCTCCAGTTCCATCCATGTCGATGTAAATGGTAAGTATTCATCCTTTCTGATGGCTGAGTAATATTCCATTGTGTGTGTGTGTGTGTGTATATATATATATACACATCTTTATCCATTCATTTGTTGATGGCTATTTTAGCTCTTTCCACAGTTTGGTTATTGTGGACATTGCTGCTATGAAGAATGGGGTGCAGGTGCCCCTTCGGATCACTACATTTGGATCTTTGGAGTAAACACCTAGTAGTTTAATTGCTGGGTCGTAGGGTAGCTCTATTTTGAACTTCTTGAGGAACCTTTATACTGTTTTCCAGAGTGGCTGCGCCAGCTTGCATTTCCACCAACAATGTAAGAGGGTTCCCCTTTCTCCACATCCTCACCAACATTTGTTGTTTCCTGTCTTGTTAATTTTAGACAGTCTGACTGGTATGAGGTGGTATTGCTGTATTTCCTGATGCCAAGTGATTGTGGAACATTTTTTCATGTGTCTTTTGGACATTTGTATGTCTTTGGAGAAATGTCTGTTCATGTCTTCTGCCCATTTCTTGATTGGATCATTTGTTCTTTGGGTGTTGAGTTTGATAAGTTCTTTATAGATTTTGGATACTAGCCCTTTATCTGATATGTCCTTTGCAAATATCTTCTCCCATTCTGTAGTTTGTCTTTAGTTCTGTTGACTGTTTCCTCTGATGCTCAAATTATCCATTTGACCAGTGGAGCCTTTTCAAGGTGACTTCTGTGCCTTCCTGCTGGCATCCTTGCAAGTTGTCTCAGAGGTTATTTTTGTTCATTTCTTTTTAAAATAAAAAAAAATTACGTTGCTTCTCTCCAGCCATCATTCTCAATATTGTTCCCATAATACTCCTACACCTTTATACACACACACACACACACACACACACACACACACACACAGACACACACACTATTCAATTTATTTAAACTAAAACACAAACAAACAAAGAGTGTAAGCATTTCTCCCACCCCCCCATCCCTCTGCCTCTGGTAACCACCACTCTATTCTTTGTATCTATGAGATTGGTTTTTATTTTTATTTTATTTTAGATTCCACATATAAGACAGATGATATGGTATTTGTTTTTCTCTAACTTATTTCACTTAGTGTAATGCCTTCAAGGTCGATGGGTACCATATGTGATACATACACATATATGTATGTGTGTGTGTGTATGTGTATCCCATATTTTCTTTATCCAGTCATCCATGGATGGATACTTAGGTTGCTACCATATCTTGGCTCCTGTAAATAATACACTGTGAACAGTTGGCAGCACATTATCTTTTAGAGTTATTCTTTTTGTTTTCCTCAGATAAGTAGTCAGAAGTAGAATTGCTAAATCATATGGTAGTTCTCTTTTTGATTTTTGAGGAACATTCCATACTGTTTTCCATAATTACTACACAAATTTTCATTCCCAACAACGGTGTACAAAGGGTACCCTTTTCTCTGTATCCTTGCCAACACTTGTTATGTCTTGTCTTTTTGATAATAGCCTAACAGGTTTCTAACAGGTGTGAGATGATATCTAATTGTAGTTTTGTTTTGCATTACCCTGATAATTAATGATGTTGAGTATTTTCTCATGTGTCTATTGGCCATCTGTATGTCTTCTTTGGAAAAATATCCATTCAGATCTGCCCATTTTGTCATTGGATTGCTTGCTTTTTTGCCATTGTGTTGTAGGAATTCTTTATATATTTTGGACATTAGTCTTCATCAGATTTTCAAATATTTTCTCCCATTTGGTGGATTGCCTTTTTATTTTGCTGATGGTTTACTTTTCTGTGAAAAGGTTTTTAGTTCGTTGTACTCTCACTTTTTTATTTTTTATTTTGTTGCTTTTGCTTTTGACACCAGACTTAAAAAATCATCACCAAGACCTATGTCAAGGAGCTTATCACCTATGTTTTCTTCTAGGAGTTTTAAGATTTCTAGAAGTTTGAAGATTTAAATGGATTTAAGACTTTATTTTCAAGTCTTTAACCCATTCTGAGTTAATTTTTGTGTATGGTATAAAGTGGTTCAGTTTCATTATTTTGCGTGTGGCTGTCCAATTTTCCCAGCACCAATTATGCTAAAGACTATTCTTGCCCCACTGTATATTCTTGGTTCCTTTGTTGTAAATTAATTGACTATTTATGCATAGGTTTATTTCTCTGCTTTCTGTTCTGTTCCATTGATCTGTGTGTCTGTTTTTATGCCTATATCATAGTAGTTTAATTACTACAGCTTTGTAATACAGTTTGAAATCAGGGAGTGTTATACCTTCAGTTTGTTTATCTTTTTCAAGATTGCTTTGGCTATTTGCAGTTTTTTGTGGTTCCATACAAATTTTAGCATTATTTGTTGTATTTCTATGAAAAATGGCATTGGGATTATAATAGGGATTGCATTGAATCAGTAGATTGCTTTGGGTTTATGGGCATTTAAAAATATGACTTCTTCCAATCCATGAGCACAGAATACCTTTACATTTATTAGTGTCTCTTCAACTTTCATTAATTTCTTGTAGTTTTCAATATACAGGTTTTTCACTTCCTTGGTTAAGTTTATTCCTGGGCATTTTATTCTTTTTGATGCAATTGTAAATGGGATTATTTTCTTAATTTCTATTTCTGATAGTTTTTTATTATTGTATGGAAATGCAACAGATTACTCTATGTATTGATTTTGTATCCTTCAGCTTTAATGAATTTGATTATTCTAACTGTTTTTTGATAGAATCTTTAGGGTTTTCTATATATAATATTCTATTTGCAAATAGTGACAGTTTTACTTCTTCCTTCTGAATTTGGATATTTGTTATTTATTTTTATTTTTAGAGATTTTATTTATTTATTTGACAGAGAGAAAGAGAGACCACTAGAGAGGGAACACAAGCAGGGGGAGTGGGAGAGGGAGAAGGAGGCTTCCATGGAGCAGGGACTCCCAATGTGGGGCTCGATCCCAGGACCCCGGGATCAATGACTGAGCCACCCAGGCTCCCTGTTATTTGTTTTTAATGCCTAATTACTGTGGCTAGGGTTTTCAATAGTGTGTTGAATAAAAGTGGTAAGAGTGAGCATTCTTGTATTGCTGCTGTTCTTAGAGGAAAGCTCTCAGTTTTTCACCATTGAGTATGATGTTAACTATGGGCTTGTCATATATGGTCTTTCTTATGTTGAGGTACGTTTTCTCTATATCTGCTTTGTTGAGAGTTTTTAATCATAAATGAATGTTGAATTTTATCAAAAGCTTTTCTATATCTATTGAGATGATCATATGATTTTTATCCTTCCTCTTGTTAATGTGGTATATCACATTAATAGGCAAATGTTGAACCTTCCTTGCATTCCTGGATTAAATCCTACTTGATCATGATCTATGATCCTTTTAATTTATTGTTGAATTCATTTTACTAAAAATTTGTTGAGGATTTTTATATCTGTGCTTATCAAGGATATTGACCTACATTTTCTTTTCTGTGGAATCCTTTTCTGGTTTTGGTATCATGGTAATGGCGGCTTTTTAAAATGAGCTTGGAAGAGTTCTCTCTTCTATTTTTGGAAAACTTTGAGAAGGATAGGCATTAATTTTTCTTTGACTGTTTGGTAGAATTCACCTGCGAGGCTGTCTGGTTCTGGGCTTTTGTTTGGTGGGAGGTTTTTTGATTACATATTTAATCTCCTTCCTTGTAATCTGTCTGCGAAGATTTTCTATTTCATCATGATTCAGTCTTTGTAAGTTGTATATTTCTAAGAATTTATCCATTTCTTCTAGGTTGTCCAATCTGCTAGAGTATAATTGTTCATAGTAGTCTCTTATGATTACTTGTATTTCTGTGGTATCAGTTATAGTATTTCCTCTTCATTTCTGACTTTGAGTCCCTTCTCTTCTTTTTTCTTAGTGAGTGTAGCTACAGGGTTATCAATTTTCTTTATTTTTTTTAAAGAACCATCTCTTAGGTTAATTGATCTTTCTTCTTTTAGTCTCTATTTCATTTATTTCTTCTCTACTCTTTGTTATTTCCTTCTATTAACTTTCCACATTATTTGTTCTTCTTTTTCTAACTCTGTGAGGTGTAAAGTTGGTTGTTTTTTTCTTTATTTGAGACTTTTTTGTTTCTTGAGGTAGGTCTTTTTTGCTATGAACTTCCCTCTTCAAGCTGCTTTTTGTTGTATCCCATAAAGTTTGGTATGTTACATTCTATTTTTGTTTGTCTCAAGGTATAATTATGATTTCTTTTTTAATTTCTTTTTTGAGCCATTAGTTGTTTAGTAGCATGTTGTTTAATGTCCACATATTTGTGAATTTTCCACTTTTATTTATGTACTTAATTTCTAGTTTCATACCACTGTGGTCATAGAGATGTTTGATATGATTTCAATCCTCTTGAATCTATTAAGACTTGTCTTGTGACCTAACATATGATTTATCTTGGAAAATCTTCCATGTGCACTTGAGAAAGAAGCTGTATTCTATTCCTTTAGATGGAATATTCTATAAATACCTGTTAAGTCTATCTGTTCTAACGTTTCATTTAAGGCTGATATTTTCTTACTAATTTTCTGTCTGGATGATCTATTCATTGACGTAAATGGGTATTCAATTCCCTACTCTTATTCTATTGCTGTCTATTTCTCCCTTTAGGTCAGTTAATATTTGTTTTATATATTTTGGTTCTCCAATGTTGGGTGCATAAATATTTACAAATGTTATATTCTTTTGTTGGATTAACCTCTTTATTATTATGCCACACCCTTCTTTGTCTCTTATTACAGTATTTGGTTTAAATTCTGTTTTGTTTGATATAAGCATAGCTACTCCAGCTTTCTTTGGGTTTCCATTTTCTTGAGACATCTTTTTCCATTCCTTCACTTTCAGTCTGTGTGTCCTTACATGTTAAGTGAGTCTCTTGTAGGCAGCATATAGGTAGGTCTTGTTTTGTTTATTTGTTTTGTTTTTTATTTTGTTTTAATCCATTCAACTACTGTATGTATTTGATTGGAGAATTTAGTCCATTTACATTTAAATTAATTATTGAGAGGTCTGTGATTATTGCCATTTTGGTAATTGTTTTATGGCTATTTTTGTATTTCCTCTCTGTTTCTTTCTTTTTCTGCTGCTCTCTTCCTTTGTGGTTAGATTACTTTCTTTGGTGGTATGCTTATATTCCTTTCTTTTTATCTTTTGAATATTTACTATAGGTTTTTACTTTGTGGTTACCATGAAGTTTGCATATAACCGTTTTTAACAGTTTATTTTAAGTTGATAACAACTTAAGTTTGATTTCATTCTAAAGCTCAACATTTTTATTTCCCTTCCTGCATTGTATATTTTTGATGTTATATTTTACAGAATTTTATCTTTGTGTATCCCTTAACCAATTTTGTAATCATAAGCATTTTTACTACTTTTGTCTTTTAATCTTCGTAGTAGTTTTATTTTTTTAATTTTAATATGTATTTTTAAGGATTTTATTTATTTATTTGAGGGAGTGAAAGAGAGAGAGCATGCATGTGTGAACAAGGGGAGGACAGAAGGGGAGAGAGAGAAGCAAACTCTGCACTGAGCACAGAGCCTGACTCAGGGCTTGATCTCACAACCCTGAGAAACCAAGAGTCAGATGCTTAACTGACTGAGCCACCCAGGCACCCCTTAATCTTCGTACTAGTTTTATAAGGGATTAACCCACTACCTTTACTATATATTTTCCCTTCCAATGAGATTTAGTCTCTCATATTTATTTTTTTAATTAATTAGTACCTTTTCTTTTTAACTTTATTTTCTATTAGTTTATTCTTAGTGAGTTATAAAAATTATTGATTGTAGCACTTAAAACCACGCAACTGGAGATAATAAATTTGTAATATAAGTAAGGTTTAATAATCTCACTTTATAAGAAATTATCTTTAACATAAAATAATGCCACAGTGTTTATAAATGTATCATTTATAAATTAGCAAACAATTATCTATCTTTGCTCTTGCTGTGGGCCCTGAGAGGCTGACCTTAATATGTTACATCACTCCATCTGTCTTTCCTTCTGGATTGCAGTTGTGTTCAGCAACTGTCAAAGATGGGGGGGGAGGGGGAGAAGAATGGGTCTGGATATTTATATTATTCTTGCCCCCTTCTGACATTGTCCTACCTCTAATTAGAACCTCTATCAGGCAGTGCTTCTGCCACCACTTCAGCTTTTCCCAGTATCTGGTAACATTCACCTTGTCCCTTTATACTTAGGGTTATAAATTACCATCGTTTCTACCTCCTGAGTGCTTCCTCATCTCTTAGATTTTTGGCATACTTCTTTAAATGATCCCTTCAATAAACTATCTTTAATTAAACTATGAATATACCATTTTTCCCCTGCTGATACTCTAAACTGCTGCTACACACTTTTCCTAGTTAAGCATGGCCCTGCCAGTCCCAGCTTGGTGAAAGAATTTTCCCTTTGTACTAATAAAAGGATGTCAGTTTTCTTTGTATAAAACCACACCTGGACACAGGGCTTTGTTAGTAAACACAGACTACATTTTAGCTCCCACTAGCCTCCCTGCCTTGTTCTTCTCAAACTAGACAAGCTGTGCCGTACTTACTATGGAAGAATAACAAATGGAGAGAGAAATGGAAAAGTCCCTGCCTGTCACACAAAATGTTTATATATATGATTCTTTTTCTAATATAAGTATACATTAAAAATGTGGCTCTACTTGTAATTCATCACTTTATGTGACTGTATTCATTTAGATAGAATAATACTATGGTTCCTAAGCATTAAAACATGAAAGTTGTAAATCTTATGTCTATGGTCTCCTGTAACAAAATATTACTGTACATTTTATATTCATTTATTTTCCATTAGATATATTATGGACTTATGTATGAGTTTATTTATATATGGAAACACATAAGTTATGTAGAACTTCTTTTTGATGGAAATTCACAGATACGTGGGTGAGGCCCGACTTCAGTGCCCTGGACTAATATCTGTTAGAAAGAAAGAATTTGTGAGGATTGAGAATAATTTGTACAGAAAAATTAGAGCAGTTCTGGTAAGGTGGGCATGAAAGAAGAGTGAAAAGTGAAGATGAAGGACAGAAGAACTTAGATAGCCAAAGGCCATTATAGCGGTACCTAGCAAATGGAAGACTGGAGAAGCAGACATACTGGGGCTGGGAAAGGGTTCCAAAATAGTAGTTGATAGGTGACTGAGATTTATTGCTTATCAGTGAACATTTTCATTTCTATGGTATATTTATACTTCCTAACATTAACCATAAGTGTAACCAGGCTTTGGATTTCATCATTCCTCATCTCTAAGTACATTCTCTTTCTTGATGACCTGAGCAGTGGCAGGGTTTTAAATATCATCTATATTCCAACAACTTCAAAATTTCTACCTCCACTCCAGTCCTCTCTCCTGAGTTTCAAACTTGCATATCCAACTGCCTACTGGATATGTTTGCCTGAATGTCTAATAGACATCTCACATTTAACATGCCTTTCCCACTTTCAGACCTGCCCAACCCATAGCCTTTACTACCTCAGCTGGACACACCACCATCCATCCATCCATTTGCACAAGACCAAAAACTTAGGGTTGCATTTTGTGCTTTTCTCTTTCCCCATATTAAATTAATCGTGAAATCTTGGTGCTTCTACCTTTAAATATATCCATAATCTAATCACTTATCGCTAATTCTATTTTTATTCTAAGTTAAATATTAATTTCTATATTCCAATTATTTATACTCCATATGTTTTCAGACAGCATTTGAATCACTAGAGAGTAATTTTACTGTTAATTTTGTAGCTTCCCTGTTCAATCACAAAGTCACTTTTCTTTACCTCTTTATATCACAAAACACAGATCTTCATAGCAGCTTGCTTCAGTCTTTCAGTCCCCCTCAAACTGTAGTGCAGAAACAATGGCAACAAGCCAGTGGTATCTGTCAAATTGCTGAGAAACCAAAAAAAAAAAATTGCTTAGAAACCATAATTTAAGGGGGCATATCTCTGGGTGAAGTAAATAACTAAGCTCTCAGAACCTCATTACTATTAATTCGAATTAAAACATACTACATTTCACAGACCCATTTTTAACAACATTTTTTGTTAATAAAAATCTGTTAATTAGATCTAATTTCATTAAGGTTTTCATCCACATGAAGTTTACCTAGAACCAAAGAATACAGTATGTTTGGCTTCAGTATTCTCATTAAAAATGCTTAACATTTTTTTCTGCCAGTGTCAATGTTTCTTTTTTTTTCTTTTTAATCTCTCATGGTTTATTTACATGGAAATACTGGGTTACATAGATATTTTGCTTCCTTGAGAGGTTTAAGCACAAGTTTCTAATCAATAGGCAAACAAAGAGGGAATTTTATATACTCTACATTGAAAATATGTTTAGTTATTTTCTTCTCAAAGTTATGAGGTTGTTAATTTCCTAAAATAGTCCAAAGAATTTGCTTTTATATTTCATAGTATGGTTTAGGTAGTGATCATTATTCTTCTAAACCTATGGAGACCTCCAGATTTTGTTTATGTAAAAGAGAATGAATATTTAACATAAATCTACAGAGAAGCTGTGGATTTAAATTATATTTGTCAGGTTGTTGATGAATCATTTATTTACCATGAGCACAGAGTAATGCCACTGCTACTCTCTATTTATGCCCTGTGTATGTTTCTGCACATACATTCAGACATCCTTGGTGAACCTTTCAGACATCTGATTTCCCTAAAATCATTAACTCTTTGATCAGAGACAGTAATGTTACATGTCCACATAATACCTTATGTTAAAAAATTATACAAGTACTCTTCTATTGGTCAAAATGTTAGCTAAAATATAAACATTTATTCACATGCATAAAATTAATGGAAATCAGTGGCATTTTCTATTTGATATCTTGTTAATGATATGACATGTTATGATGCACGAGGCCATCTGAAGGTGTCTGGAAGACAACCCAGCTCTGGAGAAACTGTTGCTTCATATTCAGGGGAATGTGGGCTTTGTGTTCCCAAAGGACCTCGCTGAGATCAGGGACATGTTATTGGACAATATGGTTCAAACGGGGACCTGTGCCAGTGCCATGGCTCCATGTGAAGTCACTGTGCCAGCCCAGAATACTGAGAAAACCTCCTTCTTTCAGGCTTTAGGCATCTCCAGGGGCACCATTGAAATCCTGAGTGGTGTACAGCTGATTAAGACTAGAGCCAAACTGGGAGCCAGTGAAGCCACACTGCTGAACATCTCCCCCTTCTCCTTTGGGCTGGTCATCCAAGCAGGTATTTGACAGTGGCAGCATCTATAACCTTGATGTGTTTTGGCAACACAGAGGAAACTACATTCTTGCTTCCTGAAAGGTGTCCACAGTGTTGCCAGCATCTGTCTGCAGATTGGTTACCCAGCTGTTGCATCAGTACCCTATTTTAACATAGTGGATACAGGCGGGTCCCGGCTTTGTCTGTGTAGACTGATTACATCTTCTCACTTGCTGAAAAGGTCAAGGCCTTCTTGGATGATCTATCTGCAATTGTGGCAGCTGCACCCTTGGTTGCTGCCCCATAATCACTGCCACCACCCCTACCCCTGTTGCTGCTGCAGCCCCAACCAAGGTTGAAGCAAAGGAAGAAACCAAGGAGTTGAAGGAGGATATGGGATATGATCTCTTTGACTAATCACCAAAAAGCAACCAACTCAGCCAGCTCCATTTGTGAAATGAGGAAATAAAGATTTACTTCTTTAAAAATATAATAATAATAATAATGATAATGATAATATATTACATGTATTTAGAGGTCGATGTGTGGAAGTCAATTCATAACACATATCTTTGTTAAATTCTCTGGATTTGGGAACAAGAGACCTGTATGTGAGATGCCCTGCTCTGCTATTTCTTGTCTGAGTGACTTAATAATGATGATTTAACTCCTCTGAACTTTAGTATTGTTGTTTATAAAACTGGACTAATGATGACAAACAATCATTTTGAGAATTAAGTTAGTACTATACCTGCAAAAAAAAAAAGCTTTGTAAACTGAAATATTTCTGTTTTAAAGTACTGTCCTGTGCCATTTTCTTTCTTTTTTTTTTTTGGAATAAAATTGGTGTTGTACATATTTACCACAGAATCTTCTAAAATTTCAAATAAAAAGCTATAAATGAGGTAATCATAACATATACTTTATCTTTTGAATGAAAAATAGTAACAATCTTGCAGGTAGTATTTTAGATTATATTAAATGTAATGTTTCTTGATCTCACTCTATATTGCCATATACCTGGTTTTATCCATATATATATATGCATTTGGTTATTTAAGCTTGTTGCAATCTTAACTCTGTTAAGTAGATTTGTTAATCTGGACTTACTTGTATAATTAAAGAGTACTTTTATTATAAATTTTACTCAGTGATAGATGAAACATATAATAAATACTTAAGAAATCCAATGCCACAAAAAAATTTTGATATTATCTCTGTAACTATAGACATTAAAAGATTTGTTTTAGTTGGTGATGATGACTTATAATATATAAATAATTTACCTTGAATATTAGAGTTGTCCATATTATCAAAGAAATTGCAAATTAAATTAATTTTATTCATATGCAGCTTTTGGATTAATAGTTGTGAAACTCAGTTGAGTTATTGGCCACTTTTGAGAATCGATGTAAGATATTATTCTCTACAGAAGAATATGCAAACTCCCAGACACTGGATATTTTGCATAACGTTTCAGAAGATTCCTGGATCCCTATTGATGTCTATAGATCCATGTAACCCATATTAGGATATCTTGCTTGAGTAATTACTATTCTTATTTTTTTAAATTGAGGTGTAATTAAAATAATGTATTAGTTGATGTGTACAACATCATAATTTGATATGTGTATATACTGCAAAATGGCCATTACAGTAGGTTTCATTAACATACTTCCCCGTACACAGTTACAATTTTTTAATGAGATCTTAAAAGTTCTCATCACAAGAACAAAAATTTTTGAGCATTAATTTTTATTTCAAAAAACAAATGCTTAAACATTTGGATACAATTTATAACACACAAAAATGAAAAAGAAACATTCCTGTAGTCCCACCTTGAGGAATTCACTTTTCTCTTGGCATTAACCATGCCATAAAATATTCTTATACAGCCTCACCTATAATAACTGCATATTACATCATTGAACTGAAACAGTATAGTTTTTAAACTGTCTTCTTGCTGGTAAACACTTAACATGCTTGTTTGTTAGTTTATTTGTTTTCATATTCTAACCCAACTACGGTGAATTTACTTGGAGCTAATGAAAGATTTCCAGAAGTAGAATTGTAGAATAAAAGGATAAAAACTATTTTTAAAGTTTCAGACTAGGGGCGCCTGGGTGGCTCAGTCACTTAAGCGGCTGCCTTTGGCTCAGGTCATGATCCCAGGGTCCTGGGATCGAGCCCTGCATCAGGCTCCCTGCTCAGCAGAGAACCTGCTTCTCCCTTTCTCTCTGCCTGCCGCTCTGCCTCCTTGTGCTCTCTATCTCTCTGTCAAATAAATAAATAAATAAATAAATAAATAAATAAATAAATTTTAAAGTTTCAGACTAAATTTCCCTCTGGAGATGTTTTACCAACTTTAATTACTACCCGGAGTTGATAGCCAAGGTCCCACTTCCCTGAATTCTTGCCCTTACTAGATATTAGTACTTAAATAAAAGTCTTTGCAAATTTTGGCTATGAAACTTATAAATATATTGTAAATTTATGATTACTAAAGACTTTAAAAATCAAGCTAAATTATCTATGTTTATACATTTGCAAAAGCAGCTATGACAACTAGAGTCTCGTCACCACAAACGGGGCAAGAAAGTTGAAGCCTCAGAATAGATAAGAAGGCAACTTTTCTACCAGTGATACTTGGAGCTTGGAATAGCAGGGATCAAAAAAGTAATTAAACACATAGTTGTTAGACAACTAGAGTTTATATCTCAGTTTTAAGGCATTCTAGCTATATAATCATAGGCAAATTATGTAATCATTCTGAAACTTTGTTCATTCCTTTGGAAAATGGAGTTATTATTATTGCCTATTTCATAGAATTTTTGTGAAGGTTAAATATTGCAAATGAGGATCTTAGCATGGTGTTTGGTATGTACTAGAAGCCCAATATGTTTACTATTATTAGTCTTCGTTGGTATTGGTAACCATTTTTATGATATTAGTAGCATGTTGCAAACCAAAAAATAATTTGGGCAATGCAGATTTATTTCATTACTGTATAATTGTTTTGGGTATTTTAACTTGAAAAAAGATTTTCTGTTGTATTTGGTATTTTGAATATATTCTGAAGTCATTTTTTATGTAGCTGATGAATAGCAAATCACATTTTAATGTGTTAAAATTGGATGCAAAAGTGAACAATGGAACATATGGAAAAGTGGGAAACTAAGGTGAAATTACAAGGCATATTTTTGATTCCTCAGCATATTTGCCAGAGAGGAATCACTGTGCCTCCAATACATATTTCAGTTGTTTTTTTTAAGTAAGATTTTGAAAAAGATACTTTTAACAAACTGTCTCTGAATTTGAACATCTTTTTTTTTCCTTTTAGATGTAATAACGCATTTTTAAGGAGTAGACTTACATTGGAATTTCAGTTAATATAAGACGTGCACATAATCTAAAGCAACAGTATCCCACTTCAGGTTCTTGCTCCAGAGGCAGTTACTGGAAACCATTCTTGCTTTTACTTGTCTTAGTGACTGCATTAGTTAATCTTCATTCCTTATACTTGTAATTCTTGCAAATATTCTTTAATTCGCACAGACACAGATGAAATTTAGCTTATTTATATACCCACCCCCCAACCATTGCTACTATCCCCATACTCTAATGTTTTAAGTGAGATTATTATGATTAGCTATTCTATTAAGAACTTTATAACTTTAAAAATTTTATTTATTTATTTGACAGAGAGAGACACAGCGGGAGAGGGAACACGAGCAGGGGAGTGGGAGAGGGAGAAGCAGTCTTCCCGCAGAGCAGGGAGCCTGTCGCGGGGCTCGATCCCAGGACCCTGGGATCATGACCTGAGCCAAAGGCAGAGGCTTAACGACTGAGCCACCCAGGTGCCCCAAGAATTTCATAACTTTAAATACATGTAGAATCTCCTATATCTTATTCCATGAACAGCAGACATTAACTTTTGACTCTTTACCACAAGATATGAGAATTTTATATTCTCCACCCTAAACCTCCATCATTTATTTTCCTTAAATTTTCCATAAAATTCTGATACAGATTTCTGTGGTGGAGGGTTGTCTTCCCCCCCTTTTTTTATAGACCAAAATATAGCATAGCATTATTACAGGCTCAAAATTGTCTTTTATTATTATTTTTTAAAGATTTTATTTATTTATTTGAGAGAGAGAGAATGAGAGATAGCACGAGAGAGAAGAGGGTCAGAGGGAGAAGCAGACCCCCTGCCGAGCAGGGACCCCAATGTGGGACTCAATCCCAGGACTCCAGGATCATGACCTGAGCCGAAGGCGGTTGCTTAACCAACTGAGCCACCCAGGCGCCCACAAAATTGTCTTTTTGTACCACCTTCTCTTCACTTACCTACATCTTCTTCTGATCATTTTCAATTCACCACTCTAATGTCACTCTGTCAGTTAGAAATGCCCTCTCAAAGACATACTGATACATTCAGGCTGAAAGTTATGCTGCAGTTATTATCGGTCCCACACAAATTTATTATGTGTGATACTATATTAATCCTTAAATAGAGACTTTTATAAGCTTTAACTCCTCCACAATGCTATTTTCTCATGCTTTCTTGCATGCTCCCCAGGGCCTAATACTACTGTTCTGGACATTCAATAAACATCCCTCAATGTTGTTTGATTGTAATTAAAAGTCATCACACTCAGGCATGTCATTTATGGTTAGGGTGAATCTTTTGTGTTAATGTGAACGTGAATTTCACATAAAGTGTTTCTGCAAACAGGTAGTTTGATCTTGAAGAACAATGAAAACATAGATGGCACATTATTATACAAGGTTATTGGAGAGCAGCTTTTCATCTTCACTGACAGAGTTTATGATAAGAATAAAGTTTAGTTTTAGGAAGAATATTAAAAAATGCTTTTATTGCATTTGAAGGTTATAGAACAATAGAAAAAAATGTATAAGCTTCTGCTTTAATTTTTAAAAAAATAAGCTAGATTCTCATTTTTCTCCCAAAAAGCCATTTTGGTAGGGGGGAATGCTTGTGTTCTAGGAGATATTTTAATTTATTATTATAGTAAAATAATATTGTGTTTGGGTATTGTAAGAATACTGTATGGTAACAGATGGTAGCCACACTTGTGGTGAGCACAGCATAATATGTAGATTTATCAAATCACTGTATTGTACACCTGAAACTAATGTAACATTGTCAACTATACTTCAGTAAAAAAAAATCAAATTCTAAATTTAAAATGGATTTTTTTATAAAAGATTATTAAGAGTGTTCAAAAATACTATTGTTTATAAATAGAGGAAACAGTAACATATGTCTTATTATATATTGCTTTGTATATTGTATATTGTCCTCTAATTGGTTTTTGCTTTTCCAAGGGTTTTTGCTACTGACTGTTTTCATTTTGTCACTTGTAAAATCCCTATGAAATGTAGAAATCAGAAAGGAAAAGACGACACTTTTTTCAAAAATTGTTTTCTCAAAAGAATACAGTGTGAAGAGAGCTACAGCTTTTTTTTAAAAAAAATCTTACATCTGTGAGAAATAAAACATTTAAAAAATATCTATGGATTTAAAAACAACATTTGAAACTATGAAATCCTTGATGCATTCCTCATAGGACTTTAATGGCTGCTACCTACAAATCCTAGAGTAAACTAAAAAAAATTACCCCAAGGATCATATTCAAGCAACCCTAAATTTATCACTTAATAATGTCACTCTAGATCAACACAAAGAAGATAGAATTTAAGAAGGTTTAATATACCCAGCAATACGTGCCCTCCACAGACATTTTTGACAGTAGTGCTGTCCATCAGCACTTCCCGAGACCAGGGAAATGTTGTTTTTCCGTGTATGATGAGGTGATCACTAGCCACATGTGGCTGTTAAGTACTTGACAGGTGGCTAGTATAACTGAAAAAGTGAATTTTAATTTCATTTGTTTAACCGCATGTGGCTAGTGGCTATGTATTGGACAGTGCAGTATTAGAGAAAAGGAGAACTTGAATACAGTATCAGTTTCCTGGTAGGAAACACATTGTACAATCAACAGGATATAAGTAAAGATAAATAGTGACAATATATTGTGTTTTTATGGCATTTGTAAAAGTAGAATACATGACAGAAAACCTCAAAGGATGGGAAGGAATAATTAGGAATCATTGTAAGGCTCTTACACTACAAAAAAAAGTAGTATAAAGGATAGTTTTCAACAAGTGGTGCTGGAACAATTAGATATCCATGGGCAACTAAATTAACATTGATATATACCTCACATCTTATATAAAATTAACTTGAAATGGATCATATTCCTATGTATATAATGTAAGACTATAAAAACTTCTATAAGAAACCATAGGAGAAAATCATTTTTTTTCCTTTTGCTAGGCAGAGTTCTTAGATATGATACAAAAAGTGTACTCCAAAAAAGAAAAGAGACAAATAAATTGGACTTTATAAAAATTAAATATTTTGCTATTTAAAAAAAGCTTAAATGAAAATACTCCAGGAAAGAATCCAGCAAAGTAGGTACTGGGGTGAAGGAAGTAAAAAGGCAAAGCGGAAGCCCAGAGATAAGCAAATCAAATGATACTACCATAACCCAGGACAAGCTAAAACCCTGGGAGAGGGGCTGTCCAAGAGAAGCTGCATTTGATGAGGAAAATAGCCACTGGCAAAACTACAATGAGGCAGGAGGTACCCCCCAAAATAAATGATCTACCTCTAACATTTGCTCTCAACTATCCTGCTTTTACTTCCCAGGTAGACTCTAGAGGGTGGAGGAGCCTGCATGTTATAGTCCACAGAGGTTATCTTCTCAGCATACAACAAGGAAGAGAAGGAGAGCAAGTGGATTGGGGAGAATGCTCCGCTGACACCACTCTCCTTACCAGTCAGTTTCTACTTTCGTCCTTTGATTAACTTCAGAAAAATGCATTCTAGGGGCGCCCGGGTGGCTAAGTTGGTTAAGCGTCTGACTCTTGGTTTCTGCTCAGGTCATGATCTTAGGGTCCTGGGATCGAGCCCTGAGTCAGGCTCCACTCTCACGAGGAGTCCATTTGAGATTCTCTCTTTCCATCTCCCTCTACCCCTCCCCCTGCTCATGCGTGGTCTCTCTCTCTCTCTCTCTAAAATTGAAAGGAAGGAAGAAAGGAAGGAAAGAAGGAAGGAAGGAAGGAAAGAAGGGAGGAAAGAAGGGAGGAAAGAGAGAAAGAGAAAAAGAGAAAGAGAAAGAAAGAAAGAAAGAAAGAAAGAAAGAAAGAAAGAAAGAAAGAGAAAGAAAGGGTGCATTCCCAATGCAGAAGAAATTCAAAGATCCACAGCCACCATCTCTTTACAGACAGGTTAATTCAGTCACAATCTTACCTATATCTTAGATTATACTGAAAGTCTAGGTAATTCGTTTTTTTCCAGAGCTGTTTTTACTTTGATTGATGACCAGAACACCCTCTGGAGAAAGCTTATGAAGATCTACAGTGTATACTTGTTGTCGTATTGCAGCTTTTCAAAATAACCAAACCTCCTTCTAAATTAATATGTTGTAGGTCTATAAACTGATTTAGGTCCAGGATTAAGTTAAGGGGTGGTGAAACCCCAATGGTGATTTGATTCAGATTTATTCCCACCACATGTAGGAGCTTTATTTCATATTTTATCCAGTGTTCTTGGTGAATACTTCCACACTGATAGTATGGCTTAGTCCAATGGCACAATTTCTCATTCTTACTATACCATCTTTAGATTATTTCTCAACATCCCCTGGTACTTGCCAAATGAAGTTACCAAAGATCCTGCAACTCCTTCAGTATAGTTTCTCCTTTTGGAAAGGACTCTGCACTTTTGTTTCTGGTTAGTACGAAGTATAAGTCTCATTATTAGACTGGAGGCAATGAAGGGTGATGGTGATGTTGGATCCTGAGAATAATAAGCATACTGTTTTGAGGCAGCTGCCCAAAGGGAAGTCACTGAAACATTTCTTTGAAAGGAAGACAGGTTCTGTGAGCTGAAGTTGAGGAGCTGCTTCCATTGACAAGAACATTTCAGGAGGATTTTTAAATTCAAAATTTCAGCTTTGGTTGTTTTTGTCCAGTGTCTAAATCCCTGTTATTGTGGCTCCAGTTCTTCCCAACAAGTTTTCTTCCACTCGCATTAATGATCTGGCAAGTTGTCCATTTTACTAACATTGCAACTCTGCATCTCCTACAGCTAGAACTTGGGTTTGGTCCTTAGCCTTGTCTGCCCTCTGCTACTACAAATAAGGGAGTTTTTAAGGGTGCTATTAACATTCTGCATATCGACCTGTGACACGAATTGAGCGTTCATCATTTTGGACATATATTTATCTTTGTATCAATTCTCCAGAATAGTCAGAATCAGTCATCCCATCCCATAATCTTAGCAATCACCATTTTTCTTGCCATAAAAACTAAATTCCAAAGACAGTTGATCACTCAATGATTTGTGATCAATCAGTAATTCATTTCATGTCATTCTAGTGAAAAAATTGAAAATTATTATGCTACTTTAGCAGGTTATCAGTCTGCTCAGGTATCTGAGAGCAAACCAGTCACAGAATCCTGGTCATGATACCAATTATTGTATCAGGGTAGTGGCAGAAAACAGCATATTCATTTTTAAAAAAAGATTTTATTTATTTATGAGAGAGAGAGAGAAAGCATGTGTTGGGGGGAGGGGCAGAGGGAGAGGGACAAGCAGACTCCCCACTGAGCAGGGAGCCCAACACAGGGCTCAATCCCAGGACCCTCAAATCATGACCTGAGCCAAAGGCAGATACTTAACTGACTGAGCCAACAAGGTGCCCCCAAAACAGTATATTCATAATGGTTTTACTAAAAATAATTTAGAGAAGACAGAGTTAACTGAACCAAAAGGGATGGCGAGCCCATGGGTAGTCATAGTGTGAATCCTGGTGAGAACAGCAGAGAAAACAGTGCATCTGGAGAGACCTAGAGCAATTGAAAAACCACTCAACAGGTGTTATAGCTAAACAGATAAGCAACTACTGTTCAAAATATAATGAAATAGAGAGAAGATTGGGAGAGTGAATACCTTGACCTCAGCCTCCACAACCCTCCTTTCCCTTGCTGTGCTTTGCACTTACCAAACCCAGCCAAATCCAGAGGATAAAACAGTCCCAATTGGTGCAGTCTATATTTTATCTTGGGATACAGAACAGAGCAGGGAAGGGCAGAGAATAGGAGAGAGGCCAACAGGAAGTAATGAGCACGAACATTTTAAGAGAATGTCAGGCAGTTTTTGAAAGACCAATTTGTTAACATCTCTTGTGGCTACAGATTTTAAAGTAAAACTTCAAGTAACTAACTTAGTAAATGGATTTTTGCAATATAACGTAGATGCCATCCATGAACACCCTGTCCTGTTGTATGAAAAGTATTAGACTTAAAAACCTCTATGTCATTCTGTGATGAATCCATTATTACTTTGGTAAGGAAAATCTTTGCATTTGGTATGCATTATCATGGTAAGCAAAAGTAACTGTAAAATGCAGATGGTTCAGTTTACCAGGAAGTTACATCACTTACACAACTGTATGTAAATAATAACAAACACAAGTATAATAATTATTATTCTTTGAATTTGTCTTTATTAGTGGGTATGTAATAGTATCGAATTTTGATTTAATTTGCATTGCCAGATTACTAATTATGTTGAACATTTTTTATAGACTTATTATCAATTATATATCATTGATGAAACATCCATGAAAATAATTTACCAACTTTATATTGGGTTGTCTTATTATTGAGTGATGACAACTCTTTTTTATATTTGCAATGTAAATGCATGCTGAATAGACATAAATATTTAAGTATAAATAGAGATATGTAAACGTAGCTATAAATATTTTTAATCATAAATAAAAAAATTGAAATTATATATATATATGGAATGAAAAGGTAAGCCATGGAGTGGGAGAAAAATATTTTAATATATGTTATTTATGTATTTTGTTATATATCATATATGTGTATGTAATATATAATCTTTTCTCCCACTCCATGGCTTACCTTTTTATTTTTTTAATAGTTTCTTTCAAATACAGCGGTTTTGATTTGAATAAAATTTATCAAATGTTTTTCCTTTATATTCATGGCTTTCTTTTTTCAAGATTTTATTTGTTTGTTTGAGAGATAGCGACAGAGATAGTGAGAGAGAGCACAACCGAGGAGGAAAGGGAGAAGCAGGCTTCCCGCAGAGCAGGGAGCCCAACATGGGGGCTCAATTCCAGGACCCTGAGATCATTACCTGAGCTTAAGGCAGACGCTTACCCGGGGCCACGCAGGCGCCACTATTCTTGGCTTTCTTTTAGCTAAAAGTATTTGCTTAACCCAAGGTTGCCAAGATTTTCTCCTATTTTCCCTTTTAGAAATTTTATTGTTTTGGCCCTTATACTTTGGTCTTTGTTCTAATTTGAGTAAAATTTTGTCTGGTGTGAGGTAAGGATCAATATTCATTTATTTCTAAATGTGCATATGGATATTATAGCACCATTTGTTCAAAAATATATAATTCTTTTTGTTGAATTAACCTGTCATGTTGTAGAAAGATCAAATGACCACAGGTGTGTGAGTATACTTGAAAACTCCCTTTTTGTTTCCATTGGCCCATTTGTCTATCCATATACTAATACCACACGGTTTTGATTACTTAGATTTGTATTAAATCTTGAAATTTGGTAATCCAAGTTCCTCAACTTTGTTCTTAATCAAATTTGTTTTGCTGGTGTGGATTCTTTACATTTGCACATAAACATTGTAATTAGCTTATCAGTTTTTATACAAAGCTTACTGAGATTTTGATTGTGATTGAATTGTATCTCTAAATTTAGGGAGAATTGACATAACATTATTGATACTCCAAAGAACATAATATATTTATCCATTTTATTTAAGTCTTTATTTTCTTTTAGCAACATTTTGTAGTTTTCAGTGTACATATCTTATGTATACTTTAATTTATCCCCAAGTATTTCTTTTTTTGTTTTTGGATGGTATCGTAAATGATATTTTTTAAAATTACATTTTATCATTGTAGTCAGTATATACAAATACGATTGATTTTTTGTATATGGATTTTCAATTCTATAATTTGTCTTAACTCAGTTCTAATTGCTTTTTGTGAGATTCCTAAATCTTGTCTGCTTACCTGATCACATTTTCTGAAAACAAAGACAATATTGACTATAAATTATTGGAGTGATCATTCTTGTCTTGTTTCTGATGATAGGGAGGAAAACTAGAATGTTGTTTGTTTATCAATAAGTGTGGTGTTAGAAGTTTTTTTTTTAATGTTTTCATTTAAATGCCAGTTAACATACAGTATAATATTAGCTTCAGGTGTACGGCATAGTGATACAACATTTCTATACAACACTTGGTGCTCATCAAAATAAGTGCACTCCTTAATCCCCATCAACTATTTAACCCATCTGCTCACCCACTTCCCCTCTGGTAACCGTCAGTTTATTCTCTATAGTTAAGAATAGGTTTCCTGGTTTACCTCTCTCTTTCTCCCCCCCCCCTTTGTTAACTAGGAGTTTTTAATAAATGTCCTTTATCAAATTGGGGGAATTTTTCCTTTTCCTTCCTACTCTGCTAAAATTTTATTGTCTACAAGTGTTGAGTTTATCAAGTGCTTTTTCTCTATTCCTTGAGTCAACCATGTTTTCATTTTCTTCGTTTAGTCTTTACAGAGGAATACATTAATTTTTTTTTGTAGTTGAACTAACATGCATACCTGGGATAAGCCTCATTTTGTCATGATGTATTATTCTTTTTCAATTCATCTTATTAAAGTTATGTTAACGATTTTGGCATTTGTGTTTATAAGGGATGTTGGCCTATAATTTTTGCCTTTGGAATGTCTCTGATATAGAGGTAGTTTTGTTCTTAAAAAATTAGTTGGGGAAATGTACCCTTCTTTTATTTTTTCTAAAAGAATGTGTGTTAGACTAGTATTTATTTCTTTTTTTAAGATTTTATTTATTTATTTAAGTGAGAGAGAGAGAGAGACAGACAGAGAGAGCACAAGCAGGGGGAGAGGCAGAGGGTGAGGGAGAAGCAAACTCCCCACTTAGTGAGGAGCCCAACATGGGGCTAGGTCCCAGGACCTGGAGATCATGACCTGAGCCAAAGACAGACACTTAACCATCTGAGCCACCCAGGTGCCCTGACTAGTATTTAAGTGTTACTCAAAATTTGTAAAACTCAGTGATACCATCTGGATCCAGAATTTTCTTTGTTGAAGTTTTAAATTATGAATTCAATTTCTTTCATAGAAAAGGGTTACTAAGATTTTCTATTTCCTCTTAGGTCAGTTTTATTAACTTGTATATGTCAAGGAATTTAAGTATTGTATCTAATTTGTCAATTTTAATGACATGAAATTGTTCATAGTAATCTTAATTATCTTTTTAGTGTCTGTTCATTATGTAGTAATGTCTCCTTGTTATTGGTAACTTAGAGCCTTGTTTCCCCCTCTTGATCAGCCTAGCTAGAAACGTATCAATTTTATTTATCTTTTCAAAGAATATGCTTGTACTTTCATTGATTTTTCTCTATTTTTTTCCTAATTTACCAAAATCTTTTTGTTATTATTCCCCTTTATTTCCTTTTCATTAATGTGATCTCATATTATCACTTCCTAAAGTGGAAAGTTAGATCATTAGTTTTAAACCCTTTTCCTTCTCTAATATAAATCTTTAAAGCTACAAATAATTTCTACTTAAGCACTGATATAAGTACATCCCACAATTTTTATATACTATATTTTCATTTTCATTCATTTCTCAATGTTTTTGAATTGCCCTTGTGATTTCTCCCTCGGCTCATGGGCTTTATTCAAACACATTGATTAATTTCCAATTATTTGGGGATTTTCTAGATTTCCTTGTTATTGATTTCTAATTTTATTCCATTGTAATCAGAAAACAAATATTTGATTAGTTCACCTCTTTTAAATTTATTGAATATTTTTCACTGCCCTGGGTGTATCTTTGTGAATGTTCTGTGTGCACTTGGAAAGAATTTCTGTTCTGTAGTTCTTGGGTGGAGTTGGTTGACAGTGTTATTTTTGAATATTTTTATTTCCACCTGTACTATTAATTATAGAAAAAGGAGTTTTGAAATCATAGGCTATAACACAGACTATAGTAGATTTGTCTACTCCTTCAGTTCTATCAATTTTTGCTTTATTTGTTCAGAATCTGTTACAATGTGCAGACATTTATGTTTTTTTGTATCTTCCTAAAGCATTAATCACTTTAACATGATCAAATATGTCTCTTTATTACTAGAAGTATTCCTTTTGCTGAATTCTAGTTTGCCTGAGTTCCAGCTTTTTCTGAATCGTGTTTGAAAGACATATCTCTTCAAATACTTTTTCATTTAACCTATGTATGTCTTTACTTTTAAAGTGTGTTCTGTTATAGACTACATGTAACTTGCTTTTGTTTATTAACATAATCTTACATTTCTTGCTTTTTAACTGGAATGTTTAGACAATTATATTTAATATAACTAGCAATACTTTGGGATTACAATCTATCCTGCTTTATGTTTTATTGTTCTATCTTTTTATCCATGTTTTTATTCTTTTTTCTTCTTTTCCCTTGTCTTATTTTGGAATGAGTATTTTTAGAATTCAACTTTATCACCATCTTTGTCTCATTAGCTATATAACTTTATTTTATTTTTATAGTGATTTCCAGTATTTAAATATTTATATATAACTTATCACCATCTACTGTCATACCACTTACATATATGCCCTAAATCATATTATTTTACATAGATAAGACCCACATATTGATAGCCTCCCTGATTCTTCCTTCCATTCTTTGTCTTAATTTTGCATAGATTTATTTATATGTATGTTATAAACTCTAAAATGCACTGCTTTTAATAATTGATTTTTAAATAAAATTTTTAAATAAGAAAAAATGTCTTTTATAGTTACTCACATATTTACTGTTTCTGGCATTCATCATGCCTTTGTGTAGATACAGATTTCCATGTGGTGCTACTTTCCTTTTGCCTAAAGAACTTTCTTTAATATTATTTATAACGCAGAAAACGTTCTCAGTTACTATTTGTGTGGAAATTATCTTACTTTCATTTTTGAAGGGTATTTTCTTTGGTATTTAATTTGGACTTGACAGGTTTTTTTTCTCCCAGATGAACTAAAGAGAAGTTGGCATGATTCTTATTTTCTTCTCTTGTATTAAGCAGGTCTTTTTCTCTTCAGCATTCTTTAAGATTTTGTTTTAAAGGATTTCAAAAATTTGAATTTGGTGTGCTTGGGTCAGGTTTTCTTTATATTTCCTCTGTTTGGAGTTTGATAAGCTTCTTGGATTTGTCAATTTAATTGTCATAAATTTTGTAAAATTTTTGAGCATTATTTTTCCGATATAATTTCTGTCCCCTTCTTCTCTTTCCTTCCCTTTTGGCCTTCCAATTGCACGAGTTTTCCAACTGTTTGTTTTTCTCCCATATTTCACTCCTCAGTCTATTATTTTTCAGTCTTTTCCAACCCCTCCCCCCCCCGTTTTATAGTTTGGAGAGTTTTTTGTTGTTATAGCTTCAGGTTTACTCATCTTTTTCTATAATGTCTACTTTGATTTTAAATTTCTTTAGTGAATTTTCATTTCAGATACTGTATTTTTTTATTTTTAGAAGTTCCATTTTTTTGTATTCAAATTTCTTATCTACTATTTTTATGTTTTCCTTTTAGCCAGTTTATAGGGGCTATTATAATGGCTTATCTCTTAATTCCCTCATTTCTGAAATTTCTGGATCTGCAACATTGCTGACTTCAATTCTGACTATGAATCATATTTTGCTGCTTCTTTATATGTCTAGTTGTGTTTTATTCAGTGCTAGATATTCTGAATATTAGAATCTGGATTTTGTTCTCTTCCTTTAAAAAGTGCAAAAAGTTGTTTTGGCAAATAGTTAATTTACTTGAGGTTTAGTTTATGGAGGCTGGCATGTAAGCTCTATTTACTAGAATTTACTCTAAGGTGTAATTGTTTGGGGATCTCTGTTAAATATCCCATAATTCCATAAGTTCTATCTTCTCTCACTTACTAGATCTTGAACCCTGTGTAAATTCTGGGATGTGTTTGGTTTATAGCTCTGAGATAGGTCTTTCCTTTCTTCATCATGTGGAGTCTCACCTCACAAACATGCAGGTTAGTGTGTGGCTAAAGACTCAAGGGGACCTTTACACAGATTTCTAGAGCTGTTTTTCTATAGGTTCTTTCTGATTCTTTGCTTCACAGATTCAAAGTCATCTTTATTTCTCTCTATTTCAATCTCTATCTCCTCCAATAAGATAGACAACCAGGTTTTGGATTTGTTCTTCTCTGTACCAGAGTCTAGAAACTGCCTGTCGGCAGAAAACTAGAAAATTGTAGAAATCATCTCACTGATCCCCTTTTTCAGGAATCATGGATCTGTGCTGCCTGGATGTCCAATGCCTGGAAACATTTGTGTAATATGTTTTCCCCAGTTTCATATTTCTTCACAGTTGTTTATACTTGTAGACATTGGGAGGGGAAGCCTCAGAGCAATCTCCCTCCCTTAATTTTTAACATTTATATCACTTCCTTCCTGGTAATATCTACCTTGTTTCCTGTATCATTACATGATTCTGTGGTTTCCGTTCTGTTTCTAAGTATTTATAATTTAACTTTCTTGAGTGCCTGGAATGTTTCATGATCTATGTGCCTTATACATTTTATATAATCCAACGAAGTAGTTCTTAACTCTTTATGTATCGACTTCAAATGAAGTTATTAGATGTTTTTCTAGTATTCTCATATAAATTCTTATCTACTAGTAAATGATTGTCTTTATTTAAAAACAACTTAAAGATAAAATATATATTAGCCTCTTTTTAAAATTAGCCTCTTCTTTAAAAGAAAAGATAGATTATTGGACAATATGATTGTATAAGCTTTAAACTCTGTTCTTAAGCGGAAATTTTATGTGGTAATTTTAATATGGCTGAAATGGTCATCACTTTCTTTCATGTCTTACCTATTTAGAAAAATGTTGGGTAATTGCCTCCTCTTCCACAATAGTTGAAAAATCATCAGTTTATTTTAAAATTCTACACATAGATCTGTGTTTTTATTCCTTTATTATGTTGATGCTATACCCTGTATAATAGTAAATATTTTATTAGGTGGTTGTTCTTCTACAAAGGAAAAGATATCAAATTTAAAATTATGTAAAATGTTTATAATAAAATCAGAGTTCAGATTGCATTTTATTCCCAAAGGAACTATTGGTATATGTCCATTGTGTGGTCTGGGAATAAGTACCTCTTAATATTCTATTGAAGTGTTCTTTCTTCTTCAGTGTAACTTCTTCAGGGACTAAAAATAATTATTAAATTCAATCCAACTAAGAAATTGAATTAGCAAATATTCTAGCCCAAATATTATTCTTTTAAAGTATTTTAGACAAAGTTGTTCAGTTTCTCTGTGTTTGCCTGTCTGTCTCATTCTCTTTCTTTATAGATTTATGGTCACTGAATGTTTTATTTAATTTACCAGCCAATTCCTGAAGAGCTGTTAGGGTAGTAAATTAAGTTTGTTTTCTAAAATTTAGGTACTTCTTGTGATTATTTGGCATCCATGATAACTGCCATCTGTGAAAATTTTCAGGAAATAATCCTTTGCCAAACACTTATCTTTTAAGTTCAATGATTATAATCTTGCATAAAAGTAGTTTATAACCTCTGTGTTTCAATTATTTTTTCAACCAGTATGAAGTTAATTTTCTAGACTTTGACCTACTAATACTCTAGTGACTCCACATTCTTGGAGAAGTGTCCAAATAGCATGGAAACTTGTGATAGATACATTCATTTTGCCTACTACTATGAAAGCAAAGACATTATTATCGAGTGCATTGAGCTGGGTGTCTTTTACTTAAGTTTTAAGAGCAATCATTGACTGACTTTGTGGCATGGACTGGAAGGTCAGAATAATCAGAGTACCATGCTCAATCTCACTGGTACCTCACACAATCAATATTGTACTTTTTCTGCATTCTATCAATCAGTACTTTCTGTTAACATGTTGTTTTAAAGATGCTTGTGTCAAGCAGAGTTAAATTTAATCTTAAGTCAGTCATCGACTCTATGTGGAAACTTGAGCCAATCGTATCTTTCAGAGCCTTAGTTCCTTTCTCTGTTTAATAGAGATAATAATTCTGCCTAGAAAAATTATGACGAGAGCCAAATTGGGTAATATAGATGTATAGTGCCTGATACATTATTTGGCGATAGTAGATGGCTCAACAATAGTAATTACTATTGTCATCGTCATTATTTTCTACAATATAATAACTCAGATTTATAATAATCATACTGAGCTACTGCAACCCTCTGATCTTGAAGAGTTACATTGTATAAAACTACAGTTTGGATGTAAGGTAATTGCTATTTTCTTAAAACTCTTGGTGTTTAAAAAGTGTTATTCAGTATAGCATGCATATTTCTGTCTGTTCAACAAGTGGAAATCACTCCCTTTACATATAAGATGCTGGGTTTTACTATGTGTTCGGATGCTCCTTTCTTAAAAGTTTGAAGGAATGTACCCAATTATTTTTTAAATGTTTTATCTTTCCTATTCTTTATTTTTTAAGATTTTATTTATTTATTTGACAGAGAGAGACACAGAGAGAGAGGGAACACAAGCAGGGGGAGTGGAAGAGGGAGAAGCAGGCTTCCTGCGGAGCAGGGAGCCTGATGCGGGGCTCGATCCCAGGCACCCCAATCTTTCCTATTCTTTTAAATATAAGTACAGTTTTTTTTTTATGATTGAAACATTTATTATGTAATTTTAAACTTCAGATATTAGTGGTTAGCTCTTACATGGAGCTTACTCCATGACAGGCCATGTGCCAAGAAGTTTATAGGCATTAATTTAACAGAGTACTCCTGTGTTAATAATTAATGTTGTTTATAGAAAAGAAAATGAGAAAAAACACCTCAGAGTCTTATTGGCTCAGAAAATTGAAAATCTAGATAATTATTAATATGGTTAAAAATAAAGAAAAATATGGGATGCCTGGGTGGCTCAGTTGGTTAAGTGTCTACCTTCGGCTCAGGTCATGATCCCAAGGGTGCTAGGATCAAGTCCCACATCGGTCTCCTTGCTCAGTGGAAAGCCTCCTTCTCTCTCTGCCTGCCACTCTCCCTTCTTGTGCACTCTCTCTCTCTCAGTCTCTGACAAATAAATAAAAAAAATCTTTAAACAAATAAAATATTTGAGTGATTATTATAGTGTTCTAATTTATTAGGTCTTGGAGATCTAATCATGAATATAGATAGCATCTTATAAAAATGATATAATATACATCTGATAAACCTTTTGGTTCATTCTCCTTAGGAAGTAGTTATAATAATACTATTAAATATTCAATAACCATTTTCAAATATTTTATAACACTTCATACTTCATTTTATACCCTTTAATCTTTTTAATAAATGTCTCCTCTTTGAAATTTTCTTATAGTAATAACTTTGAAAATTCTTTAGTACTTCAAAGTTAATTATATTAGGAAACTGTCCCATTATTTCTGCCTCCTTTTAGAGCTTTTACATGCAGAATTCATGTGTGTGTGTTTAAGGCAATCACTTTAATTATAAAGAGCGTGTAATTGATAAGCAATATAGTCAATATCTAGACAGGGAAATTCTTTACATTTGTTGCCACAAACTGATGACTTAAGTCTTCTGTGATAAGATCTAACCTCTTATTCCGTGTGTTTTTCTCTTTCATTTTTTCCATATTTTATAGTAAGTAATCAACCGCAGCTCTTTGCCTATTCATATTGACTCTTACTTTGATAAAGTATATGGTATCATATGTTTAATATCTTTACACAAGGAGCAATCTTATGTATTAGATAAACACAAAGCCTAATGTCATAAAGTCCCCAAATTAAAAGATACTTCAGAAGTTATTGAATCCAGTTTTTTTTTAATTTGACACATGATGTTACATTAGTTTCAGGTGTACAACATAGTAATTCAACTTCTTTTTACCTTATGCTATACTCACAATAAGTTCAGTTTTTAAAAAGATTTTTACATTTATTTATAAGTTAATCGTCCCAATAAGTGGTTGTGTATCCCCTATTTGAACATTAAAGTTTAAACTAAAAGAATAGCTGGTTTTTATTTTCATACAGCTCTAATTGTCAAATTTTTTTTTCTTTTAATGACTCAGATGGATCTCTAACTGTTGAAATATGTTCAAGACAGGGAATACATGTTCCATTACTTCAAAATACACCTGTCTTGCAACTTGAGTTCCACCATTTACCACTGCTCCCATCCTTTTTCTCTAGCTGCTTCAAGTCCCTATAACCACACATAAGGGAACACACAGAATGCAGACACTGATGTGTGCTCTTCATTATCAGGCTACTTTCTAAACTGCTTTTCTCTGCTCTTGGCTCTCACTACATCATCCTTGGTCTTCTCTTTCTATCCCTAGCTGTTTCCCTTGGACTTGATGCCCACTGCTTTTATCTTGCTAATGCTCTGGCTCTTGATGATGGTCATTCTTATTTTCTAAAAAGATGTGCCATCTTAGAACCCAATAGATACTACTCTTCTAAGACTATCCTCAGGACCATCTGCTTCACCTGGTCCTTTATCAGCACTCACATAGTACATATCATGCTTCATAGGTTTTACTGGTTTTGACTCTCATGTGGGTCAACCTAAGTAACATGTCTTTCTTGATGCCCAGGTTTCAGCGAATTGCTTTCTATCTTTTGTACATTTGCTTCTCACCGAAAGTATTTCTAACCTGAAGAAAAACATCACCAGATTTGATGAGCAATAGTCAATTGCATAGAGTTAAAAACAGGGATAGTTGAGAGCTTCTTTTAATTCTCTTACTCAGCATTTGGAAGGTAGAAATGTAAATTTATCTTTTTGAACATCAGTTTCCTCTTTTCTAGAAAGAGATCGTACCTATCTGAGCTGTCTGAATATGGAATAGGTAATGGTTAACCCAAACTGCTTTAATGCATCAAAAAAGTGTTAAGTATAGATAATGAAATAAGGAGTTAAGGTTTCAGTTGTTCCTTATTTTCCAATAGTGTATTAATTTTATAATGGTAAATTAAACAGTTGGTATAATAGTTTCATTCATATCAGCAAATAAATTAGAGCATGACATTAATTTTAAAAAATGACAATATACGCAAAGGGACTATTTAGTGAATTTAGCACACTTTTTTCTCTGGGACCATTATATTAGCTACTCTAAGTTAATGAGTAACTCATTTCTTATTTCATTTAATTATTTCTAAAACTCTTCCACAAATATAAATGCTGTTTTAAAGAATAGGAGAAAACACTTTTCTTCTCAAAAGGATGAAGAGATGGTTTTCTATACTCTATGGTCTCTTAAAGTACATTGTTCAATTGGGGTTATAGCCAGTTATTTTTTTAGTAGCTCACTAAAAGTGTATTACACACTTTTAGGGGAGGGTTAATAGAAAAAATGGTTCGAAGAACCTGTCTATAGGAATGAATTAGTTTCCTAGGGCTGTTGTAACAGAGTACCCAAAACTGGGTGGCTTAAACGGCAGAAATTGTCTCACAGTTCTGGAAGCTAGTAGTTCAAGATCAAGGTGTCAGTAGTACCCTGTTCTTTCTGAAGGCATTAAGGAGGCATCTGTGGCAGACCCTAGCTTTTGGTAGCATAACTTCAAATTTCACATGGCTGTCTCCCTATATGCATGTCTGTCTCTGTGTCCAAACTTCTGCCCCCTCTTTTATTGGGGGGACACCAGTTGTAGTGGATTGGGGCCCACACTAATGACCTCATATTGAATTGATGGCATCTTTAAAGACCTTTCTCCAAATAAAATAATAAGGTACTGAGGGCTAAGACTGTAATATGTATTTTGGGGGAGACATAATTCAAACCATTATAGGGAGTAGTATAGCTCATTGAGAAGAAGTATTATTAAATTCTGGTGGGATTCCATGTCCTATTTCTAAAAGTCTGCAAGAAATATACATACTAGTTTAAAAAAATAAGAATAAGCAATTTGTTCTCAAAAAGATCAAGAGATAGTTTTGTATACTCAATGGTCTCATAAAATACATTGCTCAGTTTGGGTTACACCCATTTAAATTCTATTATTTTGGACAAAAACCCCCAATTCTTAAGCTGCAAAAACTGGGAAGTTAGTGGTCATCTATTATTTAAGGTAGCATATTTTCTATCTTATAAAATCTTTATTTAGTGTATTAAAACTATTCAGTAAAGTGGGTAAATAAAATTTTCATTTTTAAAGTTGAAAATATATTATGGATTAGTTTTGTCAAAAGATGGTAATTTCCAAGGTCTATTTTCCAACTAAAAATACTGTAATAACTTTTACATTTGGATGAAAAAATTCTGGGTGAAATAAAATAGATATATGTGCATCTGATAGGATCACTCTGAATTGAAGATACTCTGTATAGGGGAAATGTTGTATTGGGGTTGGTTAAAAATGTATGAATGTATATCCATAAATAACATGAAAATCAATATTCTTTTAGTCAGTTACACCTTCATTCTCCCAATGATATTGGAAATGATGTTTTGGCTGTGACCATACATGGCTATCTGGAAAATTAATCAAATTGCCCAAGTGTGCTTGTTATTTTGGAACTTTAGAGATACAGCCTATTTAGTGACAGAAAATATAAAATATAATCTTATGGTAATAATTCTGTTTTTATAAAAATCTGCCAGATATGAAAGAAGGATATGTAGATTTACTTTCTGAATTTGACCCATTGTTTCTTACATGACTTTTCAAAGTACTGATTATATTGTCAAAAGAAACATTTGTCCTAAATATAATTTACTCTGAAAACATTAATAACATTGGCTTAATGATACTTGACATTTTTTCACAAACAGTGGGTCATGAGAACAAAAAAAAATGGAAAGAAAGCTAGTCCTCAAACAATAATTATTCCTTGAATAATAAAAATTCAGGTCTTTCAGAAATTAAAAAAAAAACAAAATATTTAGTAAAATGTGATTTCCAAAGAGAAGATACATGTAGTTCACAATTATACTACAAAATATATTTCTTTCAGAATAGCTAAGAGTGAGAAAATAAAAGCATAATATACATAAATAAATGTAATTTTTACATAGCCTGTTTTTACTTTGAAAAGCATCTAAGCTTTATATTCATTAGGTGGATTCAGATCATGCAAAAGGGCAAGGAGTCTCTGTGAATCAGGAAGATTGTTCTACATTGACTCTGCCATCAACTAGTCTTCACTTATGTTAAACATTCAGTCTCCCGGGACTTAATTGGTCATCTGTAAAATGGTAGGGTGCTTTCTGATTTTCCTTTTAAATATAAAAATCTATGATTCTGTTTTCTACTTAAACTCAATAGACTAGAAGGAGAAATTTAAATTTGTATAGGGAATACAAAAAGTTAAATTTGAGCAGATACATATAGCTTTATATCTGGACTTAAATTTTAGTTAGGAATCCAAAATAACGTCATTTGTTTTGTGTTTTTGCGTACGTACTTGTGTGCATCCATTCATGCGTGTATATATGTGTGTGTGTTTGCTTGATTAGGATTATCAGGGCCAATTCTCCCTTTGCTTAATATCTTAAAACCATAAAAGAAGCACTTAATTAAATTTGCTCTTTAATTTTCTGATGCACTGTCAGAATTTTGACATGAATGAGGAGAAAGCACTGTTTTCTTCTTTAAGTCACTGAAAGGCTGAGAGGAACTGTATTGCTAGGCTCTGAGAAGGCTGGGGTTTGTGAGACCCCTTGAGACACTGACAGTTAAGTTTCAGAATATGGAAGGGGAGGGAGAGCCCCTGCCCTGTGTGAGAACACCCTGACACCCCCATTCCTCAGTGATAAGGGTGGGGAGGCTCTGAAGCAAGTGACTTGAATACCCTCCCTCATGCCTCGGAATTCCCCATAGATGCCAGTCCATTCTTCTGGGATGACTGCTTTGTATTTTCTGAAAGATGTGTGAAGAAATAGATATTTGCACTAAGAGCTTTGTTCCTTCAGATACACTAATATTTTAAAAGTCATAGAGAATATTAACAAAGATTAACTACAGGTTTATATATTGGAGACAAAGCTGTTTAACTTTATTTGCCAAAGTAAATCTTGTATTTTTAAACAAAATTTTAATTTCATTTATCTGACCAAGAAAGTAAAATACAACATAAAAATTTTACTTTATTTAATCCTAAACTATGTCCACAAAGCTGATTAAATATTAATGTATGTTTACATTCCTTAGATTTTTAATTACTTATAACATGAAATTTCTTTTTTTTTGAGAATTGAACAAAATGATTTTTTTTTCTTTTCCTCAGCAAATTAGAATGGAGTAAAGATCAGTCCTATGAAGTTAGGAAGGAGATTCTGTTTCTGATAAGACTCTTTCGTCATGAGCATAACATGAAAATACAAACTAGTACAACTGACTATTTCAGTACCTGCTGTAATTATCACACATTTTATGTAACTGTGAGGATTGCTATCGATTTTCCAAAAGACTGAAATAAATTACTTGGCTCCATTATAGTCTGCTTCAACTTCAGAAAACGATGTGTCCAAAATTAGGACCAATACTTTCCAGAGAATAAAATCAAAGATCTTGAGAGGTCATCTGATCCATCATCCTATGTTAAGTATTGAAGGTTGATCATCCAGTTGCTTCTGAAAGGTCTTCAGGGTCAGAATTTCTGCATTAAATGGATATTCTTCTAATTATGAAAGTTGCTTGTACATCCCAAATATAATCACAGTTGGATTTCAACAATCAGGCAAAACCCAGGAAAACACACCCACTTAGAATTCATTGCATTGCAGACTTTTTGTAAACCCAGAACCAGAAATTTTAATTATTTTTGTTTTTATTTTGTTCTCTCATTTTTCCCATGGATCTTATTTTGCTTGTTTAATATTTTCCCTAACTCGAAGTAACTCTACATAAGTATATTCTTCAGCATTTCCCTAGTAAAAATAGCTTTTTAACCTAAGTTTTCCCCCCTTCTTTTCCATGAGATACAAACTCTTTATACCATGATAACTTGCTCATATGTTCTTCCCGATAACCTCTGACAGTGGCCATCAGGTGCATTGTGTGATGGCAGGTCGAAAACCCATTCAATCAATAGGGGTGTGTTATGAAATATCCTTTCCCCAACTCAGAATGCCTTGTTTCCATTGTCATAATTCATTTAATGTTCTTATCTTTATTACTTATATGACCGCTATCAGTGCATTTATAATTTCGATAACTGCTTTGCATAGACTTGTTCTTTCTTCCAGTTGTTGGCCTGGTTTCTTCCCTCTCCTTTCCCAAGTTTCAATCAGTGGCAAATTCTTATGGTCATATATGTCCTAAACCAATTGATAACTTTAAACAAATTTTCTCTGTTATTTAAATGAATGTCCTGAACTTGCACATGCCAGTCTCACACTCATCTCAATGATGAAGTGACTAAATACCTTATCCCTGCTAAGCCCACCTTGGACTCCATTTCCTCCTTAAAATGATCCGTTTAGACCTGTGATGATTTTTTTGGTGTTCAAACCTTCTTTGACACTTACATTTAAGATTCTGTATTACGTTTCAAATATTGATTGTATTGTGTCATGTATTTTTCAAACTGACTAACCTGTGTAAGTCATATCTCCTTAGTGACACAGCAAACTCCTTGACTACTGAAATTTTCCCATATAATTTTGTATATAACTTCCTGCCCTTTGATTCCTAGCATGGCCCAGAAAACAGAGAATATGCTCAATAAATGTTTGTTGAATTATGAGTCTGTCCAGTTAATACATCAGCAGATATTTACTTGGTTACTTGTCTTTGCCTGATACTGTGTTTCTTTTCTTGCTTAATCATAATAAAAATAAACCCCTTAGAGGCACATTTTTTTTTTGAAGCTGACAAAGATTGAAGTAGGTCTTACTTACAGTGGAGAATCAGATGCATATTTTGTTTTGTTTTCCTTTTAGACTAGAGACAACTTAGGTCATCGAGAACAAGGAGAAGCACCAGATTTAGAATCTCTTAGGGAAAGCTTCAGCCCTAACATTAGAATTACCAAGAGCAAATGCCAAATTTACTAGCCAGAGGCAGTAATTGAGGTACTGTTCCCAGAACTAAAGGGTTGGAAGCCAGAGAGTAGAAGCAAAACAAATGTAATTCAGGCACGTGTATGAAAGAGTGTCCAGGTGGAGAGCCAATGTTCCAGAATGGCTTCAATGACAATTAGAGTCAGTAGTTTCCACAAAACTCAAGTTTGGGAATCTGGATCATGTACTGAGATTGTGTACACAGATACAAATTAGCTGAATGATTCCAGAATCCATAGCTCTTCTCTGGTACCATGGCCAGTACCTGGTAGTACTCAGTTGTTGAACACAGAATGCCTCTTGTTTATTCCATAGGGTTTAATTACTGTGCGGGATGGACTTCCTATGGCTCCCATAGGAAAAATGCATTCCACAACATTTTTCTTTTTTTAGGTTTGGATTGTTTCATGATGAGTTATCCCAGAGAAACTCCATGCTTCCTGTTGGCAGAACACTTTGGGAGCTGCTTTAAGAAAGGTGTTAGATAAACCCAAGTCATTGACATTAGCTGATGTTATGTTCCAGTGTTCTAAGTACCACAGAGTGGTAGAAGCTGTTTTTCCCCCAATAGGGTTTGAAAATTTTGAAAGTTCTGTTTATGGGAATACCTAATATAGTACCAGCCAAATGTTTATTAAATATCCTGGTTATTAATTTTTCTTGTTATTTCTGAAGCATTTACTTGAGAAAACATAATAAACCTCTTGTTTAGTGTATAAAATGTTCTAGGAAGTAAATATTCTTTTCCTGAAATTTGATTTACATTTTAAATTTTAAGATAAAGCTAATTGAAATAACTCAACCACATAAATCAAATTAGCTTGAAATTCAAATCTGATTTTTGAAAAATCTCAGAGTAAACAAAGAATAACTCACATGCATAATGAGGTAAAGGATTAAGACAGCCATTTGGTTAATTCAAGCTAAAAATCTCCTTTCCTGTAACTTCAATGAATATTTTAAGCAAAAGTACTGGAGTCTAAATTATCTGGAAAGCTGCCTTAGCTTTTCATGGAATTTTTCGTGGATGTAAACACTGACAATATTACTTTTCTAAACAGATTCATAATTTACATTTTAGTATTTGTCACACACCATTAAATTTACAGACTTCTATTTCCAACCTTCCCTTAATTAAGAGAGCCGTTCTAGACAGAGAGATTAATGATTATTTTTAAAGTAAGGATTTACCCACCTCATAATTACAGGTCATAGATGTGACCCTTAAGCTATAGCAATCTTTAAATATTATCAGTTTAACTTTGAACATGGCATTTTTGGAGGAGTTTGGCTTTTAGTGCCTTCATTCAAGCTTCTGTATTTAACAAATATGCTCTGTAAACAAAGAGTGATGATGAGCAAATGCCAAGGTTAGGGCTACCTAACTCTCTTGTTTTTTACTATTTTAAAGCAGAGATTTGTCACAAGGCAAACTTTAACTAGCTTATTTTTCTTAAGCTATTGGATTGATATTGTGCAGTGGTTCTTAAAATTGGTTTGTATCAGAGTCATCTGTGATATTTTTAAGAAGTGCCCACCTCAGGTTCCCGCCATAGTCCTACCGAACCCGAATCTGTGGCAAAGTGAGTCTCAGGTATCTGTGTGTTACAGTCCCCCCAGATGAGCCTGATGGATGGTAGAAGTGAGGATCACTGCCAGAGCTCATGAGAGGGCGGCCAGTCAAAAGGAACTCAGGGTTAGACCAAACTTGAAAGTACATTGAAGTATTTATTCCAGCAATTATTTAAATTAAAGTTTTTTAGCAATCTTTACAGTGATTATTGTTGGCTAATTTGCCAAGGAGAGTACCTATGCTTTTTACTTTTTATCTCTATCCTGAGTTTAAAGAAATATAAACATCCTATAGAAATGGCATTATTGTTGTGGAATACAAAGCTAGTTAGAGAGGCATTGCAGCCAAAAACTACTTTGAAGATCTCCTATGTGATTGGGGACAAATCAGATGTGTAAGGAAGTGTGAAAAAAAGATTCTCTGAATTTTGCTTCTTTTGGGGTGAAGAAACACAAAACACAAAAGAGAGATCTGATCTGTTTACAATGTCTGCAAAATATAAAGTGCATGTATCTAAAATTCTGTCCTTTTAAAGATGGATTACCGAATACCCTAACAAAGAGGAAATGATCATAGGGGAGAGTGATTTTTAAAAAGTTAATGTATTTTGAGAATTTGTTCTACTGAGAGATTGGATTTTTTTTTTAATTTGAAGGACAGAAATTTTGATTAACCATTTATTTTCTCCAAATTGTATTAACTGTTAGGAGCACAGTCACATGCTTTGCAGAGTGTGTTTCCTTCCTGGCAAAGTAAATAGAGGCTACTACTGATCCTAACAAATATATTTCAGAGGCACAGAAGTTGCAGTAAAGCTGAAATGGGCAGTGTGGTGCTGTGTGCCTCAGAATGATGATGTCTTCTCACTCTTGTTGCGATGTCTTACTAAGGAAGGTGCAGGGAATGGTTAACTCTCTCTTACAACCAGCCAAAGAAAGACATTTACACTTGCTCCCAGTCCCTGTCTCTCTCTGTCTTTCTCTCTCCCTTCTTATTTTTAAACACCTTGTTCAATGCTCTTCGCTTCAAGGCAGATCCCTTGACCTAAGTAGATTACTGGGGATGCACGAAGGACACAGCCAGATAGCCGTGCTTTTCAAGGAAGAGATTTGGCTCCAAATAGGACACTAAGCTTTTCAGCCTTCTGCTTATTTACCCCTAGTCAGCAGGACGCAATGTCTCTGGGTGCTTAGTGGACTCTTGGGGAATCGGGAGAAACAAAAGCAGAAGTGGCAGCCGCTGCAAATGTGGGAGTCTGTGCCATTAAAGGAAGTGGTTGCTAATAAGGGCCTGTGAGACCTAGGTTTCCTTGGTTTCCATGACAGTTATTAGGTACCATAGAAATTGAATTGTCTCCCACAATGCTCTTAGGGGAGAGGGGGTGCTCCAGTGACAAAGCAGTGCAGTTATGACTTGCAGTAAATCGTCCTTTTGAGAATGCAACACTCCCCGGATTATTTGCTCCTGCATTTCTTCTAAACTCCCTTTCAGTGTGCTTGACATTTTGGCCAGAGACCCTGGCTTCTGCCGCACAGTGTCTCAAACACTATTCCCCCCCCCTTTTTTTTGTTTAGAACTGAGTTTGGCAAAGCAAGGATATGAACAATTGTGCAGGTGGGCTACTCAGGGCGAGTGAAGAGATAAGGCATCCAATCAGGAACTGGCCCCGTGCAGCCCTGCCAGTATGCCCCTCCACCAGATTTCCGTAATCCCAGCACGGGAGACTGCCAGCAATGGGAGAAGTTCAGTGGGCAGGAACAAAGAGAAGAACAAGGAAGTCGAGGTAAGAGGAGGTTTGCTTTGCTAAAACAGGACAGCCCAGCCAACTGTAGCCGGCGCTGTTACTTGGCGCCGCAGGACGTGGCGGAGGCTTAAGGGCAGCGGGCTCCTGCTCTGTGTGTAGTGGTGGACGGCAGGAGCATCCTTTCTAACTCACAGGAACAGAGTCAATATAGCCACTGTTTTCTGGACGAAGAAAGGAACCAAATCCATAAGGACACTTGCAGTTTGACAGAAACTTCTGCCTCTTTTTTAAACATCTAGAGAGTCACTTTGGACTTTGAGGGCTCATGGGCAGCCATGAGCTGTCCTGGGTGGCTGTGGACATTGCTGTCGTCCGTTTGCAGACCCTGGGACTGTTGATGTTTGCTAATTTTGCTCACTGCCCATTAACCTAGAATGTTTGAGAATAACTTTCTTAACAACGTGACAAAGGAGCCACAGATAGGTCAGCTGTGTCACTGAACACATAGCACGAGTTAGGGTGACATGTCTCTGTCTCATAGGATCTGTTGCTCTCTCTATTCATTCCGAATGTGTACTTTTGTTTGATAATCTGTTTCATTTGTATTTTCTTTCTTCACAAAGCATTATTTGAAACTTACATGGGCTAGAGAAGTAGATTTTCCAGTTTATCACACTTGGGCTTTATTTGCAGTGAAATGTAGCTGCCGTTGTTCTAACAAACTGCTTGAAAGATCACATGCAGAGAACTTATTTCAAAGCTTTTTTAGGAAAGAGATTGAGCAGACTCAAGGATTTGGGTGAAAATGTTATAAATGTTGTTTTGTTCCCCTAAAAGGGACCTTGAGATAGGATGCCAGAAATTGTAATCCTCTTGTTTCTTTAACATGACTATTTTCTAGACCTCCGGTCTCAGTCATTTTGTAGGAAATAGTCTTTCCCCACCTCCAGCTCTGTGTGTTAATCCTTTTTTCTCAAAAAGAGGTGCTAGGGACAGAAGGAAACAAAAACAAAACAAAGCAAAACAAATAAACAAAGCAGATGGGAATGAAGTATCAAGGAGTGCCTTAAGAGGAAGAGACTAATAAACTCAAATACTCCTTCAAATGAGAAAAGACATTTATCCCGTTTTTTCAACTTTGAACTGATTTTGAAAATGTCACTGAAGAGCAGGGAGAGCTTGATGTGGCTAGAATTTGTACAAAATTTCAAGAGATTTGTCTAATTCAGCGTTGAGAGTTACTTTTCCTTTAGTAATTCTCCTGTCATAGACATATTGGGTATTTCTGGAGTTTCTGAGAATGAAAACATATTTGTAAAGTGAGTAAACTTATTAGCTTTGTATTAATTGGAAGTATTCTCTATGAAATGTGTCTTTTCTTTGATCTGGTAATGTGATTATCAGAACATCAAAAAGCGGTCTCTTAAATTTATTGATGTGGGGTGTGGAGTGAGCGGCACTGATTAATTGTGAAAATGGATATGGAAATGCTAAAAGCAAGAAAAATTATATATTATTTACTCGTTGTCTAGGTTCTTTGGTAGAATGTAAGATAATTTTGAAGGAAAGATCATGTGAAAATCTTAGGTGCCAATTTTGATTGATATCCAGAATGATCAGTCTCTGAATGATATTTGAGAATGAATACACTGATTCAATCCCAAGTGTTCCCCGCCCTCCACCAGCCCACCACCCCCCCTTACCCATCACATTGTGTCACCACCAGAAATCTCCTGCTGCTAATGTCTGCTTGACTATGAATCAGAGAAAGCTGGGGTAGCTTACATGGCTTTTGAAAAAAAGAATCAACAAATTTGGTTTTTTACACTTTAGAAAAAGTAATGAAATTATTCAACCTCAAAAATAGCTGCAATCTTTATCCAGATATTGATGTTCAGACAAAACTCAGACATCCTCACAAATCTTTTAAAGAAGTACCCATTTATGAACAGCTGTGTTTCTTTCAGGGACAAATGTATTTTATTATAGTCACAGTGTGAGTCAGTGGGCATTCTTAAAGGGAAATAAAGTTAATTATGAGAAAAAGAAAGGAAACTCCCAGCCTACATATTATTTTGAAAAGAGACATAATTCTGAGAATCAGAAAGGGAAGCCCTTTTTTGGTTTTCAATTACATCTTGGTTTTCTATGGATAGAATTAAGAGTTTCCCTTTAGGAGTATATTTGAAACATACTGTCAAATCTTATAGGCCGTTAAATTGCTTGTTTTAATGAACTAAATAAATAGTCCGAAAATTGCAAATTGCATTTAAGGTGGATAAATTACACAGAATGTACCCTGTGCGTTGGAAAGCAAGAAGAATCTATTCAGGACAATGCTTTCTGTAATTTCAAGTGTTGGTTCTCTCTAAAGGAAGGGAAAACATCTTGTACACAAAATGGACATTTCCTGATTGTTGAACAAATGAGACAAATCCTCCTTTGAAGTTTCCTTAATGTATTTTGCTTATCTTAAAGTTATCAAAATAGTACATGCATATATAGGGCAAATGATCTAATTTCAGAATTAAGAATTTGCTAATTCAAATGTGAGCCAATTTGATGTGTTCCATTAGAAATTTAGAGTCCTTTGAATATACAAATTTATTAACTTCACATCTAGTTTTTTGTTATTGTTGTTTTAAGGCATATAAAGAAAAAAAGGAAAATGTATAAACTATTTCTTAGCTATTATTATAGTACAGAAGATTTAAACTATAAGAGATAACTCACAGATTAAGATTTAAAAAATAATAAATCTAACTCTAAGCTTTGTAATTAACATACATTTTGACATATTTCATGTGGCATAACACTATAATTATCTGTTTGGTTAATAACCCTAGAAGTACAAAAAACATAATAACATATCTATTTTGGATATAGTTGGTATTAATGTTTAGGGGAAAGATGTAGACTTATCTTCCAGAGATATCGGCTCTGGAGCTTGTTTGGACAATTAAAGGGCAATGCCTCACCCTTGCATTCCAGAGACAAGACTTTATTAGCACAACCAGAGATGATCAATCTCTTATGAAGTGATAGATGAATCAAAGTTATAGAAGATTTATGTACAATGCAGTTGGTCAAATCTATCTATCTATCAATCTATCTATCATCTATCTATCATCTAACTATCTATCTATCTATCTATCTTTCTATCTATCTATCTATCATCTATCATCATCATCATCTATCTATCTATAATGCTTAAGTACAAGATCAAAGAAAGTTCTGGAAAGGAAATTAGCAATCAGATATACCTTCATAGCATGAAGTCAATGAGGGAAATTAAATGGTTTGGAGTGGAGTTAGTTCATCTACATCTTCAGAAAGCCACAACCTTGAGAAAGCCATGGGGGAAGATGCCTCTCTAAAGAGATTCGTAACTCCAGATCTCTCTCTCTCTCTCCTTCTCTAGTTGAGTACAGAGACTGACCAATCTAGCTTCTTTAAATCTCGTTTGCCTACTTTTGTAAGAGGGCCACTTTGCTCCTATTAATCCACTTTTCCCTTCTTTTTTAGATACGTTAACAGCACTTATTAGGCTGTAATTAATTCACCTTAGGGATTTGGGCTTATATAACATCTGTCTCTTACAAGGATAATCAAATTCTTAGACCTCTGGGGGTAACTTAATTTCATACTCTATAACTGGAAATTATGATGACTGTGTAAATTCCCATATTTAGTCAACTAGCATGTATTTTTTTTAAAAATAATTCTCTAGGATTTATAAGCAAATGTCTCTAAGGTCAACTGTATTTCAAATGTAGAAACAAACCAGAGATCATACCAAGGGTGTTCCTGCCACCTGCACTGCATGCCGCCATACAATCCGTCAGCACAGAGTCTGTATCTCAGATGATAGGAGTTTCATAAGAGGAGAAAAGGAGCTATGGATGCTTTTCTTCTAACCTTTTCTCACTCACAAATTGACCATGCATGGCAACCGTGCTTTAGGAAGTTTGAGGGGAAAAACACAAAAACAAAAACACCTTTGATTATATGTATATTTTTCTTTACTACTTTCATGATTTTATGATATTTCTCTACTTCAATTTTTCTTTTTTTTTTCTTAAAGAATATTTACCTCTCCTTCCTTTTTCCTAGAATGTCCCTTTCAAGATCTTCTATTTGCCTTTCCAATGATAGCCCACTGGGCTACCTTTCTTTACTCAAAGTAGCTGCTCCCTGGCAATTTGAGTGAATTGAAAACAATATGGCTTTTTGATATATATTCTTCATTTTGAGCAGAGTGGATAAATTATTATTTATCTGGTAAATAGATTTATTAATTCTATTTTTAGTAGACAATCATAAAAGTTAAATAGCATAATCTCAGAACCAAGGACTAATTTGAGATTAGCCAATCTCAATTCACACTTTATGTGTTTCTTTGTAATTAAGTTACAATACCCTTTCACATTCCTTAAGCAAAATTTTTAGAATCAAAGGATTCCAGAATCAGAAAGTCCCTTAAAAATTCTTAATTCCAGAAAGGAAACCCACAGAAAATATATAACTTGCCAATGTCACATGACTAGTTAATTGTAAAGTTGGGACAAAAATACAGGCCTTCTGACTGCCAGTCTAGTGTCCTTTCTATTATTACTGCATTTGATGATTTGTTTTTCGAGGCACAAAATTACAGTCCCAACGATTAAGAGAGTTAATATAATCCCCAAAGCTGCTAACCTCTCACCGGGGGAGTTTTGGTTTTTGTTACAGTTATCTGTCCATGACTCATAAGGTCAGAATAGGGATATAAAATGGGTCCCATTTATAGAATATAACTGGAGTTCATTTCATCAAAATTGAGAAAATAAGGTAAAATGAAATAATAATGGGAAGAATAGTTTAGTAGGGAGGACATTTGCCTGAGATTCAGCATACATGAAATGGAGTCCAGCTTCACCAAAACCCTTTTAATTTGACTGAGTCACTTAACCTCTTTAGCTTGTCCCCTGGAGAAAAAGTACATTTACCAGATCCTGTTTTAACAATAAGATTATTTTATTTTCTTCTGTTATTCCTTTAACATAATCATCTAGTCATGCTCTACTCTGGGCACATAAAGTCCATGATTGTATTCAGAGGTGTATTTGGCTCAGGCTGGATAGGACTGAGTAGTGAAGACTCAGCCTTAGTGGATACCTGTGGTCTTGCCATGCATCATTCATTCTTCCTTCTGGTAACAGTGCTCAGAGAACCAACCCTGTCTTTTCTTAGCCACGTGATTCAGGATGGGTCTTTATTGCCTTAAACTAGTCACTATGTCATAATACTCTGTCATGTAATTGGTTCAGAAATAGACATATAACTCTATCAGAATCAATGGCACACATAGATCCTTTAGAGCTTCCTTTAGGAAGTTTTATTGTTCCTGAAAACTTCTGGGATAGACTTACTCTCTTCTTTTTGATGGTTTGTATGAGAGTGTGAGTTCTAGAATTAGATGTTGTGAGGGAAAAGGTTGGAGCTTCAAGGCTTACCAGAGATACTCCTGATGTGAGGGTGACTTGGAAATAGGCAGGGCAGAGAAAGAAAGAAAAACTAGGTTCTGAGTGATATATGGATGAGCTACTGGGTTAGTCCTTGCTTGAAACCAACCCCTATTTAAAATAAACCACCTTCCAATGAAGTGATTCAATTCCTTTATTGTTTAAACCATTTTTTTTTGGTTGAATGTTATATCACAACATAACGGGGTGCTAAATGATTCTTTGCCAAAGGTAGTTACAATAATTTTCTCTATTGTTACTTGAGTAGCAACTGACTTCTGAGTTTGGAAATAGCTGAGATCCAGGCAAAGTAATCACAAACATTAATTTATGAGTAAACTGCACACATTTATCCAGAATGCTCTGTATTAACCAAATGAAATACATCTTTAGCAGATGTGAAACACTTTACGGAGAATGCTAGGGGGTAGGAAGGCTAGTTCTTTTTTCTTTTCTTCAGAAGAGTACTTTCCAACTTCTAAGTCTCAAATGAATATCAGAGTCCCATGTGCTTATAGTGAATTCCACTGAGTTATACTAATAGTATTGAAATAGTTTTACATAATGAAACTAGGAAATTTCCATATTATTATTTGCTTTCAGCAATGAAATAACCATAATGCGCATTAGCTTTTCTTGTTTAAAATAGATGTTGTAATTGCATTATTAAGTAAGACTGAATAACACATTTTATTAACAATTAAATGAAAACAGTAATTGCTGATACACCTTGGACAGTATTTTAATTTTTAAAATATTTTGTTTATTTTTAATTTTTTTTTAAATTTGAATATCGCTGATACACATTGTTACATTAGCTTCAAGTGTACAAGATAGTGATTCAGCATCTCTATACATTATGGTATGCTCATCACGAGTGTAGCTACCATCTGTCACCATACAACTGGATTACAATAGCACTGACTATATTCCCTATGTTGTGCCTTTTATTCCTATACTCATTCCATAACTGGAAGCCTGTATCTCCCACTCCCCTTCACTCATTTTGCATATCCATGCCCTCCCACCTCCCATCGCCCAGCCTCTGGCAACCATCAGTTTGTTCTCTGTATTTACAGAATTGATTCTGCTTTTTGTTTGTTTGCTTTTTCATTTGTTTGGTGGGTAGACTGTTAAAACTCCTCCCTGGTGTGCCTTAAAAAAATTTTACTTTGAATTCATGGCTGTTTAATGAGACTCAATGTGATCATTGTGTTTCAAAGATTGTTGATCAAAAATCTTGATGTGGAGGTGTCTTGGGGTATGGGAAGAGCAGGTAAAGGCACACGTGTTTAATTAGCTAGGATTTTTAGAGCTTGCTGATTAGCCAACATTTAACTCAACTTTTTGCAGCACTGACAATGCCAACGTGGATTTAGAATCCCTTAATCTGAAGTATTGCTGAAGCGGGTCAGGGGGTGGATAGCAGTCTGAGTATTGTTTCCCCCCAGCTCATGCCTACGAATACCCACCCAGAGCTACTTGGAGCAGCCTTCATAACCTCCCGGTGAAGATGAGAAATGACATCTATTCAATCCTCATTCTCTTTTCTGCCTCTGCAACTGTTAAATAATTGAAATAGGCGTGACATGAGGGTAGAACTGGTGATAAGACTTTGTTCTTAAGAGAGTGACAAGGAGATTGAAGAAAAGGACAGTGTTCCCGGGTGCTGGGTGTCTGACTTGGGCTTTCAGCCTCTCACTTTTCACATTGATCATTCCATTCATCAAAACTTGCAAATCTGGGTAAGGAAGGTGAAGAAAACAATTGCAGAGGATCTCTTCATGCAACCACTGCCAAAGAATACAGTGCACATTCTCTGATACAAAGGAACACTTTGAATTCTTTGGGATTTGTACTTTTGATGTCAGCATCAGAAAGAGAGTTTCTTAGGGAAAGAAAAATACTGGCACCAGTAAACCATCGGACATGCGATGCTGCAGGGCACAGAAAATGAAGCTCATGTGTGAGTTACAGAATAAAAAGATATTTGTTAGGTGAGGCAGCAGTATATGTTTTCACAAATTATCAAATTCTTTACAGATAGGATTACTGCAATTGTTCCTACTTGTAAACCTAAGCAGGTTTACTCCTAAACAAGTTCCATAGAGCAGTGTATGACTACGAATGCTTAGTGTATGCTTAGGTCCATGGCACAGTTTTACTTTCCATTTTTTTTTCAAAATTAATTTTCATGAGATTATAAAATATGGTAGAGATTTATTAAACTTTACAAAGCTTTAGAAATTCAAATTCTAGCACTATGTTTTATTTTAATCTGAAACTACTTTCTATATGACCATTTGCTATGAAACTACTACTATAGTTCATTCAAGTTTTGGAGGAAGTGATTTCTGCATCCAATTAGTCAATTACACAGCAAAGGATTCACCTTTGATTGTTGGTGTTACCATCTAACTCAGGCATTTTGTTTGGTGTCCAATGGGAGTATAATAGAAACTCATGCCTTAGATGTAGAAGGAATCTCCTGCTTGTTACTTGATTCTGCCTATGTTGAGAGGCAGCATAGTGAGTTAGTTAAAAGCATGTTGGGTTCAAATCTGAGCTTTGCCACTTAGCTGTGGGATCTTGGTGAGATTACTTTACATCTGTGCTTGAGTTTCCTTATGTGTAAAATATGAGGACTACCTTATATAGTTATGAGAATTAAAATAAGTTAGAGTTTCTAATGCAAGGAAGATTAATTGAGACAAAATAAACACCATTATGTGCTTAATAAAGAAAAGTGCTAAAGAAATCAATTCCCTGTGTTCACTATATATTTCTCATCAACATATTTTATTACTCATAGTGAACATGATTCATTAATTAATACTTCCCATTAATAATGAGGTGATGAGGAAATTTTTAAGGTCACATGGCATCATAGAAGAAGCCTTTTATAATGAGAGTGATTAAATAAATAAAAAGCTAATTCATTGCTATTTGAAGTCTGCCAACGCTCTGACCTCTACTCGTACAGGCCATGTCTGCCTTAGATAAGTGAAACCTAACCTTAGGACTTTCTGTTGCTGTCTGAGCCTCAGTCTCAGAGCTGCTAGACCAAGAATTCTCTATAGTCAAGAATTTGTAGAGCAATTTCACTTCTATTCCATGTACATATCGCCAAGTGTTCTTTACTTATGCTAATATTTTTCAGCATTTCATGGGTTTTTAAATCTGAATATTGTAGATAAATGGTTATTTTGATAATTCTTTATACTTCATCTTTAATGTGGTAGTGTTTTTAATTGCCTTTTTTTTTTAACCATTTCTTTAGGTGTTATAAAGAACAGGCCATGCTAGGAAGAACTAAAATAACCAATGATTTTGAATGGGAAAGTTTTTGAAAGTTTACATGTATAGGAAAATTTTGCGAATTTGAGTACTTATTGAAAAAAACAGTATTTTTTTCTAAATCATAGTAACACTTAACAAAATAACATCATGCTGAAGCTTTTAAATGGTCTTCAACTATACAATGATGACTCTTTGTTATAACTGTTGAACTTAAAGGTACTGGCCTGGTTCAATTCTACATAAAGTGTTCTGTGAAAAGTTTTTTTTTTCCCCTTTTGATACTGTTTGGGGATAATGGTGCTGTACACACACACACATTCATATATTTATAATCATCAGTATTAATTTATTACTAATTATTGAACACATACTACATGTTCAATAGGAATTGTTTTATGTACTTTTCATGATAACTCACAGCTTCTCTATGAGATCATATTTTAGTTGCTATTTTTGTGTAATGAGTTGTCCCCAAACTTAATGGGTTAAAGCAACCATTTTATAATGTTCATGAATTCTGTGGGTCAGGAATCTGACTGTATGTAGTGAGATGCTTCACTGTTTGTGGCTGTGACTCCAAGTGTGTGACTCTGAGGTGGCTTCAGTAATAGGGAATGGGATTTTCTAAAAGCTCATTCATTCGGATGTTGGGTACCTGAATTGGGAGAATCAGAAGACTAGGCTTGCCAACTGAATAAATTACACATAACCTCTTTTTGTGTCATTGTATCTTCCTAGCACAGTACTTCAGGGTAGTTAGACTTCTTACATGGAGACACAGGTTCTGAGTGTGAGTTTTCCAACAAACGAATTGGAAGCTGCATTGCTTTTTATGACCCAGCTTTAGACACCACCTGGTATCACTTCAGGCAGCCATTTAGTTACTTTTACCCAGATGCAAGAGAAGTGAATATAGATCCCACCTTTTTTCTTTTTTTTTAATTGAAGTTTCATTGATATACAGCATTATGTTAGTGTCAGGTGTACAACATAATGATTTACTATTTATTTATATTGTGAAACAATCACAGTAATAAGTCTAGTTACCATCTGTCACCATACACAGTTACAAAATATTTTTTTATTATTGTGATGGGAACTTCTAAATGTACTCTCTTAGGAACTTTTACTTTTATTTATTTATTTTGGGGTGTGTTTAACTTTTTATGTTAGTAAAATCTGAATAAACACAGCACGTGCAGTGCTAGCATCTAAAACTAATACAATAAGCAATTACTAAGTTACAGTGACTTGAGGTTCGGTGTTTCTACATTCAGCAAGTTTAAATCCATTCTTATTTACCGAAAATATTGCTGGCTGATAAAACTGAATGTAAAAGTCACTAATTATGGCAATACACAAAGATAACTACATATTTGAAGATTGCAAATATGCCAGACAGTCACTGAAAACCAAACCAAACCAAACACATAAGAAAACTCACAGAACCTTTGAGAATGTGAACACTTCATATCAGTGCTCAGAAGTGTTTCATTAATATTTTAAGATAAATATATCAAAACCTAGGCATGCTTTAATTTCAACTTGCTAATTTTGTCTTAAATTTTGCCAGAAAGTTATAGCTAGCCACATCACCAATGCCAAGTCTGCTTAATTTGGCTCGATTGTTTATTAGAACTTAACATTAAAAGCACACACTACCCCAGAATATATTATTTCACATATGGTGACATTCAACATTCAAATGCCAGTGTTTTTGTACTATCTTTTCATTTTCTTTAAACTTTTAAAGAATTCACTTTTAGACTTATAAAAAGATTTGTCAAAATGTTCAATCAATATTACACAAAGTAGCAGCAAAAAATATCTAAAAATCTGTCATGTGCAAATAGTTTTCTTCTCAACTGTCATTCTGTGGTCCCAAATAAAATTTTAGAATCTAGTTCTTAACAAGCTGTGTTCAACAATCTCCAAGAGACAAAATAAGATTGGAAGTTTAAGGACACATACACAAGATGCATATATAACATTTTCTGAAAATATAATAAGCTGTATAAAGCTGTTGGCAAAATATACAAGAGTCTAAACCTATACTAATTGAAATAACACCATAACAAATGGCCTCAATACTGTCAAGTGCACCTACTTGATGGTTTTTAGAATAGGGCATAATATACTTGAAAATCTATTGCACTTTATGAAAATTTTTGCCTGCTTGGTTTTTAAAGATCACTACATTCTGGCCACAAAAGCAGCACAGAATCCCAAGAAGCAGAGGCATTTTTAGTGGTGGACAATAATCTTTGGCCAAATTTATCTTAAAGAGACTATAAATATAATGGAAACCTATGCAACTAAAATAGACTAAAACTGCACTATCTAGAAATAACATCCTATGCATCTTAGTATGTTTTTCCAACCTGTGTGATCTCAAGGATTTCAGTTTCTTGTTATTTTGATCTACAAAGCCTATAGGTGTAAGCCATTTTTAACATTTCAACACAGCTTAAACAGAGTAATGTGAGTCTGCATTAAAATAAAGCCTGCTGTATAATCCCTCCTGCTCATATCCTCTTGACCAAAAAACATTAACACTAGCATGCATTAAAGACCAAAATCCAACCAGGTCCAAAAAAAGACTGGTCACTGCCATGATCAGCTGTCCTACCATTTCAATTTTATTTGTGACAGGCATTAGAAGAATCTAATCAGATGAACTCTCCTTCAAACACTTTTGTTATCAAACCTTTAAACTTTTCCTGTAATAGTATGCCCACATTTGCTTAATTTAAAATTAATATCCTAAACATTAAAAGAGGAATCGCTGCACTTATTTACATTAACTTTGAAGAATGCTTTGAAAAAATATATGAATGTATTCACACATGCCACCTCATGACTGGAATGGCTTATATTTAAAAGATAGAAGATTCTAAGTGCCTATCCAGGGTAGAGTGAGCAAGTCAGAACTTTAAACTTAGTCCAGTTTGCCACATTAGAAACTAATTCTGCCTTAAGATGTTTTTCTCCCCAGTTTGCAAGTACCCAAAAGTCCTAACACAGGCTACTGCCTAAGTTTTTTTTTTCTTATTACTATCTACAGATGAATGGATGATTTGCATAGTTGTATTACACCTATGTGCCAAGGTTTGATTTTAGCCCAAGTTCAGTAAACTTAATTTTTCAAAACAATTGCTATCTTGAGCATTACTGAGTCAATAGGACGTCAAAATAGTAAGTTGTCTAAAGTTAAAGTCACAGTACATTAACAAACAAATTATCCTCAGTCACAAAATTATAAATGCAGCTTGGGGTGAGAATAAGCAGGAGGGGAGTTAATCCAGACTATAGCATTTAAGTCTTCAAACCAATTTCTGAATACGGCTGTTGATTGTTCCTTTCTTCTTGTAACTTTGAAGCTCCCTTGAATTTTCAGGAGACTCACAGCTGGTAATGTACTGCAAGGTCTTGAAGCTATAAGACATAGTCTGGCTAAGTTCCATGTGGTTTGCTTATTAGCTTGTTTGAAAGGGTGACTTTGTTGCAAAGCAGATTCAGTTGCCCCACCAGTCAACCCCTGAGAATTATAATTTCCTTTATATCCATCACTATGGTAGAAGCCTCCATAGCCACATCCACCAATTCCTCTGCCGCTGCTGTGACCACCTCCACCACTAGGGCTGCTGCTTGCATGTCTACTACTAAAGTCTTAGCAACTTTTAAACATATAATATAGTATTGGTAACTATAGTTGCCGTGCCATATATTGCATCCCCATGATTGATTGATTGATTGATTTAATAACCACAAGTTTGTGCCTTTTGACTCCCTTAACACATTTGCCCACCCCCCACTACCTGTCTCTGGAAACCACCAATCTGTTCTCTGTATCTATGTGCTTATTTACATGTGTGTGTGTGTGTGTATACACATACGTACATCATATATTTATATAGCAGGTATAAGTGGAATCATACAGTATTTTTCTTTCTCTATCTGACTTATATATTTTAATATAATGTTCTTAAAGCCCATCCACATTGTTGCAAATGGCAAGATTTCATTCTTTTTTATGGCTAAATAATATTCCATTGTGTGTGTGTGTGTGCGTGTATGTGTGTGTGTGTTTTCTTTATCGATTCATCTGTCGATAGACACTTAAGTTGTTTCCATATCTTATCTATTGTAAATAAGGCTGAAATGAACATGGGGTGCATATATCTTTTTGAGGTAGTGTTTTTGTTTCTTCAGATAAATACCCAGAAGTGGTATTCCTGGATCATATGGTAGTTATGTTGTTAATTTTTTGAGGAACATCCATACTGTTTTCCTTTATGGCTGCACCAATTTACATTTCCACCAACAGAGTACAGTGGCTTCCTTTTCTCTACATCCTATTGAACATTTCTTATTTCTTCTCTTTGATAATAGCCATTTTGACTGTGTGAGGTCATATCTCATTGTAGTTTTGATTTGCATTTCCCTTTCCCAAGATAATGTTGAGTATCGTTTCATGTACCTGTTTGCTTTCTGTATTTGTTCTCTGAAAAAAATGTCTATTCAGATATTCTGCCCATTTTTAATTTTCTTTATTTTTTTCTTCCCATTATTTAAATGGATTATTACTATTATTTATTTTTACTATTGTGTTGTATGAATTCTTTATCTATTTTGGATACTAACCCCTTATCAGATATATAAATTGCAAATATTTTCTCCCATTTGGTAGGTTGCTGTTTCATTTTGTTGATGTATTATTTGCTGTGAGGAAAATTTTTATTTTTTATTTTTTTAAAGATTTTAAAGATTTTCATTTTATTTGAGAGAGAGAGATAGAGAGAGAGAAAGCATGAGCAGGGAGGAAGGGCTGAGGAAGAGGGAGAAGCAGACTCCCTGCTGAGCAGGGAGACCAAACAGGGGCTAGATCCCAGGACACTGAGATCATGACCTGAGCCAAAGACTGATGCTTAACTAAGCTACCCAGGCACCCCTGTGTGGAAACTTTTTAGTTTGATGTAGTCCCACTCATGTATCTTTTATTTTGTTGCTTGTAGTTTCCAAAGGTGTGATTTCCAAAAAATCATTATCAAATACCATGTCAAGGAGCTTTTCCCGAGTTTTCTTCTAGCTCTTGGTTTCATTGATTTTTTTCTATTGTCGTCTTAGTCTCTATTTATTTCTGCTGTAATCTTTGTTATTTCCTTTCTTCTAACTTTGGGCTTTGTTCTTTTTCTGGTTCCTTGAGGTGTAAAGTTAGGTTGTTTATTTGAGATTTGTCTTGTTTCTTGAGGTAGGCATTTCTTGCTATGAACTATTGTCTTAGAACTGTTTTTGTTGCCTCCCATGTTTTGATGTGTTGTATTTCATTTCCACTTGTCTCAAGATATTTTTTGAATTCACTTTCAATTTCTTCATTGATCCATTTGGTGTTAGGTAACATATTTTTGATCTCCACGTATTTGTGAAATTTCTAGTTTTCTTTCCTGTAATTGATTTCTAGTATTATACCATTGTGATAGGGAAAGATGCTTGATACTCATTTTTTTTTAATTTGATAGGACTTGTTTTGTGGCTCATTATCTGATTTATCCTGGAGAATGTTCCATATGAACTTGAAAGAAATGTGTACTCTGTTGCTTTTGGGTACAATGTGTCTGTTAAGTCCATCTGTTCTAACATGTCATTTAAGGCTGATGTTTTCTTGATTATTTTCTGTCTGGATGATCTATCCATTGATATAAGTGGGGTATTAAGGTCTCCTACTTTTATTGCATTGATATCTATTTCTCTCTTTAGATATTTGCTTTCTATATTTTGATGCTCCTATGTTGGGCACATAAATATTTACAAATGTTATATTTTCTTGTTGGATTAACTCCTTTATCATTATATATGACCTTCTTTGTCTCTTATTAGTCTTTGTTTTGAAGTCATTTTGTCTGTTACCAAAGTATAGCTGCACCACATTTCTTTTGGTTTTCATTTATGTGGGATATTTTTTTCCATCCCTTCACTTTCAGTTTGTATATGCCTTATGTCTGAAGTGAGTCGCTTGTAGGCAGCGTATAGATGAGTTTTGTTTTTTATTCATTCAGCCACTCTATGTATTTGCTTAGAAAATTTAGTCCATTTACATTTAAAGTAATTATTAATAAATATATACTTACTGACATTTTGTGAATTGTTTTCTGGCTGTTTGGTAGTTCCTCTGTTTCGTTCTTCTTCTCTTGCTCTCTTCCTTTGTGATTTGATGATTTCTTATAGTGGTATACGTAGATTCCCTTCTCATTATCTTTTGTGTATCTACTATAGGTTTTTGCTTTGTGGTTACCATAAGGTTTACATATAACAATGTATATTTATAACAGTCTGTTTTAAGTTGATATCAACTTAAGTTTGAACATAGTCTAAAATCCTACAATTTTAACCCTCCCCCCAAATTTTATGGTTTTGATGTCATATTTTACATATATCTTGTGTATTCCTTAACTAATTGTTGTAGTTAATGTTATATTTACTACTTCCATTTTATAACCTTCACACTAGCTTTTAAGTGATTAATCCACTACCTCTATTGTATATTGCCTTCACTAGTGAGATTTATACTTTCATATGATTTCTCATTACTAATTAGTGCCCTTTTTCCCTGCCTAAGGAAATCCCTTTAACATTTCTTGTAAGGCTGTTTTACTGGTGGTAAACTCTTTTAGTTTTTGCTTGTCTGGAAATTTCTTTATCTCTTCTTCAATTCTGAATGATAGGTTAGCTAGGTACAATATTTTTGTTTGAATTTTTTTTTTCTTTCCAGCAGTTTGACTGTATTGTGCCACTCACTTCTGGCCTGCAAAGTTTCTGCTGAAAACTCTGATGATAGTCTTGTGGGGGTTCCCTTGCATGTCACAAGTTGTTTTTCTCTTGTTTAAGGTTATAGTCTTCCCTTTGTTTAAGATTATATCCTAAGATTGTCTCCTTGTGTTATAATGCATAGATTCCATATTTTGATGGTAGTAGTGTCAGACAATTTTGGGCTCATGTTTTCAAACCACCACAGTTCACCTGCAGCCACCATTACTTGCATTCCTTCCCTTGCATTGCAAGGTGCAAAATACAATTATTTTTTTCCCCCAAGCCCTCTGAAGTCTCACTCTATTTCATCATCAATTGCAAGTCCAGGATCTTGCCATGTAAACTTTCCAGTTGGCTTCTTGGATACAGTTATCTAATATGGTTGTTTTCAATCTCAAGAACCTAAAATAAACAGACAAGTTATCTGTATACTACATATTTAATATGCAATGGCTGAGTAACCTCCATAGACATTCCTATTCAAAAACGAGGGAAGTAAGAGACACACAGCAGTCACTGGTCCATAACAATCCTGAAATCCAGCTGCATATTTGTTGTGAGTTCTTTGACTAGGGTTTATTCCTATTTCCTTAAAGCAGTTTTTAGAGACTCTTAGTTCTGTTCTGTAGCTCATGGTTATTACTTTTATTTTATTCTCTTTTTTTTCCATAAAATTTGATCTGTACTTCAAATGAAAAGCTGTCTCAAGCTTGCTTCCTGCTCATGAAAGGTGGCACGTTCAAACACCTCTTTTTATTTTGGACTCTCTCTGCTTCTTTCAATCAAAACTGACCAATTTCTTTAAACATTCTGTGGGTTTCCTGTGTTTTGATCTATATTCCACTTAATAAGACAAAAGTCATCCACAATTCTCTTTAAGATAAACTCAACTGTGTTGGCTTCCTGTGAGGCTGATGGAGACAAGACCTTAAAATTCTCAGAATACCTACTATTTAACAGAGGGAATTTGCTAGGGATGCTTTTAAGATACTTAGATGGCTTTTATCTCTTCAAAGGGCTTGTAAGGCACCATTTACAATCTTTCTAAGTTCTTACCAAAGAGTTTTTATGGTCATTCCCTTGACTTCATCTTAACCCTGAGATGTTTACCTGAGAGGAATCAGGATTTGATATTTTCCCTGAAGCATTTTTCTAATTTGAGACTCTTCTGCTGGGAGAGAGGGGGATGGAGAAATAGTTTTATTTTTAAATAAAAAATGTCATATTTCCTCTAAATTTTGCTTAAAAACACAAGTTTTCTTTCAGTTTTGCTACTCTTGTATCTTGTCATATGCAGCTTGTAAATCCCCTTAGCTATTTTTCCCATCATCAGTGAGAGTGTTGCCAAACTTTGTGCCAGTAACAATGGTCACCCTTTTTGTCAACCTCCAATAACAGTTTCTTCCCAAATTCCCCATTCTTTATCAACAGTCTCCTTGAGATTTTCCAAGCTCTCACAAATCATCTTTTCAAGGTCTGTATTAATTCTGTTCTTCGGAGAAACAGAAGCAATGGGAGATTAGACAGATAGATGATAGATAGAGAGATGATAGATAGATAGATAGATAGATAGATAGATAGATAGATAATAGATAGATGATAGATAGATAGGGATATATAGAGCTGTATAGATATAAAGATAATTATTGTAGGGAACTAGCTCACATGATTACAAACGTTAAGAATTACCAAGATCTCAAGTTGGCAATCTGGAAATCCAAGAGAGCCTGTGGTGGAAGTTTCTGTCTGAAAGCCAAAAGGCTTGAGACCCCACAAAAAACAATTTTTTTAGTTCAAGTCTGAAAGAAGAGATGTATGTCCCAGTTCAGTCAGTCAGGCAGAAACAGTTTGTTCTTCTCAGCCTTTTAGTTCTATTCAGGTCTTTAATTGATTGGATTAAGTCCACACATCTTAGGAAGGGCAATCTGCTTTACTCAGTCTAATAACTTAAATATTAATTTCATACCCAGAATAATGTTTGGCCAAATATTTGGGCACCCATGGGCCAGTCAAGCTGGCACATAAAATTAAGCATCCCATGGTCCTCTAAACTTCTGTTGGACACCTGTTTCCAAAACCAAGGCACATATTTAAGGCTTTTATTATAGCACCTATCTTCCAGGCACCATGATTCTGTTATGGTTACTATTGCTATGTAACAAATTATCCCAGAACTTAGTAGCTTAAAACAAACACTATTATGCTCATGAATTCTGTGGGTTAGAAATTCAGGCAATAAAGCAGGATGAAGCATAACAGCATGGCATCATTCCCTGCTTCATGATGTCTGGGACCTCTGCTGGAAAGATTCAAAGGTTGGATAGAATAACTCAGAAGGTGGAAGCTGGAATCATCTGATGATTTGTTCACTCATGTTTCTGATACATGCTTTAAGATGACTCCAAGATTAAGAGTGCCAGCTAGAGCACCTGCACATGGACATTTTTTTTTTTTTTTGTCACTTGCCTTCTTCACAGCATAGAGATGTCAAGATAGTCAAATTTCTTAAATGCAGGCTGAGGGCCTCAATTTTGAGTATTCCAACAATCAAGGCAGAAGGTGCATTACCTTTTATGATCAAGTCTTGGAAGTCATGCAGCATTATTTTCAGTAGAGTTTGTAGCTTGAAATAGTCACAAGCCCATTCTGTTCAAAAGGAAGTGTCACAGACTGCCTCTTGAAGTGAGTCATGTCAAATAACTTAGGAATCATGTTTTAAACTGCCACAAATTGGGGTGCCTGGTTGAGCACCAATTCGTGGTTTCAGCTGAAGTCATGATTTCATGGGTCCTGGGATTGAGCCCCAAGTCGGGCTCTGTGCTCAGTGGGGAGTCTGCTTGAAGATTCTCTCCCTCTGGCCCCACCCCCCCAAATAAATAAATAAATAAATATTTTAAAAAAGAATAAACCACCACAAATGGTTACTGTCATTATCTTCATTTCATATTTCAGGAAATTTGGGCCCAGAAAGATGTGGTGTTTTTCCAAAAACACACACATAATAAGAGGCAAAGCCAGGATGTAAATCCAGGCAATGTGACTCCAGAGGCCATATTTAAAACCACTGTATTACCTTGTTTTATTCCCAATGTGCAATATAGAAGGTGTGTTTTAGCATGCTAGACCTTAAAGAGGAAAATTCACTTCCACTTAAAATTGTTCATTTATTCAATACACATTTAGTAGTGCCAACAAGAGCCAAACAATGGCCAGGGTACTAAGGATACAATAGTGAACAAAAGGGACGTAGTCTGTTTTACTGCAGCATAAAATCTAGGTTCTCATAGTCTTTCTCATCTCCCTTATTTGTTATTTCTTGCAATAGACCCTTGTCATTTTATAGTGTGAATATTTATTACTCTAGGTTTATTCTATGTGGCTATGATGGTTAATTGCAGTGATGGCCTCTATTTATTTTTGTCTTCCTATATTCAAGGCCATTTTTTTTTTATAGTGCCTCTTACTGCTGTTTCTGAACTTGGCTATATGACTTCCTTTTGCTAGTAGGGGAGTAGGAAAAACGATGAAGTTGAAGCTTGAAAAATACTTGTGTAATAGCATTTGCCCTCCTGCATTTCTTTCAAAGTGGTTAAAACCAGAGCACTTATGGATGATAATAGAAACATAGACCAGTTACCTCTGTTGCCCCCAGCAATAGGTAGCCAGTTACTAGACATGTGAGTAAGGCTGTTGAAGACCTGTAGCGCCTAGCTGACTGCAGATGTATGGACAAGACTAGTCGACTAACCCAGGCCCAAATATCTACCCTGTGGAATCATGAGCTAAATAAATGCATGTTGTTTTAAGTTTTGTGGTAGTTTGTTACACAGCCACAGAAACTGTTTTATATTTCTTTAAAATATATGTTATGTTTTTGTTCTAGAGCCTGACTCTACACTTGATAAATTTGTACAGCTTGTTTTGATAGTCTCTGAAGAGGTTAAATGCAGTTTTTATGCTTGCCACACTTTTTTTTTTTTTGAAAGGACATGACAATCTATTTTAATACCACATTTACATATAGAAATCATCTTTGCTAGATTGGTTAATTTCAGCTGCTAAATTAACTTTACAACCATAACAATTACATTGATAGTGACTAATTCTGATTATTCCATTTAGATTTTTATACCTTATGGAGCTCTTAAAACATACATTGAAGACTTTTTTAGTACAAATATACCTTCTAAGTAAATCTAATACTTAAAATGAGCATATATTAGTTTTTAAAAATGAACAATTTCAAGTGCAAACTGCAAACCTTTTTACAGGGCTCTTTCCCTTGACTCATATTTCAGTCTTTTTATAATATTTAAATGACATAATAAGAGGCATACATACTTAAATATGTAATGTGTATTTGAAATATAATATTATAGACTCAACAATATTAGATGATGTCTCAAGAGACTGAGTCTTCTCATCTAGCCCCTACACCTTTAAATATAGAAGCTCTCCAACTTATCTTACAATAGAGAACGCATTTTTAAAAAATATGTGGGCAAAGACTGTTGTAAGTCTTGGCCCATTCAATAATTCCCTGGCTTTCTTTTCTTTAGGCTTAGTTTCTCCAACTCTACCCTGGTTTAGCCTCCATGCTTAACAGTTAGCCTTGCTTCCCTAGTGTGCCAGCCTCAATTACCTGCTCTCTTCCGACCTCTGCAAACATTCTTAATTTCACTACCATTATAGTATCTTATGAAGAGGAACTCTACTAGCTTTGCTTCTGTGGATCCTCACTAACAGGGCTAACCTGATGGACAAATCTAACATGATGAACTAGACCACCTGTAAAACACCACAATTAAGTTATATGTAATTCAACTGTTTTTTAGGTTTCCTAGGGCTACTAACCATGGGCTTTTCTTCAGTTTTTGGGCACACAAAGCTCATTTCTGCCTTAGGGATTGGAATTTACTGTTTCCATTTACCTGTACCACTTGCCCCCTAGTTCTTCATGTAGGCATAGGTAGACTGACTCTACCTATGTGTCTGAATTTAGGTGGTATCACTGCTGCCTGTTCCACTTCCTATCCCACTATTTGGTTTTATTTGCTTCATTAATATGGATCACAGTCTGAAATTGCCTACTCCTTCTACTTCTACTTGAAAATAAGGCACATAAGTGAAAAAAGCTTTTTTCTCTCATTGGTTATAGTCACAGTGCCCAGAACATGTTGGCACCTGGGGATGGGATACAGGATGAAGAAATCTTATTTAGAACTAGTGAGATTATAGTCTCACTCTGATCTGTACTGTTCAGAACTTGCCAGAGGTGTTGTTTTTAGTTCCAATTTTTGCATTTTAAGAGCACTATTGAAAACTAAAGCATTCCAAGAAAAACTCAATAGGTGAAGAGGCTTGAAGCAATTTTTCTATAAGTTTTTCTATAAAAAAAATCTGTCTACAGAGGATATGTAGGTAATGTCTCGGAGAATAACAACTGTGCATGAAAATCACAATTTTTGCAAATATAAGGACAGTTGAGCTAAGGGAAAGCAATTAAATATGTTCTATGGAGCACTGGAGTGCATAGCCTAGAATGAAAAAGACACTGAATGTCAGAGTCTGACAGGAACTTAAATTAAAAGTAACCAAACTCCTCTTTTTCAGATAAAGAAATATAGACCCTAGAGTGTTTGTATCAATGTATGTCCCCAAGATGTTATAGATCTCGAGGTGCAGAGCTAAAACTTGAATCCAGGCTTCCTGACTCTCATTCATCGTTCTCTATGTTATAATTCATTTCTTTTCCACTTAAATATTATTGTTTTCTCAAGCACTTGAAAAAGCTTGAGACTCCATTCATTCATTTGTTCATTCATTCACCAATTAAAAGTCATTGAGTATTAACTATCTGCTAGCATTCCAGCAGTTAGGGATAGAGTGTTGTTCACATAGATGAATTCCTGGTCCTCTCAGAGTTTACTTTCCATCATGTGGAAAGAGGTGGTTTGGAAGAGGTGTTTGACCAAGTGTGATTACTGAGCTCATACTACTGAGGTTAGTCTTGTAGGGTGGTAGAATTTTTCACTATACATAAGAACATATTAATGTTAAGAACTGGATTTTTCAGTCTGAAAATAAAAGTGACTCTTCTTGAAGCAGGAGAAGAGCTCCCTGGTCTCTGAACTGTTCCAACAGGTAGAGAAGGTTTGGAGGAAATATCTTAGAAAAGATTAAACTTCCAAATGGGGAGAAAGTCAAGTTCCTTTTCCTTTAGTCTACTTTGCTCTGTTTTGAAACTTGCTCAGATCATGATTAATCTTTTACAAAGGAGCTAGTGGAAGGTTCGGTGCAGTCCTCGGGTGGTCCTCAGACCCATGAGAAAACAGCCAAATGAGAGGTTCTCCACCTAGATGGCATGGTTTAGACCTGGAGAACTGTTGGGTCCCTGTTATCAATCTGATTATTTTCAAAACAATAAAAAGAGAGGTTCAAGCATAGTATAAATTTTTATTTATTTATTTATTTATTTTTAAGATTTTATTTATTTGACAGAGAGAACACAGCGAGAGAGGGAACACAAGCAGGGCGAGTGAGAGAGGGAGAAGCAGGCTTCCCGCGGAGCAGGGAGCCTGATGCGGGGCTCGATCCCAGGACCCTGGGATCACGACCTGAGCTGAAGGCAGATGCTCAACGACTGAGCCACCCAGGCGCCCCCATACTATAAATTTTTAGTCTAGAAGGCTTATCTCCAAAGAAGTAATTTTAAAAAACCTACCATGTGCCTAACACTCTGAAGAGATGTCAGAAACAGAATCTGGATAAGTGTCATGCCATCAGAGTAATTAAGTCCTTGTGCCTGTATTGGAAGCTCTGTCTTTCTCAGGCTCTTGAAATGTGTGAGGTCTACGGAGCCCTTGCTCCGTCCTAATTATTATCATCCTGTCTTCTCCTTGCCAAGTGTCACTCCGATGAAGTGATTTAATAAATGAACATATGTTTCTTTGAATATGTCCTGTTTATTTAAATAATGGTTGCATATTTCAGATCATTTTGAGACTGGGTTTGTTGCCTTTCTCTTTAATTCTACCCCCAAACCTGTGTTATGAACTGAATAATTTCAGTACATTGAATAACATCATTTCCTCTACCCTTCCATATTTGCACTCTAATCTACATATTTTTGTTGAATGATAAATGTATTGATTAATAAGCTACACTGCATCAAGTTTAAGAAAAATTGGATCATAGAAATATGTTGCATATAGCATATATTTCTGTTTCATGTCATTTGTTTTGATCTGTTGTCTGTCCAGATGGACTAGAGCATATGCCACTTTGAATACTAAAGATAAATAATGAAAGGATAAACTTACAGTATGAGGAAAATCATTTTTACTTTGACATTAAATCTAATTTATTTTTCTATAAAGGCAGGAGACTGTTAAAATAAATATTCTTGTTGCCCTGTCATGTACCAACTTCATTGTCAAGAATCAATTCCCCAGGAAGTATTATTTCTTCCCTGAAATCTATTGCCACACTGACCGAGATCTCTTTGAATACATTTTAAAGCATCCTCACTCCAGCACAAAATTTGCTTTAACGCCTAGAAAATGCCATAGGAAACATACTGAATTTCATGATGCTACTCTTACATTTTTCTTACTTGAAATGGTACTCTTTGATATTGTGCTTAGCACAAGATATGAAAATGCAAATAGTTTAAGAACTGTGCATATGAAGAGAGGAAAGCTGATCCCTGTTTCTCTGACAGTGAGTTAGCTACATTCCTCCCCTAGGAATACCTTCCTACTCTTTTTTTTGTCAGAGTTCAGAGAAGTAGATGACCAATCCAGAGAGTACCTGCCCCAGTGGGTCTTTGCTGAAAACAAACCCCAACCACGTGCCTATGGCTAGCAGCAATGCCTAGCAGAGGCTGCTTCCCCTATGTGAGCTCTGAAATCCAGGCTCTTTCTAGAACCTGTAAGTCCTATAGATCAAGCACTGCTACAGCACCACTTTTCTCCCTGCTTTACACAGATCACAGAAGGAGTTAAGCTTAACCCTTCTTATTGATGCACTTTGGCTAGACACAGTGAATTTGGGTAAACAGTTTCTGAGCCAGGGAGTCTATTCTTTTTTTGTTGCATTTTATTCTCTGGGGCTTCTTTTAATTCAGAGCTGTTTGTTGAAAGAGGGGCAAATGGAAGAGAAGTGGTGCTGAGTGAGAGAGGAAATGATTGCCAAGTATTAGGATTTGGGTAGTCTGCATCTATAATCCTGTGCTTCTCTTAAGTGCAAATAGTATAGTGTATCCAACTTGGAGAGACGCCCAAAACCACAGGAAAGCAAATGCTGGCAAGGCATAATGGGGGTTTTGATTAATGTTCTTTGTATGTGTTAAATGCTGTAAATATTATTTAGTAACAGCAATATATGCAAATGATTGAAACTTTTCTATACTTTAGAGGAAAACATAGTACATGATGGTAATCATTGTCTTTGCAACAAGTAGTAAAATGTGTTTTCAAATGCTGAAATTTGGAAATTGCCCAGGTAGAAATTCAAGTCTAAAGTTCCCTCTCACTTAATTTTGCCCTGTTTATATAACAGAAGTGTATTTAAGTGAACATTAAAAGTCCCTTCCAAAAAAGCCAAAATAAGACTTTCATTTTCCTGGGTATATGAGGTACATAAGAAACAGTGACTAGGGCTCAAAGAGTAAACAAGAGGCTATTTGCAAATGGAGATGGATACAAAAGTCTTGAATTTGTTGCTATGACTAGGGAAATGCTTGCAGCAAATGAATATTTCTGGCAGCAAATACTTGCCCCAGGGCTGAAAGACATTTCCAACCATGCAGGGGGTATTCTTATGAATGTTTAATGGATACCCTATCAAGTAGAAACTTACTCAAAGACCTGGTTGACCACTATGATGGTTAATTTTATGTGTCAAATTGAAGGAATTTTTTTACTTCCAAGATTTTATTTAAAATCATGTTAGTTAACATATAATGTGGTATTAGTTTAAGGAGAATTTAGTGATTCATCACTCACATATAACGCTCAGTGCTCATCACAACAAGTGCCCTCCTTAACACCCGTCACCCACCCATATCCCCTACAGCAACTCTCAGTTTGTTCTCTGTAGTTGAGTCTCTTACGTTTTGCCTCCTCTCTGTTTTTATTTTTCCTCCCCTTCCCCTATGTTCATCTGTATTGTTTCTTAAATTCCACATATGAGTGAAATTATATGGTATTTGTTTTTCTCTGACTTATTTAGCTTACCATAATATACTCTAGTTCCATCCACCTTGTTGCAAATGGCAAGATTTCATTCTTTCTGATGGCTGCGTAATATTCCATTGTATATATACCTCATCTTCTTTATCCATTCATCAGTCAATGGACATTGGGCTCTTTTCATAATTTGGCTATTGTTGATAGTGCTGCTATAAACATTGGGGTGCATGTGCCCCTTTGAAGAATTGGAGGATGTTTTTGAATGGGATTAACATTTAAATCAGTAGACAAATTGCTCTTCATAAGGTGGATGGGCCTCATCCAATCATTTGAAGTCCTGAATAGAACAAAAAGATTGGACTCTTTGAGCAAGAGGAAATTCTCCAGTAGACAGCCTTTGAATGTCATCTGCACTGTTGGCTGTCCTGGGTCTCTGCCTGGTAGCCCATCCTGCAGATTTTGGGCTTCCCAGAATCCAAAATTGCATGAGCTAATTCCTTATAATTAATCTCCTTACATATATTATTGTACTTTGAATATGTATTTTATGTATTATATATATATATATATATATATAGATTCTGTTGCTCTGAAGAACCCTGACCAATACAACCACCATCAGCCTTCAGATGTTCCTTTTCGTTGCACCAGTGAAGGAAGGAGTGGAGACTTGGGAAACTCATTGGATGATATGGATGATAAGGCAGAAAGTGCGAGATAAGAAAAAGCACTGATACCTTTGGCTAGAAACACAGTTCTTGTAATGTTATGCAGTTATAGGGCTAGTTATGCAGATTGCCAGAATGATTTGCCTTTCTTAAAACCTGTCTTCAAAGTTAAAAATAAATAGATCGTGAAGAATGCAATAGCACAGTAAGATCAACTATTGATCACTGATCTTTTATTTCCCCTTTCCTTCTTTCCCACTGCTTATTGCTCTTGACTGATCTCTATCAAGGAGCATGTTTGACTCTGTCAACAGGTTAACTAAGTAAAAGATAATTTGACAATATCACTGCTTGGCTTAAGTGACTGATTTCTCTCCTCTGCCTTATTAGTAAGTCTAATTTCCTTGATAAGGTACACCAGGTGCCTTAGTGACCTGATTCCAAAAAACATTTCTCCTTCCAGATCTTTCTAGTGTCTCTTCACTCTCCTGTTGCTGTTGACTTATTGGTTTACTCATCACTGCCTGAATATACAACTATACTGGCATTTACCCCCTCTGCCTTGGATGTTCTTTTCCTGTTCTTTGGTGGTTGAATTGTTAGGCCCATCTCAAAAGGGAACTGAGCTGTAAAATATTTTCCATGCCATAAAATCAGAAAAATCCCCTCCTTTTTGCTTAGAGCACTTTTATATGTCAGTGGTCCCATTGTTACACTAGTTTTTGGTAGACTTGGTGGCATGCAAATCTGACTCTCTTAATGAAGCTCTAAAATAGAGCCTGGCTCTACCAAACCTGGCTTGGAAACTCGGCTATGCTACTTGATAGCTGGCTGACACTGGGAAGTTACTTTCTTGTTAAGGCTCAGGCTCCTCATCTAGAAAATTGTGAAAACAGTAGAACTGTTAGGAAAATTAAATGTTTTAATACATGAAAGTATTTAGAATAGTGCCTGACAATATAGAAGAGCCCTAAAATATTACCTTCCATTCATTTATCCCTTGGTTCTTCAAGAAATGTTATTTGAGTGCCTATTAGGTGCCAGGCATTATTTGTCATCATCACCTTTACAATTTTTGAGTTCATATTCATTTTTAAATGCTGAACTTCTAGTCTAGTGAATGTCACATAGATGTTCATTAAATGTTTATTGATGTAAGAATTGCTTTGGTCATTAGCTTAAACACTGGGAAATTGGATGTTCAGTTTTTGTTCTATTTTTTAAGGTAAAAAGATACAGCCTATGGTTATGAAAAACATGCTTTATACTCTAAAGCTGTTTTCCTTAATGGTTGAGAATTTAAATAGCCTAATTAAAATGAAATAATATCTTCCTTATATGCAAAATAACTATGTTTATAAAGATATAACACATTGTGAAATTGTATTGGAAGCATCAATTTATAGATGGTACGATTCTATATTTTTGCCTTAGTGTAATATAGTATTTTAGTATAATTAGATATAAATTTAACTTTTGAAATATTAATAACCTCAACTCTTTGAAACAAAATCCATACAATTTTGCAAGAACTACATATGTAACATTAGCTCTTAGTAAGAACATATAACCTCAAATGCCAAATGCTTAGGTTTTGTAATTTTTGTGTTTACCATGTCTAATATTTTTCAATATAATATTTTTCAATAATAATGCAAATTACACTCAAAATTGTGAGAAACACAAATAAAAATGTCCTTTCCCACAAAGAGATACTGCATCCCTTCGCAGGTATCAAATATAGGACCTATTAGGTGAGGCTGCCACAATCTGTGTTATCTATGCAACTGTAGTAACAAAGCATACTCATTGTTATGTGCTCTGATTATGTGGCTTTTCAGATGCCTGAGTCTGTCCATTTGGGGATAATTGACATTGATCGACTTGGTTTAACTATACAGTGTTAAAGACTTTTCAGGCTAATAGCGCAGATATTATATAAATTCAGTGCTATTTTAGAGGTGGATATGTCACCTACTCTGATAAAAATGTCACAGTAGGACTGGAGCCAAGAAAGAGGTGGGTCGGAATTCTTAATATGCACATTTGGAACTGTTTTAGAATTTCACTATCTCATTGTCTTAAAAGAGAGCAATGCAGCCTAGTCAGAAGGAGTCTGATTATCATAAAGAGTTTTCTAATCTGTGAAATGTGGATGCTAAAAAATAGCCCCTACAACATAGGGTAATCCTAAGAATTCAATGAGTTGATATATTTAAAGTACTTAAAATAATGTTCTAGCACTGTGATAAGCCTATGCCCGGATATCTCACTCTTTAACAAGAGTGATCCTTCATGTTTGAATGGAGTGCTCAGAATCTCCAGAGTTTAAAACAAAATCTCATCTTTCCCACTTGTCTTCCACTAGTCTGTTAAGTATCTGGGTGCTGTGACTATTTCCTACTCATCATTTTTCCTGGTTCCAGTTAACAAAAGTGCTTATTAAATGTCTTTCGTCACCTGTGTTTTTTAAACCACTTGAAAATCTAACATTTCTTTAGTGTTTCATTCAGTTTAGTGTTTCATTTCGGTTCACAGACATAATCCTTAAACTTGTATAGAATCTTTGCCATGTAGCACTGTGAAAAAACTATCAGTAATTCACATTTTAGATTGAATTTTTGTTTAGTTTTCCCTAAAAACAGTTTGGTACTGACTATAGATGTGAGGCACTGTGTGTTGGGCACTGCTGATAGAAGAGTTATACCAGTATAATTTTGACCCAGGGTCAGCTCAGAGCTGATCATTTAAGGCAATGTTTTTGAATCAAAAGTAGGAGGCACTGGAAAATTTTGGCATGCTTTGTGTGTTTGGAGGAAGCCACAGCCTATGAGGGACTTCACATTGAGTGGCTCTGGGAAGGCAGAGATGAACTTCCTGGCATGGCTCATGGAGAGAGTTATAAAGGAGAGAAAAAGAGAAGCCATGAGAAACTGAGAAACATAGTAGATAGATTTATTTTCACCTGATTTATAATTCTTTGGACTAACAGTCCTAGAAAAGAGGGTTTTGAGATTATCTTAACTTGGAGGTTCTCAAAATGTGGTCTAGGCCTGCAATAGCAGCATCATTTGGGAACTTGTTAGAAGTGCAAATTATTATTAATTTTTTGTATTTTGAAGATGTTTACTTGTTTTCAATAATATTTTCAGATCAATATTCTCAATACTTCAACTTATACAAATGCCTCAGGGGTAGAATTCAGTGATTCATCACTTGCATACAACACCCAGTTAGAAATGCGAATTCTTGGGCCATATTTCGGGCCTTCTGAATCAGAAAGTCTGGGGGATAGAGTCCAGTAATCTGGTTTTCACAGGCCCTCTAGGTGGAACCTCTGTTATAACCTAACCCTTACCATATGAAGATAATTATTCACATTCAATGTTTATTAAGTTAAAGCTAATGGAACTTACATCATCATCATCTCTAAAGAATTGCTGTGTATAGAAGTCCTGGGTTTCTGTTAATTCTGAAGATAGAGGCAGTTATTTTCTGCTCTCTCATTAGTGATAAAGAAGACATAAATAGACAGCTACCAATCTAGAGCAGTATTTGCTTAATATCAAATGATTATTTGTATTAATAAATACTGTAGGTATTCAGAGAAAGTAGCAATAACCACAGATGCAGGTAGGAAACGGAATTTAGGAGATGTGGGTTGTTTCCTTCTAGCTCTGGGTTTCTAGGCAAGCCTTCTGCTTACTTATTCCTGAGAACAAACCATCTGGAACTTGGTGGCCTACAACAACAATTTATTATTATCTCTTAGAGTTCTGAGGGTTTACTGGACTCACCCGGGAGGTTCTTGCCTCGGGTCTCTTGTGCGGTTATAATCTGAGTGCAGCTGGGGCGGAGTTCTCCAGAAGTCTGACTCAGCTGGATATCACTGACACGGCCTTTCTCACAGGTCTCGGCCTCTTTCTCTCTGCCCCCGGGTCTCATCCTCCATGTGTCTCCATCTGAGCTGGGTTTCTCACAGCATCACGGTCACAGAGAGGTGCTCCCCTTACCATGCAGCTGGCTTCTGAGAAGGGAAGTAGAATTCCAAGCGCTCTGAAAGACCTGGAATTGTCGTAGTGTCAGCTCCACCCTGTTCCATTGGTCCAAGCCATCACAGATGAAGTCCTGATTCAAGAGGAGGGAACACACAGGGGGACTATTGGGAGGCATGGTTAGTTGGAGGGCCATCTTTTGGAGATGACCACAAGTCACTGACCATCTCTGGAAAATGTCGGGGATGGCCTAGATTATCTCTGGAGTGTTCTTGCACGTAGCTTCACCTTTTCATGATCCACAAAATTTCCCTCCATAAATTGTAATTCACCAAGGAGAAAAATAACTTGTATCTAGAATAAATATTGTCAGTGTTCTATTCCTGTGGCATTATGATTTCAATTGGTTATCAGTACGGGCTGTCAGGCTGTTGAAAAAAACCCAAAAAACAAAACACAAATTTTTCTTCACGTTATCAAGCCACTAGCAACCTCCTAGAAAAATATATCTCTATGTAGGTGAACCTTCCTTGCTTTAATTTTATCTCCAAAATCAGAGCACACTGATACCCCAGGCCATATCACAATCTCAAAGTGATCATATATAACCAATGCATTTGTGTATTTAAGTTTTTTTAAAGTCAATAATACCTTATAAATTCATTTTAGTGTTTTGAGGGAAACTTTAGTCCCATTATAGTTATTATTCCTTTAAAAAATAATGGTTCTATTCTGACCCAGATGTTTGAAATACAAGACTCTATAGAGAAATACAGTGCCCTTTAGGAAATCTTGTTGAGTGGAAATAAATGTGAATTTTCTTAGATTTTTTTGAATATACAGACTCTATTGCTCAGAGTATGTATCTCATGAGATCAAGTCAGATGTTATATCCTTGTATGAAAGTCACTGAAGTTTTATCATAGAAGCAAAATAAAATTCTATCTCTAAAGAATTAAAAATTACCTTTTAAAATTGCTTATTCTCTAAAAAGTAGTAAAGGATTTTTAGAAGATTTGAATTTATACTAAAATCCTTATGAAAGTTTTTTTGCTAGAATGCCAAAAACATCTTTTCTTTAATATATTACTGAGTATATAAAGTTTTAAAATTAAGGACAATGGAAATGTTTATATTTTATGCTTAGGCATTTTCTTCTTTTGCATTATTCAGATTTGAATGCCTAAGCAGAACATTTTTCTTCACACTTATAGTACATAATATGTATACAATAAAGTACCTGCTATTCAAACTTAAGTCACAATCATGGCATAGTTTTCAATTATACTCTTTATCAGTTAATTAGAGAATGTAGACTTATACATTTCCACAGAAGACATTTTGCTTTCTCATCTAGCAATCTCCACCTTGAAGCCTTCCTAGGCTACTTTATATAAGTTGTCAGCCACAACACCCTTCCTGCCCCCCTGACTCATTACTTGCCAGCACCCAGCATGGGACCTGGCATAATAAAAATATGCAATAATTATTTTGTGATTGAACCAAAATCTTTGCCTCTTTAACTGAATGGAAGCTATTCCTGGCCCCAAATGACTTCATCTTGCACCTTGAGTTTCTCTCTCTTTAAAAAAAAAAAAGATTTAGGGCACCTGGGTGGCTCAGTTGGTTAAGTGAATGCCTTCGGCTCAGGTCATGATCCTGGAGTCCCTGGATCAAGTCCCGCATCGGGCTCCCTGCTCGGCAGGGAGTCTGCTTCTCCCTCTGACCCTTCCCCCCCCTCATGTGCTTTCTCTCTCTCTCATTCTCTCTTTCTCAAATAAATAAATAAAATCTTTTAAAAAAGATTTATTTTTTTGAGAGAGAAAGAGTGTGCACAACTGGGCGGAGGGGCAAAGGGAGAGGGAGAGGGAAGCCGACTCCTCACTGAGTGTGGAGCCCAACATGGGGCTCAGTCTTGGATCTGGAGATCTTGACGTGAGCCAAAACCAAGAGTTGGATTCTTAACCAACAGCCACCCAGGTGCCCCCACACCTTGAGTTTCTAACATCACCTGGACTAAGGATGAGTCCATTAGTTTTTAATTGCAGCATTTCCCTATTGAAAGGAAAAACCTACAAGGTTTTTTATCCCCAAGCCTAAGACATTGGCTTTTTTCCCCAAGCCTAAGACATTGGCTTTTTTTTTTTTTTTTGAAAAAAATTATAAAAAAATATTTTTAGAAATAAACTTTACATGGATACTAATGAGTTATAGTGTTAACTTTAACTCGTTAAAATGTTAACTTTTAAAATGTTCTATTTTTTACATATGTCCACATCACATTTTCAACATTTAATTGACAAATATTTCTTAGTTTTAAAATAAAAAGGAAAATTAAAATTTTCTACCTTGCCCCCAGAAGACTGGGTCATGACAGTAAAATGAATGGAACAAATGAAAATCACTAGTGCAGAGTGAAACAAGGAGGATTCTCTTCTAAAAAAAATGACAGTATGTTCTGCTACTTAAAACATTTCATCACTGAGTTCCAAGTCTGCTAATGACAATTAGTATAATTATTCTCAGTGCATTGGTACCTTTAGCCTCATTACATCAAAGAAGGTATTTTTAATCTTATTCTTTAACTTTGGGGAAAAGGAATTAAAGAGAAGTTACATAATTTTTTTTTAGATCAGAGAATAGCATAGATATTGGCTAAGAAAGGATAATAAGCAAGTCTCTCAACTATGGCAGTTGAGTGTCCCTTTGATCGTATAACGGTGCTCCGGCTAATGGCAAACTGTGATAGAATAAGAGACCAACTGTGAGAAATATCACATGACAAGGTGTTTTTTTTTTTTGAGTATTTTTGACACAAAATGTTACGTTAGTTTCTATACATACATTATGCTGTGCTCACCACAAGTGTAGCTATCACCTGTCACCATGATCTCTATACAATATCATTGGCCATATGATAAGTTTTAAGTGAATGGCAAATGATGCCATATAACTTTCTTTTGTTATTTTCTTTTATTTATTTAGTTTTCTTTTTTGTAAGTAATCTCTACTCCCAGCATGGGGCTTGAACTCAAGCCCAAGATCAAGAGTCTCATGCCTTACTGACTGAGCCAGCCAGGTGCCCCTCTTTATTATTTTCTTGCATCCATTTAAATGAATCAGAGATTAAAAGATCAATGGTACTCAGCTAGTCTCACATATTAACAATGGTAGAAACATTTGACTTTTATCAACTTCAATGAAAGCATTAGTGCTCATCTTAAATATAAGAAATAGCAGAATCACTTATGTTAGTGTTCCCTAAGATTGTTAATGCTCAGTAGAGAGCATGGGCACCTTTATTATACAGAAGGTCAATATAAGATTGGGTAAATATTTAAAAATTATTCTGTAGATGAGTGTGTAAGTTTTCTGTTGCTGCTTATGGACTGAATTGTGTCCCCCCAGATTTATAAGTTGTAGCCCAAACCTCCAATGTGACTGTATTTGGAGATTGGGCTTCTAGTGAGATAATTAGGATTAGATGAGGTTATAAGTGTGGGCCCGAATCCAGTAGGATTGGTGTCCTTAAGAGAAGAGGGAGAAACTCCAGAGGGCTCTCTCCACACATATAAGGTGAAGGCCATGTGAGGACACAGGGAGAAGGTAGCTGTCCACCAGCCAGAAAGAGAGGTTTCATTAGAAACCAGTACTGATAGCACCATAATCTTGGAATCTAGCCTCCAGAACTATAAGAAAAGAAATTTCTGTTGTTTAAGCCACCCAATCTTTGGTATTTGGCAGCCTGAGGAGACTAATTTAGCTGCTGAATGAACCTACTCCAAATTTTTCTGGCTTTAAACAATCATGATGTTATTTGCTCACAATTCTAAGTATCTCGTATTTGTGTATAGTTTGGCAGTTACAGCTCTTCCCTGCTCCCTGATATTGAGTAGGGAAGATCTGCTGGGGGAGGAGATTTCAAGGTGACCTCACTCACATGCCTGGGGCCTTGACGCTGACTGTTGGCTGGAGAGTCACAGTTTTTTTCCATGTGTCCTTTCTTTCACATATTTCTAATTCTCCAGTGATAAGAAGGCCTAGACTTCTTTATGTGGCAGATGGGTTCCCTCTTTGTGAAAGTAGAAGGTGTAAATCCTTTTAAAGCCCAATTCACAGCTGTGCAAGACTGTTGAATCACAGATCTGTACTTCTGAAACAAATAACGCAACATATTTTAAGAAAAAAGAAAAAGAAGAAGATAGCAGGAGGGGAAGAATGAAGGGGAGTAGGTCAGAGGGGGAGACGAACCATGAGAGACGATGGACTCTGAAAAACAAACTGAGGTTCTAGAGGGGAGGGGCTGGGGGGATGGGCTAGCCTGGTGATGGGTATTGAGGAGGGCACATTCTGCATGGAGCACTGGGTGTTATGAACAAACAATGAATCATGGAACAGTACACCAAAACAAATTATCTAATATATGGTGATTAACATAACAATAAAAAAATTAAAAAAAAATCCTTTTAAAGCCCAGATTTGGAACTCCCAAAATGTCACTTTCACTGTTTTCTTTTTTGTTGTTGTTTTTTGTCTGTTTGTTTGTTTTTTGTTTAAAACAAGTCATCCCAAATACTCTGAAACTACAGGGAGACTTTGTGCCTGGAAAATGAAACAGAACATTATCAAGAATGAGGTCCCTTTTTTTTGTAATAATTTCAGCTGATTATAGATTACAGTAGACTTTAAATGACAGCTTAGGTCACTAAGGCAATGTAAATAACATAAAACAAGAAAATAGAATGAAGAAATTATTCTTAAAATTGACTGAATATTATTCTTTTCCTAACAAAGGCTAAACTTCATCTTTTTTATGTTGTGTGATCCCAGGTTTTTATCAATATGTAAAATAGTATCTTACATGTATAAAGAAACAGCTTACAAGTATGTATAAGAATCAAGAGAACATATTTTCCATCAGTAGATGAACAGGTAAAAAATATATATATATGTGATATATATATATCACATCTTTATCTGTTTGTGTACATATATTTATATATACACAATGTATCTATACATAATAGAATATTACTCAGCCACAAAAAAAGAATGAGGTTTTGTGATCTGCAACAATGTGGACGAAACTAGAGGGTATAATGCTGAGTGAAAAATGCAGACAGAGAAACACAAATACCATGGGACTTCACTTATATGTGGAATTTAAGAAACAAAACAAAGACAAAAAACAAGACTCTTAAATATAGAGAACAAACTAATGGTTGCTAGAGGGGAGGTGGGTGCAGGGATGGGTGAAAAAGGTAGAGGGGATTAAGAGCACACTTATTGTGATGAGCACTGAGTAATGTATAGAAATGGTGACTCATTATATTGTACACCAGAAACTGTTTAACACTGTATATTAATTATACTTTGATAAAAAATAAAATATATTCATACATTAATTTACAAAACTAGTAATTATCTCTTAAATGCTTACTACCTACTATGTGACAAGCTTCTGGACACTGGATATAAAGTGGTAAAATAAAGTCCCTAACTTTATTATCCTTAGGAAAGTCCCTAACAAAATCATTATAGTTTTAAGTTTCTGGTGGAGAGAAACCCATACCAGACATACAATTATGTATTAAGTGAGGTGGTATGCACAATTAAAAAAAATGCAGAAAAAGAGATAAAGTGATTGGGAGATAAATTGATAGAGAAAGGTTGCTATTTTAAATAAAGTACTTAGGTTAAATCTGTCAGGAAAGGTAAAATTTGAACACCTCAAAGTAATTAGTTAGACATGCATATATCTGGAGGAAGAGCCTTCGGTGCAAAGGCCCTGTGACAGTATTGTTCTGGAATATTCTAGTAAGCACAACTGAAGCACATGGGGGAAAAGATGGAGTTGAGAAGTATTTAGGGTCCAGACATGCAGAGTCTTTCAAGCTATTTTAAGACTCTAATTTGTATTGTAAGTGTGTTATTGGAAATTATCTGGGTTTTTTAAAGGCTCTCTGAATGTAGTATGGAGAATAAACTGTAAAGAAACATGAATTGAACAGAGAATCCATTAGAAAGCTATTGCAGGAGTCTGGGAAAAGAGATAATACAGATGAGTATCTAGGTGATGCTTATGGATGTACAGATAGCTGGTTAGATCCACCATATCCAATGAAAAAGTGGATCTACTTACAGGTTGGAAGTTGGGAGTAAAGATATAAATAGTCAAAAATGACTTAAATTTTTTAAGTTGCCTGAGCAACTCCATGATGAAAAGAGCTATTTCCTTGATTGGGAACAATTGAAAAAGAGCAAGCTTTGATATAAAGAAAAGCAAGCGTTTAGTTTATATGTAGAAGTACCTAGCACTATTTCTGGCACATATTTAAGTAGATGCTCAATCAATTTCATATCTTCTTTTCCTCCTTCATACTCTTTTTCTGTAACACAATAAAAGGTATCCCCCTAAAAAGGTAGAAAAGGGCCCAGTTCTTGACTTGACAGCAAAATAAAGCATTTTGCCTAGGAATTTTCAGCAAAGCAAATTTGAAATCAGTGGTTTCCTGGGCAACACATTACCATCTACTCATTTTTATTCTAGTTTTGTTTTGGCTGCATGAGCTTAACTGAAAGAACTAAAACCATTACTAAGATTAATTTCTTATTTGTCACTACATGTGTACATCAAATTTCAGAAAGAAATTTGTCATATTACATTGATGATTGTAGAGTTTAATAAATGTTTAGAATTTAGTATCATGGTTTAATTACATAGTTATAACTCTTTTCCAAACAAAAACTGTTCTCAGCTATAAATGTGAAGTTTCTGTTGGAAAATTCAAATTTTAAAATGTGTGAAAATATGCAGAAATTCTATTATTTACCTTAATACAATTCTTTAACAGTTGAAAATAGTTACTTAAGTAATAAAAGCTACATGAAGTTTATGTATTTGGAGGAAAAATAGGAATCAGTTTCTGATTTTTCTAATAATATAGATGTAATGTAGGTAAATATTCTAGGTTAAATGAGATGGGTAGCAGCAGGGATTTTTTTTGACTGGGCACTTAGCTTCTTTTGGCTAAATATATAACCGTCATCGTATGTGTAGTTTTGAAGGCCTTTCATGAAGACACAGCTTTATAGGTGTTATTTCAAATTGAATGATGGGCATATTATTTAAGTGCTTACTTAGATATGTACTATAGAAAGTCATTTTGCCACTCCAGATCTATTTATTCATTTTCCCCAAAATCACTTATCAGTTATCTCAACACATAAATTATACTATTTATTTAAAATGGTTTGTGTATCATATATTAAAATTCTGTATCTAACAGTATCCATTTTAATAAAATCTGTTTTAGTTATTTGGCTTTATAGAAACGTTCTCCTTGGTACCATCTTTATTTGTTTCTTAAAGGGACAATTAACAAACATGAAAATCTTAGTGCTAATTTATGAATGAGCTAAAAAGACCTACTGTCTAGTCTGTTCATTCAAACTGGCATTCTGGCAATAGTCCTAGCTTCCTTCATTGATCAGTTCAATAGTGACTTTAATGATGGGATTTCCAAAGTACAAACTGATCATGTGCTGTGGTATTCATGTGGCAGTGGTTCATTCAGTAAATAGTTTTGAGCCCATACTAAATGGTAGATATTTTTAATGGATACTTATTGAATGACAGTGAGTTGAGGAAATCTTGCTTGGGACTATGACTTGAGCAGAATTTTCCTTTTTCCTTTGGAATAATTTTGGATCTACAGAAAAATTGTGAAGATAGTATAGAATGTTCTCATAAACTCATCACCTAGCTTCCCCTAATTTAACATCTTACATAATTATAATTTTTACTTATTACTTTTATCAAAATTAAGAAATTGACATTGCTACTATCCTATTCACTACAGATTTTTTTAAAAAATTCACTATTTATTCCAATGATGCCTATTTTTATGTCCCAGGATCCAGTCTAGGTTACCACACTGCATTTAGTTATCATGTGTCCTTGTCTTTACTTGTGACAATTTTTGAGCAGACTTTTCACATCTGTGTCCAAAGTGTATAGAGTTTATAATATACTTTATATAAAAATGAAAGTTGTTTCATTTATTTACCAATTCCCTGAACGCTGATTAAGTAACTATCATAATATACTGTTCTTGGCACTGGGGTATAAACATGACTACGTTCTTATGCTAAAGACTCATAATTTATTGTGAGCAAATAATTCCAGCAATGACATATGTGCTGTAACAGAGGAATAGGGAAGATGCAAGGGAAAACATCTGACTCCAACTGAAAACATTAAATCTTGAAGGAGAGTGAGACTTTACAAGTAAATAGATGTATTTGAGATGGGGAACAGCATATGCAAAGGCACAGAAATGAGAAGGACAGCACAATTACTGACAAGACTGGCATGTGAAGTGAGTGATTGATTAGAAAATATGATGGCCAGGGGGAGTCAGACCCTGAAGGACTTGCATGTTCTGCTGAATAGTGGGGCTGCATTTCAAAGACAATGACAGCCACTGAATTTGTTTTTTAAGGTGGACCTGCTAAAACTTTGGCCCTATAATTATGTGACAGACATTCTCTTAAGATCATTAGATTATTCTGGGAAGTTACTCCTGTCTACCAGATTTTTAGTCAGAGCACTGTGTTTTTCTCAAAGATTCATTTTTCCTTAATGTTTAATAAGGATTAGGAAAGACTTCAGGACTCATGCTATCATTATAAACATTTTTAGAAGTTATCTCTCTTCATAAGTAAATTTTAGTAATAAACAATGGAAAGATACCTATGTCTTACCTTCATTGTCCAAATTCCTGTATTTTTCTACAAGTAAAAAATATAATGGGACACCAAAAGCAAAGGTAACAAAAGCAAAAATAAATAAGTGGAACTTCATCAAACTAAAAAGCTTGTAAGCAGGAAAAGGAAGCTGTCAACAAAATGAAAAGGCATCCTACTGAATGGGAGAAAATATTTGTAATTCATATACCTGATAAGGGGTTAATATTCCACATATACAAAGAACTCATATAATTCAATACCAAAAAAACAAAACCCAAACCAAAACAACCCAGTTAAAAAATGTGCAGAGCATCTATTTTCCAAAGAAGACATATGGATGGTCAACAGTGAAATGATGGTCAATATGAAAATGTACATAATATCACTAAACATCAGGGAAATACAGATCAAAACCATAATGGAATATCAACTGGTCCCTGTTAGAATGGCTACTATCAAAAAGAGAACAAATAGTGGCACCTGGGTGGCTCAGTCATTAAGCATCTGCCTTAAGTTCAGGTCATGATCCCAGGGTCCTGGGAATCGAACCCCGCATTGCGCTCCCTGCTCTGCGGGAAGCCTGCTTCTCCCTCTCCCACTCCCTCTGCTTGTATTCCCTCTCTCGCTGTCTCTCTCTGTGTCAAATAAATAAATAAATAAAAATCTTTAAATAAAAAAAGAGAAGAAATAACAAGTATTGGCATGAATGTAGAGAAATGGTAACCCTCGTGCACTGTTGGTGGGAATGTAAATTGGTGCAGCCACTATGGAAAACAGTAGGATGTTCCTCAAAAAATTAAAAACAGAACTATTGTATGATCCAACAATTCCACTTCTGGTTATTTATCTGAAGGAAATGAAATGAGTACTTAAAAAAGATATATGCACTCCCATATTCATTGCGGCATTATTTACAATAGTCAAGACATGGAAGCAACCTGAGTGACTGTCAGTGGGTGAATGGATAAAGAAAAGATAGCATGTACACACACACACACACACACACACACACAGGAATATTATTCAGCTGTAAAAAAAGAAGGAAATCTTGCCATATGAGACAACATCTTAAAGATCTTGAGGACATTGTGCTAAGTGAAATAAGTCAGACACAGAAAGACAAATACCATGTGATCTCACTTATATGTGGAATCTAAAAAACAAAACAAAACAAAACAAAAACCCAAAACAACCAAAGCCTGAAACTCATAGATACAGAGAACATATTGGTGGTTGCCAGAGGTGAGGGATGTGGGTAGGTGAAACAGGAGAAGGGATCAAAAGATACAAACTTCCAGTTGTAAAATAAATAAGTCACAGGGATGTAATTTACAGCATGGTGATTATGGTTAATAATACTGTATTGTATGTTTGAAAGTTGCTGAGAGTAAACTTAATTCTCACCACTAGAAAAAGATGTGTAAGTATATATGGTGATGGGTGTTGACAAGATTTATTGTGACTAACATAACATAATAAAATTAATTAAATTAAAAAAAGATTTATTGTGGTGATCATTTCACAATACACACAAATATTAGATCATTATGTTATATATCTAAAACTAATGTTATATGTCTGTTATATCTCAATAAAAATATATAATGGATATGGGTAAAGCTGAGGACTATAGAAGAACATAAAGAACATTGCTAAAATCTATAATTGGTTTTCTGAATGTGGGAAAAGGTGTTGCTTTTATAAAAGGATTGATATTTAATATTGCACTGTATATGTTAACTAACTAGAATTTAAATAAAAAATTAAAAAGAAAAAAAATAAAAGGATTAACATTTTTAAAATCCCTCAAACAGTTTAATAGTTTGTTGAAATCTGCAAGTCAAGCACGAAAGGAAGGAATTTTATCCTGAATTTATACAAAGTAGAGGGCCAAATTATCAATGTTCAAGCAAGGTCAAGCTGCTTTTGTCCACGTGTTAGATGCCAATATTATTTCGACCTTGCTTCTTGAGGCATAATCAGTATCACCTTCGAGCTACTGAATCTGTACCCGCATTTGTAATAAGATTCCTCTGTGATTCACGTGCACGTTCAAGTTTTAGAAGCACTAATTTAAGACATTTTTTATTAGATTTTAAAATTTATATGAAGAAGTATGTGATAGCCATAAATAGAATTTTGGTTATAGTTTATTTTTAAAAGAAGAAAACTTGTCAAGAGAATGTGAATGCTAAAATTCTTCTTAAAAGGAAAGAATGATGTTGCATATAATTATCAATCTTTTTAAATATGCATTTTATTTTTACCGAAGAGCATGAAAGGGACAAATGGGAAAATTGTTTTTAAGCATCTCTAAATGTCACCTCATTATATTTCACTCCTTCTGGTTATGTATTTTTAATGAGTGAAATGAGATTTATTATATCAATCTTCCTAGAAAGTTTTAGTTATGGAAGTTTAAATGCTGAATTCTTTAATCCACTACCTAAATATTTGGGTTTATGTTAAGCTTAAACTTGACTTTTTCTTCTTTTTAGAATCCTAGAGAACTTTATTGTGTTTATAACGACACAAGGATCATAAAAACAAGCAACATTACAAAATAAATTCAGCCCATTTCGAAGGCAAAAATTTTTTTCCATAACATATTCCTTTTTTTTTTATTATGTTATGTTAGTCACCATACAGTACATCATTAGTTTTTGATGTAGTGTTCCATGATTCATTGTTTGTGTATAACACCCAGTGCTCCATGCAGTACATGCCCTCCTTAGTACCCATCACTGGGCTAACCCATCCCCCTACCCCCTCCCCTCTAAAATCCTCAGTTTGTTTCTCAGAGTCCATAGTCTTTCCTGGTTCATCTCCCCCTCCAATTTCCCCCTTCATTTCTCCCTTCCTTCTCCTAATGTCCTCCATGTTATTCCTTATGTTCCACAAATAAGTGAACTATATGATAATTGACTTTCTCTGCTTGACTTATTTCACTTAGCATAATCTCCTCCAGTCCCATCCATGTTGATGTAAAAGTTGGGTATTCATCCTTTCTGATGGCTGAGTAATATTTCATTGTATATATGGACCACATCTTCTTTATCTATTCATCTGTTGAAGGGCATCTCAACTCTTTCCACAGTTTGGCTATTGATGACATTGCTGCTATGAACATTGGGGTGCATATGGCCCTTCTTTTCACTGCATCTGTGTCTTTGGGGTAAATACCCAGTAGTGAAATTGCTGGGTTATAGGGTAGCTCTATTTTTAATTTTTTGAGGAAACTTCACACTGTTTTCCAAAGTGGCTGTACCAACTTGCATTCACACCAATAGTGTAAGAGAGTTCCCCTTTCTCCACAACCTCTCCAACATTTGTGGTTTCTTGTCTTGTCAATTTTTGCCATTCTAACTGGTGTAAGGTGGTATCTCAATGTGATTTTGATTTGCATTTCCCTGATGGCTAATGATGATGAACATTTTTTTCATGTTTCTGTTAGCCATTTGTATGTCTTCTTTTGAGAAGTGTCCGTTCATGTCTTCTGCCCCTTTATTGACTTGATTATTTGTTTTATGTGTGTTGAGTTTGAGAAGTGTCATTTGCAAATTTTTCTCCCATTCTGTGGGTTGCCTCTTTGTTTTGTTGACTGTTTCCTTTGCTGTGCAGAAGCTTTTTTTCTTGATGAAGTCCGAAACGTTCGTTTTTGCTTTTGCTTCCCTTGCCTTTGGGGACGTGTCTTGAAAGAAGTTGCTGTGGCCGATGTCAAAGAGGTTACTGCCTATGTTCTCCTCTAAGATTTTGATGGATTCCTGCCTCACACTGAGGTCTTTCATCCATTTTGAGTTTATCTTTGTGTATGGTATAAAAGAATGGTTGAGTTTCATTCTTCTGTATATAGCTGTCCAATTTTCTCATCACCATTTATTGAAGAGACTATCTTTTTTCCATTGCATATTTTTTCCTGCTTTGTTGAAGATTATTTGACCATAGAGTTGAGGGTCCATATCTAGGCTCTCTATTCTGTTCCACTGGACTATGTGTCTATTTTTGTGCCAGTACCATGCTGTCTTGGTGATCATGGCTTTGTAATATAGCTTGAAATCAGGCAACATGATGCTCCCAGCTTTGTTTTCCTTTTTCAACATTTCCTTGGCGATTCAGGGTCTTTTCTGATTCCATACAAATTTTAAGATTGTTTGTTCCAGCACTCTGAAAAATGCCATTGGAAATTTGATTGCACTGGTGTTGAAGGTATAGATTGCTCTGGGCAGCATAGTTATTGTAACAATGTTTATTCTTCTGATCCATGAGCATGGAATATTTTTCCATCTTTTTGTGTCTTCTTCAATTTCTTTCATGAGTGTTCTGTAACTCCTAAAGGATAGATCCTTTACCTCTTTGGTTAGGTTTATTCCAAGTTATCTTATGGTATTTGGTGCTATTGTACCTGGAATTGATTCTCTAATTTCTATTTCTACAGTTACATTGTTAGTGTATAAGAAAGCAACTGATTTCTGTGCATTGATTTTGCATCCTGCCACATTACTGAATTGCTATATGAATTCTAGTAATTTGGGGGTGGTGTCTTTTAGGTTTTTTACATAAAATATCATGTTGTCTGCGAAGAGAGAGAGTTTGACTTCTTTGCCAATCTGAATACATTTTATTTCTTTTTGTTGTCTGATTGCTGTTGCTAGGACTTCTAGTACTATGTTGAACAATAGTGGCGAGAGTGGGCATCCTTGATGTCTTCCTGATCTTAAGGGAAAGGCTCTCAGCTTTTCCCCATTGAGAATGATAATCACTGTGGGTTTTTTAATAGATAGATTTTATGAAATTGAGGAATGTTCCCTCTATCCCTATACTCTGAAGAGTCTTAATCAGGAAAAGATGCTGTATTTTGTCAGATGCTTTTTCTGCATCAATTGAGAGGACCACATGGTTCTTCTCTCTCCTCTTATTAATGTGTTCTATCACATTGATTGATTTGTGAATGTTGAACCACCCTTGAATCTCAGGAATAAATCCCACTTGGTCGTGGTGGATGATCCTTTAAATGTACTATTGGATCCTATTAGCTAGGATTTTGTTGAGAATTTTGGCATCCATATTCATCAGGGATATTGATCTGAAATTCTCTTTTTTGATGGGGTCTTTGCCTGGTTTGGGGATCAAGGTAATGCTGGCCTCATAGAATGAGTCTGGAAGCTTTCCTTCTGTTTCTATTTTTTGAAACAGCTTCAGGAAAATAGGTATTATTTCTTCTTTGAATGTTTGGTGGAATTCCCCAGGGAATCCATTAGGCCTTGGACTCTTGTTTTTTGGGAGGTTTTTGATCACTGCTTCAATCTCATTACTGGTTATTGGTCTATTCAGGTTGTCTATTTCTTCCTGTTTCAGTCTTGGTAGTTTATAGGTTTCCAGGAATGCATCCATTTCATCCAGATTACTCAGTTTATTGGCATATAGTTGTTGATAATAATTTCTAATAATTGTTTCTATTTCCTTGGTGTTAGTCGTGATCTGTCCCCTTTCATTCATAATTTTACTGACTTGGGTCCTTTCTCTTCTTTTGGATAAGTCTGGCCAGTAGTTTATTGATCTTACTAATTCTTTCAAAGAACCAGCTTCTAGTTTCATTTATCTGCTCTACTGTATTTCTGGTTTCTAATTCATTGATCTCTGCTCTAATCTTAATTATTTCTCTTGTAATGCATGGCTTAGGCATCATTTGTTTTTTCTCCAGTTCTTAAAGGTGTAAAGTTAGTTGGTGAATTTGGGATTTTTCTATTTTTTGAGTGAGGCTTGGATGTCTATGTATTTCCCCCTTAGGACCACTTTTGCAGTATCCCATAGGTTTTGGACCGATGTGTTTTTGTTCTCATTAGTTTCCAGGAATTATTTAAGTTCTTCTTTGATTTCCTGATTGACCCAAACATTCTTAAGCAGCGTGGTCTTTAGCTTCCAAGTGTTTGAATTTCTTCCAGTTTTTTTCTTGTGAATGAGTTCCAGTTTTATAGCATTATGGTCTGAGAAAATGCAGGGAATAATCTCAATCTTTTGGTATCGGTTGAGACCTGATTTGTGACCCAGTATGTGGTGTGTTCTGGAGAAAGTTCCATGTGTGCTTGAGAACAATGAGTATTCTGTTGTTTTAGGGTGGAATGTTCTGTATATATCTATGAGGTCCATCTGGTCCAGTGTGTCATTCAAAGCTCTTGTTTCTTTATTGACTTTCTGCTTAGATGATCTGTCTATTGCAGAGAGTGGAGTATTGAGATCTCCTATAATTAACCTATTATTATAATATGACTCTTTATTTTGATTAACAGTTGGCTTATGTAGTTGGCTACTCCCATGTTGGGGGCACAGATATTTACAATTGTTAAATCTTCTTGTTGGATAGACCCTTTAAGAATGATATAGTGTCCTTTCGTGTCTCTAATACAGTATTTAGCTTAAAATATAACTTGTCTGATATGAGAATTGTTATCCCAGCTATCTTTTGAGGCCCGTTGACATGGAAGATGGGTCTCCATCCCTTCACTTTCAGCCTGGATGTACCTTTAGTTTCAAAATGAGTCTCTTGTAGACAGCATAGGGAAGGGTCCTGACTTTATATCCAATCTGCAACCTTGTGCTGCTTTATGGGAGCAATTAGGCCATTCACATTGAAAGTGATTATTGAAAGATATGAATTTACTGTCATCATGTTGCCTGTGAAGTCCTTGTTTCTATAGATTGTCTCTGTAAATTTCTGTTCTATATTACCCTTGGGGTCTTTCTCCTTTTATGGAACCCCCCCTTAATATTTCTTGCAGGGCCAGCTTAGTGGTCACATATTCTTTCACTTTCTGCCAGTCTTGGAAGCTCTGCATCTCTCCATCCATTCTAAATGACAGCCTTGCCAGATAAAGTATTCTTGGCTACATGTTCTTCTCGTTTAGTACCCTGAATATGTCTTGCCAGCCCTTTCTGGCTTGCCAGGTCTCTGTGGATAGGTCTGATGTTATTCTGATGTTCCTCCCTCTGTACGTAAGGAATCTCTTCCCCTAACTGCCCTTAAGATGCTTTCCTTGGTTCTAAAATTTGCGAGTTTTACTATTACATGCGGGGGCATTGGTCTGTTCTCCTTGATTTTGGAAGGGGTCCTCTCTGCTTCTAGGACACGAATGTTTGTTTCATTCCCCAGATTAGGAAAATTCTCAGCTACAATTTACTCAAATATATCTTCTAGTCCTCTCTCTCTCCACCACCTCAGGGATCCCAATAATTCTGACATTGGAACGTTTCATGGTGTCACTTATTTCTCTAATTCTGTTTTCATGGATTTTAAGCTGTTTCTCCCAGGCCTCCTCATTTTCCTTCTTTTATAATCAGTTTGTCTTCTAGATCACTAATTCTTTCTTTTGTTTCGTTTAACCTAGCTGTTAGAGTATCTAGATTAGATTGGATCTCATTGAGAGCATTTTTAAGTTCTGCCAGTTCAGCTCTCATTTCTGCCCTTAGAGACTCTATGTTGCCATTAATCGATTTCTCCATTCTAGCTATCATCTTCATAACTGTCACCCTGAAATCTGTTTCCAACATCTTGCTTATATCGATATCCATTAGGTCTGTGGGAGAGGCCATTGTCTCTGGGTCTTTTCTTTGTTGGAAGTTCCTCCTCCTAGGCATTCTGTTGAGTTGTGGTTGAGGGGATGTACAGTTGAAACTATCAACCACAATCCAGGCAAGGTGCACCCTGGGAAAGTTCTTAGCAATTGGAAGCCACCCCCAAAAAAACCCAGCCAAAATGAAACCCAAGAATAAGATTTATAAAGTACAAAAATAAAAACAAACAAAACCCACAAAAAACCCTCAAAAAACTGACAAAAAAAACCCCACAAAAAACAAACAAACAGAAAAGGGGGTGCAGGGAAGGTGGCTATAATTCCTCTATGTGGGCAAGGTAGAATGTTTCAGCTCTTCCTGGGTGTATTTTGTTCTCTTTGTTAGAGAATAGTACTTCCCAGAGATACAGGGAAATTAAAACTGCCATATATATAAAGGTAGTACTGAGTAGGGAAAAAAGGACTACATATAGATAAATATATAAAATTTTATATAGATATATAAAAAAGTTCAAGTTAAAATGTTACTATGGAATATGTTGTATTAAACATCTGGTTGAAATGATAAGTAGATTAAAAAAAAGAAACAGAAGCAGCATGAGAAAGAATTTAAAAAAAGAAAAAAGTTGTATCTAAGAAATACACAAGCCGTGAGGCAACACCAGGAGCTTAATATACTAGTTTTCCCCTGGTGTCGGGGTTTTACAGTTTTATGGGGACCCTGGGGTTGCTGTCCTCTTGTTCTTCCAGCTTGTCTTCTTGGGGAGGGGCCTGCTGGGGTGTTTTTCAGTCAGTCCTGCTTGGGCAGAGTTGCCCTGCCCCCTATCAAGGCGCTGGGCTCCGTAGAAACCCGCTTTTTGGGCTTTTGTACTCTGGCAGCTTTTGTTGTCTGGTGGCTTTTTGTGCCTCTTCGCACCTTTTCGCAAAGGAAAACGTCCGCGCCCAGACCTCCACCTTAGAGGAGAGAAGCCACAGTGTGCTCCTCTCTGAACCCTCCAGAACACAGTCTCCCACTCTGTACGCACCGCTGAAAACCGCAGCCTCCCACAGGCAGTGCACACCCCCAGCGATCCTCTCAGTGGTGGACCGTGGCCCCCACTTGTCTCTGCTCCCTGTGCCTCCAAAACAGTGAGCGATCCCCATCTGGGGGGGTGGGAGGGCGCTGGGCTGTGGCAGTGGCCCGCCCCTGGGTCTGTGGGCATTGTTCCAAGCCCGGTTCTCTCCGGCGGGAGAGATGGCGGTGGCTGGAGGCTCTGCAGCCGCTGGGTCCCAGCATTTGCCCCTTCAGCCCCTGTGTTCTCTTTGAGCACTGTTATCAGTCCCTTCCCATCCCTCGGCCACTGCTCTCCAAGCTATCACTGGTCCCCAGGTGCAGGACGCTTTTGAACAGGTGTATTAACTTTCCAAAGGCTAGCTTCTGGTGGTCCCCTCCCCCTTCTGTTTATACTCCCACGTCTGTCCAAGCAATCCCAACTCCGTCTTTTGTACCTCTCGACTGATGATCCTCTGCCCCCATAGCCTTATATCTCAGGCTGATTTCGTGGGTGTTCAGAGTGGCTTGTTCGATATCTAGCTAAATTCAGGGGACTGGTTGAAATGGAGTCCCCCACTCCACCATCTTTCCCTACTCTAAACTTGACTTTTCAAAAATTCTTTTAAAAATTCTTTTTCTTGAGAATTTAATTATATCTTAATAGTCTATGTGATTCCTGTAAGAACTAAAATTCCCTATTGTATTTCAAGTGAAATTTTAATTAATGAAAGTGAGAAATGATTTACCTTTCACAGGGCTTTGTCTTTTATTTCTGTATATATTTAAAAGTGTCTATTTGTGGTGGCTTATTATATACAAACTATTGTTACAGCTGCATTGATTTTTGCCTTTAAGAAATTAGCATCGAAATATGGGACAGTAGCTTGCTCATGAATAATTCTGATTCAGCTCCCTGTTATTAATTTAAGACAGGGGTCAGCAAATGTTTTCTGTACAGGGCCAGATAGTAAATATTTTTTGGCTTTGTGGCTCATACAGTCTCTCTTATGTACTCAGTTTTGCAGTTGTGGTATAAATATAGCCATGGCCAATATATAAACAAGTGAGCATGAACATATTGCAATAAAACTTTATTCATGAACACCAAAATTTCAATTTCATATAATTTTATTCTTCTTTTGATTTTTTTAACCACTTAAAAATGTAAAAGCCGTTTTTAGCTCATGGGCTATACAAACAACCAGTGGGTTGGATTTGGTTTCTAGGTTGAGTTTGCTGCCTTCTGATATAATAAGACATTGCATATATGAATGTATATTGACAGTGGCTCACTATTGATTATAGATTTAATAGGAATTTGATGACTTCCTCATAGTAAACCGTAACATTGGCATTATGTTTTTGTTGATTTGAAAAGAAAACCAGAAACGGAAAGAGAAAGAGAGAAGTACAGAGAACTAAAAATCATCGTGAATTTACCGTAACTAAGCAGTTTTCAGCATTTTATATATTTCATCTTGTAGCTTCACCATACCCTGACAAAATACATAGTATTATTAGCGGTTGAGAAAAATTGAGCCTTAAGTAATGTTTTGAGGCCATATAGCAAGTCAATGGCAGAATTAATCCAAGTCTGACTCTAAAATCTGAGATATTTACACAATACCACACTGGCCACAAGGACTCACCCAATGGGAATGCATCCTATATACTAAAAAATATATATTTTTAGAGAGATAAAGGAAGAGTGTCAGAAAATGCAATGTTTGAACCTTGAGGTTGAATTCCAACAAATTGTCAGAAGGAGGAGGAAGACAATCCAAATATAGGGGTGCAAAGCTAATGAGAACATAGAAGCTGAAAAACAGGCAGATGGAAGACCACTTTTAAAGCCTCAGTGGACATGATGCTGTCTTTCATGTCATTCCCCTTCATTTTTCTTCCTCTTCCCCTTTGAAATTTCTAGTCTTTCTTATAGCCCGGTGAAAATGGACTGGTTTACATTCTTCTTTTTACTAACTTGTCTTTGTTCTTGACCCAGATTTTCAAAAAGTAAACTCATTGTTGCTCATCTGGCAATTCTGTGTCCCCTAGAAAAATTTCAGAAGGACCTTCCAGTTTCCACCAGTTGTACTTGGCATTGTGCTGTAATGAAAAACAAAAGAGGCAGCTGATAGAGGTGTCTTTCATACTCATTGCCTTTTGTGCTTTATCTAAGTAGATGCAGCCTATAGCTATTTAGATGATATGTAAATTATATCGGTCACAGTATTTGAACTAAATAATAATTACTACACAGGTAGAGTGGTGAATATTTCATTAATGCAGCTATGAGCCTTACACAGACTCTCTCTCTCTCTTTTTTTTTTGGTATGGTGAGCATGTTGAGAAACACAACTCACATTTTCCTCTTTAATAATTCAGTCTCATATTTAATGTGTGCTTAATTTTTAGGCATTTTAATTGTTCTTTGTGCAGGAATCCCTCATAGTCAAAAGAGCTGAGGTTAAGACAATGAAGAAGTTAGCAGAGAACATTTGCACTAGAGTCTAGAGTAAAGGTTACAAAAATTATATGAGAAAGTTATACAGTAATACATTTCACATGTCTTTGGGTTGACATATTCTGTAATGTACATGATTATATAGGATAAAGAAAGAATAAAAGAATATGTGAAAGAATCTCTCACAAATGAAATCTACTATATTAAAAGGTGTTCAGCTTTGATTCAGGAGATGAAAAATATGGCTTTGTATTTGGAAGAGCACACTCAAATGTATGCTTCTCATGTCCTAATGTTTATTTAGGGAAAAGTAAGCAATTTTCATAGAGTTTTAAAGAGATAAGAGATGAATAGAATTTTTCTTGCTACTAATGACTATTTTCCAAGATTTAAGAAATGTTTTGTATGTTATAAATGTTAAATTATATGATGAAATGAAGAATGAGGAAACACAGTCTGGAAATACTTTATAAAAGTGTTGACTTCTATAATTCACAGTACATAGCAGATTTTGAAATAGTAAGCTGGGGATTGTTTGCTTATGAAATTATCATTATAAGTTACCTTTAGCTATAGCTTGTTGAAATAGCATATATTTGGGGAGCTACAGCTGTAAGTCCAACCCTTCTTTCCTAAATGATACTTTGGGCTGATCTAAGGTGTTCTTTAAACTCATGACTTATCCACATAACCTGCCCAGGACCCAGAAAGCAAACTGTGAACTGTAGTACATGTTTTTGATAATTATCCTGGGGCCTTTCTGCTTTAGCTTTCTTTTTCTGTTGCACTCTCTTCCTTAGTTCCTGGATTTCAATCCTTGCTCCCTTGAAGCTTTCATTTCAGGCCTACCTTCAGTCACAGTTTTTCTCTCTCTTACTTGCCAAGACTTTACTTTTCTTCTTGGTATTAGCTCTGGTTTTAGTTTCAGCCTATACATTCTCCACAAGGAAGAATCCTGTTTGCTTAAATAGGCATATTTTTCAAATTTTACTATCCCTTACTTTACCACAGGCTTACACCTGTGTTTATGGTTCTTTGTGTCTCGAGAGCAGTCTGCTTGTAGGTTAAGAGTTCAGGCCAGGGGTTAATTGAAACGCAGCAGAGCAAGAGTAGGGGTTGGCGATAGGTGGATTTAAAGACAAAACTACAGATTTGTTTTGGGACAAGTGCAAATACAGTTGCCTATTTCCAGATGTAATAATTCATTTTATCTCCCTTTTTTGCCTCTGTTATGATCAATTTAACTTAGTTCATCATATGTTTCAGGGGAAGTTTAACTCACTTTTCAGAATACCCTCAAAGTCAGTGAAGTAATATTTTTTATGTGCTTTCATTTTTTTTGGAAACTTAAGCCTGTCCAAGACTTGACATCTTGTGCTTTTGCAATAACCGTAGTAGTCTCTAAATTAATTAAAAGTCACTTGGCTCATTACTTTCCTTGTACAGTGTTCTGTGGAGCTGACATCAAGGTGAGGTTCTAATGTCAAGAAGAAATAAGTTTCTTTAGATCAATTCCTTGAAAATGCACTTTTAATAAACTTATTCATATAATACAAATAATCCTACAAATTAGTATATTTTATCATCCTAAGGAGTCATTTATAATAGTCAAGCATCAAAGCATGGACTATAAGAACCTCATATATAACACTGAAGCCTTTGAATAGGTCATACAGCTCCAGGATTAAAATCTTGCTCCCATTCACTCTCCTGTAGCCTTGATATTACTGATTTTTTATTCTCACACTCATCAATCTATTATACTAATCATTGTTTTTTTTAATGCTTTCATAATTTCACTTCCTTGCTCAAGTTTCCATGGTATTTCCAAGTTACTGCTAACTGCTCCGTTAAATGTGGACTTCTCTTCTTGTTCATTCTTATTTTCCACTACTCCTTCATACTATGCAATCATCACAGCACTGCACTTAGGTTTTCTTTTGTGTCTTTCTTCCTTTGTTGTTTATTCTATTTATTATGTCTTCTCTCCTCTTCTACACCTTAACTGCATTCTCTGTACATAACTTTAAATTCAACTCATGTCCTGTCTACATAAAGTCTTTCTTGAGAAACAAGCTCACCTTGATCAGTCTTTGATTTTTTTATGCATATCCTCTTTACTGAAATAACTGGCAATTAATTATATACTTTTAACTAACCTAGATTGTTTCACTAACTTGGGTTGTTTTCCTAACTTGATTGTAAATTACATACAGGTAAGGAATTAAAGGTCTTGCTCTACCAACTCCTAAAATACTAGACATGTATTACGTTCTTAGAAGATTGCTCTTTCTAATGAAAATAAATGTGCTCTCTAGTACTGTGTTAGGACAGCTAAAATTAGCTTAACCTCTAAGAATTTGCTTCTTAATATGAAAAATATTTAGCTAATGATAGTATCTGATTTGACAGTAACATTGTTAATGAACCATTAAAACATAAAATGCACCATGTAATGCCATTTTAGGACATTGAATATTTAGCTTAGGATGCTACTGTATGTTTTATGCCTTAAATTTTATAGTTAGGTATTGGTTTTGTGCCTTATGTAGATTTGTAATGTGCTGTAGTGGAAGATACAATGTGACAAAGAAATGAAAGTAGAAAGATAAGGCAAAATATGCAATCAAGAGGGAGTAATGATGGCTGGGGATGAGAGCAGAGAAGTCCACATTGGGAAATATTACTATATACCTTAAGAATTTTGTTAATAGTCAACAGAAATAGAAACAGGTCAGTCGTATGTTTTTCTGTCTTTTAAGGAGCTACAATAACCACAAAGCAGTTTTTAGTCCCTGGATATGGAATAGAAAAAAATATAAGTAATTATGAACTAAAGGTAATTCAACATACACAAAAGGAAACTAAGTTACATAAAAGGCAGGTGGCTGCTAGAAAGTATAAGCTACTCTACCAATTTCCTATTTCTACTATAAAAAGTTATAAATTTAGTGGCTCAGGATATCACAATTTATTACTTTTCTGGTACTGGATGTCAGAAATCTAAAATTGGTCTACAAGGCTGTGTTCCTTCAGTACACTCAAGGAGAGAACCCGTTTCCTTGGCTTTTCTAGTTTCTAGGAGCTGCTTGTGGTTGCACATAACCCTGACATTTGTCTCTGTTTTCCCGTCTCCTTCTCTGACACTGACCCTCTTGTGTTTTCCTTATAAGGGCCCTGTGATTATACTGGGTCCGCCTGGATAATCTAAAATAATCTGTCCATCTCAAGATCTTTCACTTAATCTTATCTTCAGAACCCCCTTTGCCATATAAGGTAACATATTCATAGGTTTCAGGGATTCAGACTTGGACATCTGTAGGGGGACATTCTTCTGGCTACCATAACTACAAGGGTATTAGGACCATACTTCATCATCTTCTACTCTAAGTACATGGGAAAGGATGGCACACACACACACACACACACACACACACACACTGGAATTTTTAGACGATGTTGTTAGTAAGTTCTTATCATATAAAGTGAAATACTTTTCTCCAAGTGAACTTAGGTTGAGCATTTTCATGAGGCAAAATTTTCTGATGTATTGTTCTTCATTCACACCATTTCTTTGTGCACATGCTCATGCAAAAATGTTCAAATATTCATTGTTCACTGAATATGCTATTTTCATTCATATCCCACAAGCTTTTATAAAAGGCAAATGCCTACATTTTAAAAATTCTGTAAATATGGGCCATATATTTAAATACAGATCTGGAATTTCTTGATCTTTGTAGAGTTTGGTAGATTTTCTAATGGCATATAGAAGTAACATATCAACAAAATGTTGCAGTGATATTCAGTGGGCATTTTTATTAATAATGTAAATCCATCCCATGGAAAATAGATCATGAAAAACTTACTTTTTTTAATTACTGAGAGAAAGTATTAAGATGCTCCTGGGCATTGGCCACAATCAGGTACAGTTAGCAAGATTACCTAAAAATAAATTAATCAACATTGTCCACTTGTGCGTAGCATAATCTGAAGCCTTTTGGGGACCACAAAATGAATGTAAGTATGATCTGCTCTACCAATCTATTTAATACCAATCTATGTAATATATACCAATCTATATATACTAATGTAAACTAAATGTAATTAGAAATTGGGAGATGAGCATAATTGTCTTGGGTTAGAAGAGTCAGGAAAGTTTTCTGGAGGATACTCTTTTAAATTGAGCCATGCAGGTGCATTGGATAGACAAAAATGACACCACTGGTCATGAAAATGTACCCATGACAAATGACACCATGACAATGTAAGGTATCCCCACTCCTCATGACATAGAATATATGCCTTGGGATGTTGAGGGGCAATGATGGGGATTTCTGTCTACTTTCTTTTCACTGATACACTAAATGCTCAGAACAATGTCTGATATACAGTTATTGAATTTTATTGAATGAATGACTAAATTACTTGAATTCATTTTCTATGTGATATCTTATAAAAAATAAACTTTAAAATTAATATTTTAGTATAAATGATATAACATTAATTTGATGCTATATGAAATTAGTTGTTTTCTTTTTCCCTAGGCGTACTAGGAGTACTGGATAAGGAGCTGGTTTTCATGTTTTCTGTACGAGAGACCTAAGAGTAAGGAAGCTGTGCGACATTGACCTGTCCACTCAGCATTAGAAAGATGACTCTGCTCAGGCTCTTTCATAATACCAAACCATCCCCAGACTCTCTAAGGCAGACAGAAACCCTTTCTAGATGAAAGACTGTTCCTTAAACTAAGAAGCAGAATATTTGAATAATTTTTCATGATATACCTGTGAATTTATCCCATTTTTTCTGTATTTTATCCTTTGAAATGTCAAGATGACTCAATAAATGAATTAGCTACACACAGGGAAAGTGCAATTTTCATTTAAGTTCATATGCAAAATACTGAGTTGCTAATAATAAGTTACTTTAAAAAGCTAATGAAATTTGCAGCTGATATAAAGATCTGCAATTGTGGTATTGCCAGGACTGAGTTCAATAATCAACACCTAGGGGAATTTTTTTTTTTTTTGTAACTTAACTATTAGACAAGCTAATTTAGAAATAGTATTTGTGGTGATTTTTGATACCATTTGAAAATTATCCAATTTGCACCTACCAAACATAATGAACCCAAACAGAATGACAATCATAGATATGCTTATTATAAAATGTTTTATTTTATATAACAGCAGAAATTTTTAGTTACCTTATTTTTTTTTCTTGCAGCAGCTACTCCCCAATTAGTGAGCTAAAATAACTCATAAGTTTTCATGACATAGAACTCAAGGAAAAAATTTGTCTGGCCTACAACCAGGAGTTCAGAGAAAATTAGGAGAAAACTAGAGATTTTTGTAAAGGTAGAGATAACATAGGAGATATTTATTTTCTTGAAATCTTTAGGAGTAGAAGCTAAGGTAGAAGTCAGAGGGGCATGCCATGTATTTGAGACTCAGCTTTTGTGAGTATTACTTATGCATGTAAGACAATATCATTTTGTATTTTACCTGTTCATATAGACCTATACCATAAATAAATTGGCTCATGGAGATGGAAGGGTGAGCCAGCAACCTGTGCTTGGAGTCCCATGGATTTTTTATTTTTTTTAAGAGAGAGGGAGAGATTGACAGAGCATGCGTGAGTGGGAGGGGCAGAGAGAAAGAGAAAAAGAATCTTAAGCAGGCTCTACACCCAGTTGGTGAGCCTGACACAGGGCTCAGTCTCACAACCCTGAGACCATGACCTGAGTCGAAATCAAGAGTCAGACACTCAACTGACTGAACCACCCAGGCACCCTAGTCCCATGGCTATTAATAGTTGATCAATCAACTTTATGTTTCTCATCTTATAACTGCATCTAATCCCTTTAGATTGATACTAATCCTATAAGATTGGAGTCAACCAAATTGTCATGGATGTCTATGGACATGAGGCAGAATGGAAAATTAGGAGTAACATTGGATTTCTATTTTTTTAAAAGATTTTATTTATTTATTTATTTATTCATGAGAGACAGAAAGAGAGAGGCAAAGGGAGAAGCAGGCGCCCAAGGAGCAGGGAGCCCGATGCAGGACTCGATCCCAGGACCCTGGGATCATGACCTGAGCCGAAGGCAGATGCTTAACCATCTGAGCCACCCAGGTGCCCCGTAACATTGGATTTCTAGTCAAGTGATAATGGGTCCTCATTCTATCTATGCCTTTAGTTAATAAGACTTTGAACAAATTATATTATGGGTGTTGCCTCAGTTCCCAAGTATTGCAAGTTGGGTTTTTTGGAGCAGGTGTTAAGATGAGCTTGGGGTTCAAGATGTTTCCTAGACATGAACATGTGAGGAAAAAGAGAGAGGAAGGAGAATTGAGTTGAGAAAGAATTTGAACTGCAGTCCAGACCCAACACAGTTTTGACTGACCAGGCTGAAAGCTCAGGAAAGAATGCTACACATCAAAGTGCCCCACAACCGGCTACAATCCTTGTACCTTTATTCCCAGGCTGAAAGCTCAGGAAAGAATGCTACACATCAAAGTGCCCCACAACCGGCTACAATCCTTGTACCTTTATTCCCCAACTTTGCATACTTAGTCACTGGATGTGGACTGTCCCTGAAGAAGCATGCCATCAAGCAAGGTGGCTTTCTATAGCTGAAGCAGAAACTTTTGTAGAGGAGGTAACATCTGGAGACAATCTACAGATCATGTGCAACCCAGCTAGGTGAATCCTCCTTCAAGGGTAGCATATTTACCTGTCTGCCACCTTGAACCAGTAAATGGCAGATTGTAGTGAAGGATTGGTGTAGGCATTTTGTATGAATGGTAATGGCTGAATTATAAGATGAATATAAGATTTAACATTGTATAAAGCTATGATTGTGCCCATATGAAGCCCAGGGTGGGAAATTCTCAGAAAGCTCTAGAACCAAACCAAGCAGAGAGGTATAGTCTAAAACACCATAAGCGCTTAACTTGCAGAACACAAATGTTAGCACATCCGTTAATAGGCCTCTGAGTTTTGTTTGTCTGATTTTCTAGATGAGAATGTTGGAGGAGCCAGTATATCAATTTTGTTGTTGTTGTTTTTTCTTTTTTGAGGAGTCTCCACCAAATAATACAGTTACACATTGGAAAAGGGGTAATGATAATGGTGGATGGTGTAGAATATAAAGGGGTTAATGAGTAAAAACAATGAGAAAGCTAATTTGAGGAAATAATTTTAATTCATTATAAGTGTGAATTTTCAATCAAAAGAACTCTCCAAAATAGATCTGGGGAAGTAATGAGTTCTTCCTAGAAAAATGTCTTGTTTGTATGACCGTTGATGAGGATAGATTTCCTGTCAGTTTTCCCATCACAATATATTCCACTATCACTGTACAGTTACTTGTGAGGGAAATGAACCTTTATGAATCTCTCTGCTCAGATAATAATTCACCTATTCCTTCAGCTTGTCAACAGAGGTAGCATAATGTCAAGAAGCTGCCCAAGAGGCTTATTGGACAGTCGCCTTATCATCTTGATGTATGTCCTAATAGGAATTACTGTTAGAGAAAAACTGTCTTATCCAGAAAAGCATGTTTCTAGAAGAGTTGGATATGGAGGGGATTGTTGAAACCCATGACTCATTTCTTTGCTTCACTATTTATACTACAGCATTTTGAAAATGACTTCCAAATTAGCGAAGGTGGGTTTGATCACTTTTCCAGGCCAGTGATGATATGGAACATTACAACTTCACAGGTATTTCAAAAAATCAGGCTGCAATTTATGATAGATGTAATATAAAGCAATAGAAAATAAATATTTTAAAATGCTGTTTTATTGTTCATGTCAAGAAATACAACAGCTTTTATGGAGAAAGTTTCTAGTTTAACTATCCCTTCACACTAAATTTCATATATTGCATATTTGACTTTGACCAAAAAGTAAACACAGAAGAAAGTTCTTTGGCCTAGGAAACATAATATAGAACAAAATAAACATGTTTTACTTTATATTATTTATAGGAATTATTTCTGATGTAAGTTAACACTTTTAAAAATCAAAACATAAATTTAATTTAAAAACACTTCTGTAGCATATTCCAAATGCCAAGCACTGTTTTAAGTGCTTTACATATATTGGATCTTTTAATCACTGCAACAGCTCTGTGGCACAGACACCATTACTATCTTCTTCTGCAATCGAGAAACTGAGGTGTGTAGATAACACTGTTCTTCAGAGACAAATGAGAAAACAGAGAAATGTCTCTGAAAAATCAGTGGTTAAGGGAAATCTGTCCATTGGGCAGAATTTGTAGTAATAGTATACTTTGTTGGTTTTGTGTGGATTGAGAACTACCCATAAATGTCACGCGGGTACTAAGTAGCAGGCCATAATTTGCAAGGAGGGAGGGCCATCCAAAATCCAAGCATTTATTCTTTACTGCTATTTATCATACATCACTAATTCTAATCAGATAGCTGTGTTACCTACCTGGTGTGGCATCTGTCACATTTACCCCTGCTTCAACTTTTGCTCATCTGCTTTCACTTTCATTGAAAGTTTTCTTGAGGTTGAAAGGTTTCTTGAAATATCCTTTTCTTTCCCTTAACTTAATTCCATTCAGTGCCCATTTCAATCCTAGCACCTTCATAAAGCCTTTCTTGACAACCACAGCTAATATTGAGTTTGTCCTTCTTTTCACTGTTAAAGCTAGAAAAGTTTGTGTCTGACTACCTCCACTGCTGAACACCTAACCCTTTTAACAGCAGAGATCAATACAAGGCTCCAACATGGTACCTTTCTCAAGGGCCACCAGCCAGCCTCCTTATTGTTTAGTGATTGCATTAGACACCTCCAATAAGGAACAGGCAGTAATTTGCCTTCACTGGAACAGGATTCAAATTCTGGATGTACATTTGCCTTCTCTACCCCAAATGCTTCTACTATCACCAACATCTGTGATCTTACTTATTTTTGTTTTATTCCTAGGACATTGCCTAGGACCAAAGTACTCATTTCACACTAAAAGAAGTGTGCTAAAGTGCTCATGCCCATGGAATTATGTGGTCTTATTCATGTACTCCATCAGTGTAAAGTAAGTGGCCTGATAGAATGATAGAATGGTATATTGAAAACTTAATCACAATGCAATTTAGAGATTATACACTTTAAAAAAAAGTGAGATTGTACCTTATAAGATAGGGAATATGTTTTGAGTCTGTGACCAATATATCATGTCATTTTTTTTTCTATAGCTAGAATATATATGTCTGGAAATCAAAGGTGGAAGATGGAGTGGCATCACTCACTATTTCACTTACTAACCCACTTGCAGAATTTTTGCATCTCTTGCCCATAGCTTAGACTTTACTGATTGGAATTTCTTACTTCTTGAGAGAAAAATGCTTTCACCAGGGGACACAATGGTTTCATTGAAGTAGAAGTTGAGACTGTCTCCTGGCCATTTTGTGCTTCTCCCTTTAGTGAACCAACAAGCACATTATTGCACTGACTGGCATGATTAATCTTGATACAGAGGAGTAATTGGGTCACCACTACTAATGGGAGCTGGAGGAATATGTCAGTGAGCCCAGAATATTATCTGCGATGCCTCCAAGCCCAGCGGCAAAAGTTAGTGAAAAATTATAGCAACCCCTATATAGTACCTCTGAGGATTCAAATTTTTTTAAAAATGAAAATTTAGGCTACCACATGTGCTGGCAGAGACAAAGGGCATATGGAGTTGATAGGTGAATAAAGAAGTTTAAGAGAAATAACAATTACAGCTTTGTGACCAGTTACAAAATGAGAGCTTCATCAGCATGCATATTTTATTATATATGTGTGTACTTGAATATATATACATTTGTATATATGTTTGTACGTATTCACTGATTTCTACCTTTTCCTCCCACCTCATTTCCTTTATTTTACTGAAGGCTTGGTGGTGGTGGCTTACTTCAAAATTTAGTCTTTAAGTTACAGAATATTCAGGTGGGACTGTGATTGAAATAGAGGAGTAATGAGCATCACTAGAGAGGTATAAACTGTTGTCAGAGTATATGATGGTTTGGATTTTGTACCTCTCTCTTCAGGGAGAAGGTGAGAGTTTTTTGCAACTTGTTACACAGAAGCATAAAATTGGTACTGTTTTGATAGGACGGATTGTGCTCTAAATTCACTCTTATGTACTCTGGAGATGCTGAGCCTGATAGTCTGAAAATTACTTTCTCCTTTGTCAGTTGGTTCCTGTGAGTTCACCCAATCAGAAAAACTGGAGGCAGGTGGAGAGGCAGGAAGAAAAATCTTACTCCTGTCAGTATTCAGACCAAGTTTCCTAATGCCCCTCTCTGAGTTCCTGCTGTCCCAACATTAGCCAGGTGTATTAATTAGGCTTCTACAGAGAAACAGAGCCTATAGGATGTGTATATACTCAGAGAAAGATTTATTTTAAGGAATTGCTATATGTAAGCATGGAAGCTTGGAAAATCCAAAACCTGACAGTAGGCTGACAATCTGGAGACTCAGGGAAGAGTTGCAGTTTGAGTCCAAAGCAAGTCCACTGGAAGAATTCCTTCTTCTCAGGGGAGGTTAGCCTGTTCTGTTAAGGCCTTCAGTTGGTTGAATGAGGTCTGCTTATCCTGTAAGTCTGCTTTGGGCAAAGTCTACCAATTTAAATGTTAATCTCATCCAAAAATACAGTGTTTTAGTCAGCTTGGGTGCTATGACAAAAGAACCGTAGACTTGGTGGCTTAAACAATAGAAATTTATTTTCTCACGGTTTTAGAAGGCTGGAAGTATAAGATCAAAGTTCTGGCTGTTTCAGTTTGTGGTAAGAGCTCTCTTCCTGACTTTCAGATGGCCCCCTCTGTCTGTGTCTTCACATGTCAGAGAGAGATCTCTTCCTGTTCCTCTTCCTATAAGGCTACCAATCCCAACCTTATGAGCTCATTTAACCTCAATTACCTCCTAAACACTGCTTGCAGATAGAGTTACATTGGGGGTTAAAACTTCAACATATTAATTGCCAGGGTTGGGGGACACAATTTAGTACATGGTATTCCTTGTGCCCTCAAAATTCATGTCTTTATCTCATGCAAAATACATTCATTCCATGCGAACAACTTCCAAAGTCTTTTTAAATTTTTTTTTAAGTTTCTATTTAAATTCCAGTTGGTTAACATACAGTATACTATTAGTTTTAGATGTACAATATAGTGATTTGACCCTTCCATACAACACCCAGTGCTCATCACAAGTGCACTCCTTAATCCCTATCACCTATTTCCCCCACCACCCCCCACCTCCTGTCTGGTAACTATCAGTTTGTTCTCTATAGTTAAGAGTGTTCCTTGATTTGCCTCTCTCCTTCTTTTTTTCTCTTTGCTCATTTGTTTTGTTTCTTAAATTCCATATATGAGTGAAATCGTATGGCATTTGTCTTTCTCTGATTGACTTATTTCACCTAGCATTATACTGTCTATCTTCATCCATGTCATTGCAAATGTCAAGATTTCGTTCTTTTTATGACTGAGTAATATTCTATTATTACTGAGTCATAAATATATATATATATATATCTCCCACCTCTTATTGTCCACTTATCAGTTGATAGACACTTAGGCTGTTTCCATAATTTGGCAGTTATAGATAATGCTTCTATAAATGTTGGGGTGCATGTACCCCTTTGAATTAGTATTTCTGTATTCTTTGGGTAAATACCTAGTGATGCAATTCCTGAATCATTGGGTAGTTCTATTTTTAATGTTTTGAGGAACCTCCATACTATTTTCCAGAGTGGCTGCATCAGTTTGCATTTCCACCAACAGGGCAAGAGGATTCCTTTTTCTCCACATCCTCACCAACACCTGTTGTTTTTTGTGTTGTTGCTTTTTGGCATTCTGAGAAGTGTGAGGTGATAGCTCATTGTAGTTTTGATTTGTATTTCCCTTATGATCAGTGATGTTGAGCATCTTCTCATGTGTCTGTTGGCCATCTGTGTGTTTTCTTCGGAAGAATGTCTATTCATATTTTCTGCCCATTTTTTAAATTGGATTATTTGTTTTTTGAGTATTGAATTTTATAAGTTCTTTATATATTTTGGATACTAACCCTTTATCAGATATGTTATTTGCAAATATCTTCTCCCATCCCTTAGATTGCCTTTTAGTTTTGTTGATTGTTTCCTTTGCTGTGCACAAGCTTTTTATTTTGATGAAGTCTCAACAGTTTATTTTTGCTTTTGTTTCCCTTGCCTCAGGAGACATATCTAGAAGGAAACTGCTTTGACCTATGTCAAACAGGTTACTGCCTGTGCTCTCTTCTAGGGTTTTTATGGTTTCAGGACTCACATGTAGGTTTTTCATCCATTTTGAATTTATTTTTGTGTTTGGTGTAAGAAAGTGCTCTGGCTTCATTCTTTTGCATATTGTTTTCCCAACAGCATTTGTTAAAGAGACTGTCCTTTTCTCATTGTATATTCTTTCCTGCTTTGTTAAAGATTGGCCATATAGTTGTGGGTTCATTTCTGGGTTTTCTGTTCTGTGGATCAATGTGTCTATTTTTGTGCCAGTACCATACTGTTTTGATCACTGCAGCTTTGCAATATAACTTCAAGTCAGGAATTGTGATGCCTCTAGCTTTGATTTTCTTTTTCAAGGTTGCTTTGGCTATTTGTGGTCTTTTATGGTTCCATTCAAATTTTAAGATTATTTGCTCTAGCTCTGTGAAAAATGCTGTTGGTATTGTGATAAGGATTGCTTTGGATAGTATAAACATTTTAACAATATTTTCTCTTCCAATCCAGAACATAGAATCTCTTTCCATTTCTTTATGTCATCTTCAATTTCTTTCATCAGTGTTTTATAATTTTCAGAGTATAGGTCTTTCACCTCTTTGATTAGGTTTATTCCTAGGTATCTTATTGTTTTTGTGCAATTGTAAAAGCAATCAATTCCTTAATTTCTCTTTCTGCTGCTTCATTATTGGTGTATAGAAATGCAACAGATTTCTGCACATTGATTTTGTATCCTGCGACTTTACTGAATTTGTTTATTATTTCCAGCAGTTTTTCGATGGAATCTTTTAGGTTTTCTATATAGAGTATCATGTCATCTGCAGATAGTGAAAGTTTGACTTCTTCCTTATTGATTCAGATGCCTTTTATTTCTTTTTGCTGTCTGTTGTGGCTAGGACTTCTAGAACTATGTTAAATAACACTGATGAGAATGGACATCCTGTCTTTTTCCTGATTGTAAGGGAAAAGCTCTGTTTTTCCCTATTGAGGATGATATTAGCAGTGGGTTTTTCATGTATGGCCTTTATGATGTCGAAGTATGTTCCCTCTAAACCTACTTTGTTGAGGGCTTTTATCATGAATGGATGTTGTACTTTGTCAAATGCTTTTTCTGCATTTATTGAAAGGATCATAGGATTCTTATCCTTATTTGCTAATGTGTTATATCATGTCGATTGATTTGAGAATATTGAACCACCCTTGCAACCCAGGAAAAATCTCATTTTATTGTGTGAATGATTTTTTAAATGTATTTTTAGATTTGGTTTGCTAGTATTTTGTTGAGGATTTTTGTATCCATGTTCATCAGGGATATTGGCCTGTAGTTCTCTTTTTTAGTAGAGTCTTTATCTGGTCTTGGCATCAGGGTAATTCTGGCCTCATAAAATGAATTTGGAAGTTTCCTTTTCTACCTTTTGGAATGGTTTGAAAAGAATAGGTATTAACTCTTCTTTAAATGTTTGGTAGAATTGGCCTGTGAAGCCACATGGCACTGGACTTTTGTTTGTTGGGGGTTTTTGGATTACTGATTCAATTTCTTTGCTGTTTACGGGTCTGTTCAAATTTTCTATTTCTTCCTGTTTCAGTTTTGGTAGTTTGTATGTATCAAGATTTGTCCAGTTCTTCTAGGTTATCCAATTTGTTGGCATATATTTTTCATAATATTCTCTCATGATTGCTTGTATTTCTGTGGTGCTGGTTGTTATTTCTCCTCTCTCATTTGTAATTTTATTTATTTGGGTCCTTTCTCTCTTTTTTGTGATAAGTCTGACTAGAAGTTTATCAATTTTATTAATTTTTTTCAAAGAACCAGCTCCTGGTTTCATTGATCTGTTCTATTTTTGTTTGTTTGTTTGTTTGTTTCTATATCACTTATTTCTGCTCTTATCTTCATTATTGTCTTCCTTCTGCTGGATTTAGGCTGCATTTGTTCTTTTACTTATTGCTTTGGGTGTAAGGTTAAGTTGTTTATTTGAGATTTTTCTTACTTATTGAGGTAAGTGTGTATTACTATATACTTTCCTCTTGGGCCTGCTTTTGCTTCATCCCCAAGTTTTGGACCTTTGTGTTTTCATTTTCATTTGTTTCCATGTATCTTTTTATTTCTCTTTGATCTCCTGGTTTGACCCATTCATTGTATGGTAGCATGTTGTTTAACCTCCATGTATTTGTGGGGTTTTTTCAATTTTTTTCTTGTGGTTGACTTCTAGTTTTGTAGCATTATGGTCACAAAAGATGCATGGTATGATTTCAATCCTTTTGTATTTGTGGGGGCCTATTTTGTGACCGAAAATGTGATCTGTCCTGGAGAATGTTTCATATGCACTTGAAAAGAATGTATATTCTGCTGTTATAGAATGGAATATTCTGAATATACCTGTTAAGTCCATCTGGTCCAGTGTGTCATTCAAAGCCATTTTTTCCTTGTTTATTTTCTGTTTAGATGATATATCCATTGATGTAAGTGGGGTGTTAAAGTCCCCTGCTATTATCATGTTATTATCAATTAGTTATTTTATGTTTGTAATTAATTATTTTATATATTTGGGTATTCCCTTGTGGGTACATAAATATTTACAATTGTTATATCTTCTTGTTGGTTGTCCCCTTTATGATTATATGATGTCCTTGTTTTTCTTCTTTTACAGTCTTTGTTTTAAAGTCTAGTTTGTCCGATATAAGTATGGTTACTCCAGCTTTCTTTTGATGTCCATTAGCATGATAATTTTTCTCCATCCCCTCACTTGGCTGAATGAGGCAAGTTTTAACTAGATGTGCTCTGGTCTGCTTATGAAATGGGACCTGACACCAACTCCACCAGAATTGAGGCCCTGCAGAACTGTCTGGTTGGGAGATGTGGTGTGGGCAGGGGTTTGTGCTGGTCTGGTGTGGGCAGAGGTTTTTGCCACGTTGGGACTGTGGCACACTCGAGTGAAAGGGTAGTCACACCACAACATGGTAGGTGGGCTTGGTGTAAGCAGGTTAGGCAGCCACTGTCCATGTTGTGCTGCTTCCCTCAGGTGACTCCGTGTTTATGCTGAGAGATGGGGAGGAAAATGGCACCAGCCACCTCCTTTGTTCCTGGAGATGTATTTCCGTGAATGCTACCTCTCAGGAATGCACTCCAAGAAGAGCAAATAATCTCCCTACTCTGTGCCCCGGATGTTTTTCAGATCACTGTTTCCATGCTATCTGCTTCTGGGTTGTTTGCCCATCTTCTCTCCAGAAGCAGCACAGTGCCCTGTAGGCTCTATCCCTTCCAAACCTGCTGACCTCTAAAACTCTAGGCTTTAAGCCCCACTGGTTGCAAGAACTCACAAAATTCAGCCCTTGTTTTCCAAGTCAATGGCTTTGGGGAAACATGCTCCTTGTGCGTTCTCCTGTGTACTCCTTTTTCTCACCCTTTTTGGCAACTATAGCTTCCTCTCCTTTGCAGTACCCACAGTCGGTTTCTCCCCTAAACTGTGTCTCCCCGCTTCCAACTTTCTTGTATGTGGCCTTTTCTTTCCTTTTAGTTGTGGAAATTGTTCTGTCAGTCTTTAGGTCAATTTCTGGGGTATTTAGGATGGTTTGATAGTTATCTAGTTGTTTTTGTGGGATGAGACAAGCCTAGGGTCCTCCTACTCTACTGCCATCTTGAAAATTCCCTGAGTGAATCAGCCCCCAGTCTTAACTCATTCCAGTATCCAACTCTGAAGTTTAAAGTTCAATGTCTCATTTAAATATCATCTAAATCAGATGTGAATGAGACTTGAGGTATACTGCATCCTTGAGGCAAAATTCTTCTCCAGTCACGAACATGTGACCAGACAAGTTATGTGCTTTCAAAATGTAATGGTGAGGCAGGCATAGGATAGACAGATATTTCCCAGAAACATCCAGAATAATATTTTACCAAACATCTGGCACCATGGCCCAGCCAAGTTGACATATGAAATTATCATGTAAGATATCACACTATCTTCAAGGGTGTAAGCCACAAGCCCTTCTTTCAAACTCCTGAGGTAGTATCATTACGTGGACCTCATACCCTTCTCAACAATCTGAGTCCTAACTCTGCTGCAAACCTCCTTTGAACTTTGGCAGTATTAGCAGCAGGTAGTTGGTACCTTTATGCAAAAGGGTTTGAATCCCAGTACTATGGTGACCCTCCTCTGAACTCCTAAGGTTCCTTCAGTAATTATCTAACTTTTTGCTTTTGTCGTTATTTGCTTTAACTGTTCTCCAACCCCATTTAACAAATTCCCTGTGTCAAAGTTTCCATATTAAAATACCTGTTGCCACTTCTATTTTATCTGTTAAACTGTTCGTGATGTACCATAATTACCCTAGTTCAGGATGTTATAGCAAAGTAGTATAGACTGTGTGGCTTATAAACAACAGGAATATATTGCTTACTCCCTTGAGGATGGACGTCTGAGGTCAAGGGGACCAGCAGGGTTGGGTTCTGGTGAGGTCCTCTTCCTGGTTCACTGCTGGTTGTCTATGCTGTTGTCCTCACATGACAGAGAGCAGAGAGTGGAAGCAAGATCTCTCATGTCTTCTTATAAAGGCACTAATCCCATTTATTCGCATTCATCGTAACCTAATCACCTCCCAAAGTCCCCACTTCCTAATACCATCACCCTGGGGAATAGGATTTCAACATATAAATTTTGGGCAAACACATTCAACCCATTGCAATAATTCTGGTTTTCCTGGGACAGTCCTAATTTATGTTTTTTTTTTTCCCAGTGTGTTTTAATAGCGCCTTCTTTCACACTCAAAAGTATTCTAGTTGAACAATAAGTTATATGATTACGGCAAAAATAAAGAATAGTGCACTAGGAATCAGGACACTTGGGATCTAGTCTTGGGTCTGTGAAAATGTATGTGACCATGAGCAAATCACTTAACCTGAGGAGTAGATGACTATTTCCACCATTTATTACAACTCCAAAAATCTTTGATTTTATAATCTATGATGCTTTCATACAATTTGCCCAGATCTACTTAAATGTTTTACCACTGCAATATTGATGTAAAATATGAGTAGCTTTAGAATGTGCCAGAAATGACATGAATTTTGAGAAGGGTTCTCAAGGAGAGAAAAACATATGGTTACCAAAGATCAATGGGGAGAGCTTTCCTGAAAAAGAATTATTAACTCGATTTGATTACTTTAACCCCAAAATTATCACAATAGGAAAAGATACATATATTTGAATATTTAAATGGATATACAACTATAGATAAAAATTATAATTAAAATTCACAGATTTGTTTTCTCTTTACAGGCACTGCTTTAAGTACTTCGTATATAATAATTCATTTAACTTTAACAATAATACTGCAAGGCAGGCATTGTTATTATCTCCATTTCATAGCTGAAAAATTCAGAGGGGTTAACTAACTTTTGTGAATATACATAGCATGGAAGTGCTGATACTGAGAATTATACCCAGTAGCCTAGCTTCATAACTTCTGTGCCATAATTTTAAGTATCAAGATGAGTATAGCCTTATGTGACATGATAGAGATATTAACTAATGATATGGTGCTAATCATTTTGTAATATATAAGTGTATCAAATCAATATATTGTGCACCTTACGCATTATATCATACACAGTGTTATATGTCAATTATATCTCAATAAAATTGGAAAAAAAGATCAATACAGCAAGGTACAGAAGACAGTTATAATTCAAATTTGATTCAAGAAAATCTACCAAACTCTGTTAGAAAATATTTGGATTGTTCTTTTTCAGAATTATAAGAAAGCTTTCCTGTTAAAGAGCAGAGATTTTTTGGACTATATGACTAAAATAAACATCAGATTCCTGGGCCCTAAACTCAGATATTCTGATTCAGTAGACATGAAGTGAGGCCCAGAAATCTGCATTTCAATTATATTTCCAGTGATTGTCTTGTACTCTAAAGTTTCAAAGCAACTACAGTTGACTCTTGAACAACACAGGTTGTTCTGAACCGGGCAGGTTTGCTTATACATGGATTCTTTTCATTAAATGCGGTACGGTACTGCAAATGTATTTTCTCCTCCTTATGATTTTTTTTGTTATTGTTATTGTTTTGTTTTGTTTTGTTTTGTTTTTAGAGAAGGGGAGGTAGAGAAGGGGCAGAGGGAGAGGGAGAAAGAGAATCTTAAGCAGGCTCTATGCCCAGTGCAGAGCCTGATGTAGGGCTTGATCTCATGAACCCGAGATCACGACCTAAGCTGAAATCAAGAATCAGACGCTTAACCTACTGATCCACCCAGGTTCCCCATTCCTTAAGATTTTCTTAATAACATTTCCTTTTCCCTAGCTCACTTTATTGTAAGAATACAGTATACTATATGACATACAAAATATGTGTTAATGACTGTTTATGTTATCGTTAGGGTTTCTGCTCAATAGTAGGCTTTTAGTAGTTAAGTTTTTAGGAGTCAAAAATTATACACAGTTTTTTGACTGTGCAGGGGTTTGGCACCCCTAGTACCTCACATTGTTCAAGAGTCATTTGTATGTTATAGTTTTCAGAATATCAAGAAAGCAATGAGTGTCTGACAGACATGCTTTGTTAGTTTGCTGGGAATGCCATAATAAATGATATGGACTGGGGGTTTAAACAACAGAATTTTATTTTCTCTCAATTCTGGAGGCTGGAAATCTGAGACCAACATGTTGGCAGATCTGGCTTCCCCCAAGAGTTCTCTATTTGGTTTGTAGGCAGCCACCCTCTGGCTGTGTCCTCACATGGTCATCCCTTTTTTTGTATGGACATCAGTCATATTGGATTAGAGCCTACCCATAACAACCACATTTCAAATTAATTACCCCTTTAAAGACCCCATCTCTACATGCAGTCAAATTCGGAACTATTATGGGTCAGGACTTCAACATCTGCATTTTTAGGAGATACGGTTCAGCTCATAACACTTGTTGACTATACATCCCAGCCTGTTCAGAATAATCAGTTTACATTTGACATACTGGTCGAATGTTTATGAGAGCCTTTTCTCAGTCTCAGAAGAGTTTCATTTTGGACCATAAATTTTGTAGTTTCCCTACTTAAATGTTACAAAGTTACTTAAATAAAGGCACAGTCTCTCTTATTTTTTTTTACTTTGTCCCACTGGTATCTCAAGGACAATTCTTACAGTATAGAATATATTAGAACAGTTAATGTTTTTGTTCAAAGACTGCTAGAAATAGAAATAAAATATCATTTTTATCCAGAGTTTTCAGTCAAAAAGAAAACAGCAACTCACCTTTCTGAAGTTACGATAATGCAATTTAGATGATCCCAAGCCAACTAAATTCTTTCTGTCTTGTTTTCCTCCCTGTAAAAATGAGTTATAATGCCAACTGCCCTAGAATTATAAAAATTGCAAGTTCACATAAATGCTAAGAAGATTCCTCTGCTTCTACCACTAGCTCTTCTTCCTTATTCATTTTCACATTGCCTTTCTTCCAGCACTTCTCATGCTGTCTTATATGTTTGTACTGCCATAGCTATTGGGATATTAGGTCGAGGCAAGGGCACTGCGCTGGTGTGTTTTTTTTATACCTTGGACCCTGCAGAATGATTGGCATATAGATAAAAGTAAATATTCATAGAGGGGAAGAGTAAATTAATGGAAAAAGACTGAATGGATGAAGTGGATAAAGGCAATTTGCTTCAACTTTCTCTCCTGTAGAGAATTACATAAAATAATCATAGAGATTTTTCAAGGGCATGAGTAAACTGTACATATGCCATTCAAACATCAAATGCTCAATTCAGAATCTTAAAAAAAGAGGAGAACTTAGGAAAAAGAAATGTACATTTTTTCCTCGTATTTCACTTGGCAGAAAATTTTTTAAATCTTGGTATTAGTACAGAAGCTCTTTGCTCATGGGTCCTTGGTTGCATGGGTGCACATAGTCTAGATCAGACAAAATGCTAATCTGAAAAAATCAGCTTGATCTAATATTTTGTCTTAGAATTCTTATAAAATGAATACATATCAACTCCAGGGCACATTTTTGATTTAACAGGAATCTGCAAAATAAATCCCAAGTGAGATTCTGCTCCTACTATGTATACCAGAATGCATAAAAATTTTAAGAAATGTTAAATACTGACAATTATAAATATTTGTGAGGATGTAGAGCAACTGAAATTCCCATCTTTCTTTTTTGAGGACAATTTGTTTGTTATTAGTTTCATCTTTGTATATAGTCTATTCTAAAATTGCTCTGCATACTAATTAACAAAACTGTTTTGTTTTAGTAGTGGAAAAGCTATTTCTTGAACTTGTTATGATCATTTAAAATGAAGTATCAGAATCATGAAATCATACATGAAAATCTTCTAGATTTCACTTTGAGGATATAAAATAGGCACTTCTACGATTTAAAATTTGCATGGCTTCATTAGTATAGAACAACCTCTTCCTCTTTTTAAAAAAAATTTTCTCACATGAAAGCATTAGCTGAATTGATATGCAGATTTCCACACTAAACTTTAGTTTCAGTGCATGTAACTACTTTGGCCAGTTCTTTACAAGGATATTCCTAGGAATTTATTTAAAATTGAAATTTCTGTTAGTTACAAGGCCTGAATTATGAATCTCATTAGGCCTGTCTTGTCTGGAGTCATGTGAAACATGAAATCCAACTGGCAGTTGGAACTGACAGAGTCTAAGAAGGAAATGCTAATCACATCAAGTTGTGTTGTCTCATTTTACATGTCAAAGTGTGAAGTCTCATTATAAAAAAGGAAGAGAAAGAGCAACATTTAAGTTTATCTTAGTAAAAAAAAATTGAAATAATATTGGAAAACTTCTCTGGGGATTATTGGCAGTATAGCATTTGGATAGCTTAAAATTAGCTTTGATTACTCCAAACTGAATTTTTAATCAATTGTTTTTAGTAACATATAGCTGTTCTCTGCAATACACATTCTATTCTAGAACTTTGTCCGTTCTAATTTGCTAGAACATTCTGGATAATAATAAAGTTACTCCACTCCCTTGGGAGACATTTACATGTATTATCAGAACTTTATCCTGGGTGGCTCAGTCAGTGTCTGTGTCTGCCTTCCACTCAGGTTATAATCCTGGGGTGGGTCAGGTCATGACCCTGGCATCCTGAGATCAGGCCCGGCATCAGACTCTCTGCTCAGCAGGGAACCTGCTTCTCCCTCTTCCTCTTCCCTTCCCCCACTCATGTTCTCTCTCTCTCTCGTGTGTACTCTCTCTCTCTCTCTCAAATAAATAAGTAAATCTTTAAAAAAAAGATTATCTTGATACCTGCCCAAGTTTTAGTTTGTAAGTGGCAAACTTTTCTCTTTTAAGTCTCCTTAAAATATAAAGGTCTTCGTATCAGAGAAATGTAAAATAAATCCCACGTGAGATTTTGCTACTACTACGTATACCAGAATGCATAAAATTTTTAAGAAATGTTAAATACTGACAATTATAAGTATTTGTGAGGTTGTAGAGCAACTGAAATTCCCATGCAGTAGATGGGGGTATAAACTGATGAAACCATTTTGGAAAATGGTTAGACAGAATTACTAAAACTGAGCATATGCATACTATCTTTTCCAGAAATTTCATTTCTATGTATGTGCCCAACAGAGAAGAGTACATATGTCAGCTAAAGTTACAAGAATACTCTAAGCATCTTTATTCATCATAGTCCCTAACTAGAAGTAACCAAAATATCCATTAACAATTGATGGATAAATATGTTATATTCATACAATGTAGAGAATAAAACAAAGCAAAACAAAACAACTTTTGGCAAAAATGTGGATGAATCTCCCAAAATGCTAAATGAAGGAAGCCAAGCACTGAAACATACATAATGTATGATTCCATTTATATGTAGTTCAAAAACAGAAAATACTGACCTATAGTTATTTGAAGTCAGAATAATGTTTATCTCGATGGAGGATGTTAACTGGATGTTCCACATCTTGATCTAGGTGATAATTACACAATTATGCTAATTTATTAAATGAAACAAAGGGCACAATTAAAATTTTTCCACTTTATATATATAATACCTCAATTAAAAAGTTTAAATGATATTTCATATGACTGTTATTATTTACATACTGAACTTGAAAGAAGTTGAAAAAAATACTTTAAAACTAAACACTTCTTTTCTTTAAAGATTTTATTTATTTATTTGAGAGAGAGAGAGCATGCAGGAACAGAGAGAGGTGCAAAGGGAGAGGAGGAAACAGACTCCCCACTGAGTGTAGAGCCCCATGCAGGGATCGATCCCAGGGCCCTGAGATCATGACCTGAGTCAAAGTCAGGTGCTTAACTGACTGAGCCACCCAGGTGCCCCTAAAACTAAATACTGGTGTAGGGGAAACTTGGGGAAAGTATTTGTAAATTTTAATCGTTAACTTTCTTTTTTATGTTGGAAATTTTATTTTTTCCCCCTTACTAGGATACATTTATTAATGTCAGATTTTCTGTTCCCATGTTAATTGGCAAGAAAGTAATATGTTGTTAACTAATAATTAAACTGTACTCCCCAAAATAAGTAGTTACTCTGAGAGATTCAGTTTAGTAAATGTCTGTCACACTAAAATTTAAGCTTGTCCATCTTCTTATGTTCTACCCAAGTATTTTATATGAAAATTATTAGATGTTTCTTTTTTTTAATTCAGTCTCTAAGCTTCTTTGAATTGGTAACAGATGCAGATTTTTATGGATAAGTATTTCTTTTGAACAAAATTCTGGATATATCTCACCTGACCTCTTGTATTTTTTAAGCATCTTATATTTGTGTTGAATACAAAAAATAATGTAGTAATGGGTTGATTTAGAAGAATTATTTCCATGCCAAATAATTATTTATTCACAGTTATTAAAGATAGAGGTATTAACTAAAGATCATTCCCACTTGGAACTACATGGTACATTCAGTTATTTAATTATCTGGGATGTTTGAGGATTGTGTCATTCCATAGGCCCCTTCATCCCCAACAAATACTGTGTATTTGTACTTCTGGTCAGAATGACTTCATGTATGAACAAAACCTTAAGTTATGTTCCATATACTTTTTTCCTTCCCTCTCTTGAATAGAGTTAGTCTGCTAGAAAATATTATCAGGTAAGTAGAAAAATTTCAAAGCTGCCGGTCTTTGGTCAAACACAATCCCTTCCCATGACAAGGTTGTTAAAAAGTTTATTAGTGATTGCAGTCCTACTTGGTGAGACCAAATTCAAATCCACTGGAGAATAAGAAAAGAACTAATTTGTTTCTTTCAAACCTTAGGAAACTCTTTGGGGGTGCCTGGGTGGCTCAGTTGGTTAAGCGACTGCCTTCGGCTCAGGTCATGATCCTGGGGTCCCAGGATCGAGTCCCACATCAGGCTCCCTGCTCAGTGGGGAGTCTGCTTCTCTGTCTGACCTTCCCCCCTCTCCTACTTTCTCTCTCTCTCTCTCAAATAAATAAAATCTTAAAAAAAAAAAAAGAAAACTCTTTGGGATCTAGGATTCTGTGGAGTTTTGCTCATGACTACAAGTCATTTTCATGTTATTTTATACCTGTACCCATAGGGCTGAACCAAAAATAAATTGGCTCATGGAGGTAAGGAGGTAGTTCTAGTAATAAACTTTGTGTAAGTATATATCACATTCCTGTTTAATTTCTTTTTCCTCAAGTTTATTACATTATGAATTAATTATAAATGGGGTAAAAAAGACAGGGAGCAGGAGAAAAGTGCTTAAGAGTTTGGACTTCAGGTGAAAATGTCCAAATTTGGGGCACCCGGGTGGCTCAGTCATTAAGCGTCTGCCTTCGGCTCAGGTCATGATCCCAGGATCCTGGGTTCGAGTCCCACATTGGGCTTCTTGCTCCGCGGGAAGCCTGCTTCTCTCTCTCCCACTCCCCCTGCTTGTGTTCCCTCTCTCACTGTGTCTCTCTCTGTCAAATAAAGAAATAAAATCTTAAAAAAGAAAAAAAGAAAGAAAATGTCCAAATTTTACATCTAGCTCTGGTACCTGCTGGTCATGTCCCCTTGATCAGGTTTCTTATCCTCTCTCTCTCTCAGTTTCTAAATCTGAAATAGTTACACCCACCCCATAGTGTCCAAGTTATTAAATGAATTTATGTTTATAAATTTGTAAGAGAACTTTTTGGCACTATACATGCTTTATTAAATAAAATAAAAAATAAAACCTCAAAAGAAAGTAAGAGGGAAAAATAACTCATAGCCCCACCACTGACACAGCCTTTAACTTTGTTAATATGTTCTTTTCTGTCATTGCTGCTTGCTTTATAAGACTTATATGCACACGGATCTGAGTGTATTATACTACATTTTCTGAGATACTTTGTCCATGTTGTATATGTATATCCTGCTTCTTTTCCATAGCTCATGCTGTCTCTTCACTTGTAATGTTTGTTCTCATCTTCACATGTCCAAAGTCCAGCCAGCCTTGAAGGTTTTACTCAAATACATTGACACCCTCTCCCATTACTCTCTAAAAGAGGATGTTAATTTCCTCCTCCTCTGAAATTATGAAGCATGTTGTTCCTTTATAACATTTAAGTGCTGTCTTGTAGCTTCTTGAATATGGCACGTCATCTCCTAGACTGTAGGTCTGGAATTGTGTAAATCTATACTCTGTATATTGAGAACAATTCCTTGCACATAGTTGATAGTATTTATGTCTGCATTATAGGATGTGGGTGATTTAAATTTTATTTTTTTTGGAAAAATGTCTACAATTTCAACATATCACCTTTATAATTGTAAAAGCTTAATATTACAACAATGTAAATGCCTATATAAAAATAAGATTGTGTTAGCTTAGATATATAAGATGTGTACCATCATATTTGAATGTTTAACACTAAGTTAAACAGATATAAATAATCTAGATAAATTTGTCTTCTGGCTTTTAGCATATTGATCTTAGACTCACTGGAGTGAGGCAGCCTATAAGATAGTGTCCTCTCTTATCCTAAATACAATAACTAATTTTTAATAAAAACTGGAATGTTCAGCTTGGAGAAATTAAAAAAATAATTTTCAATAAGAAATCTTAAAAGAACTACTAAATATTTTCCATATAGAACTTTTAATTTTGAAAGCAAAATGTAGTTTTAACTTGCTTTAAATGTGAGAAAGCAAAAAGTATGTAGAGGGAAATTAAGAAATACCTATAGGGAGCTGAAAAGGAAGTTGGTGAGATATAGCTTTAGAATATTTTTTAAATGATTCATTTTTAAAATGGTTTTCAGAGTGGTGCACTTAAAAGAGAATGAATAATACGTATTTTGTTGAGAAAAAAAATTTGTTAGTTCAAGAAAGCAATTGGAAATGAGCTTAATTGATCTTCCAGAATTTGTTTTCAAGAGATTATTATATTAAGTATAATCATCTTGTGGAGTTAAGCAACCTTGAGTCACCATTAGTGTGTTCTTCAAATACATATTTTACACCTTTTCTCAGGGGGTCTTTCTTCAAGCCCTATAAGATGGCTTTGTTTACTTGAAGAATTCCTTGATCTTTAGCAAAGTTTCTTCTATTTCTATAGCTCTTCTTAGAATAAAATTTTCTTATGGTTTACTTGACTGGGCTGAATTTATCTTTATTGGTGAGGGATTTCTCTTAATAATTGCCCCAGAAAAAATTGTTGAAAGAAAATACATTTGTTATGTATCTCTGAAAGAAACAACTCTACAGTAATAAAATGGAAACAAAGGAGTTTGCTCAATGAAGAATATCTATTGACATGTGTCATTTGGCATTAAAGGGGAGAGTTAATTACTCTTTGTGACCTTGCTTTATTTAGTTGAAGTATCTATCAAATGTAGTTATGCAAATACATTAGAGAGATACATTTGAAATTCAAATGTTATAAAATCAAACACCACTAATTCAACATCCAAGTCATGAATTGCTCACAGAATTGCAAATTACCATAGTTGTATGTGAGTAACAGATGGATGAATTGAATTTATTCAACAGTCTTTCTGTATGTTATGGGAAGCCTGACTGCCAGAGATGTTTTGATAAAGTATAGCAGGTCAGTAATTCGGTATATAATAGCCAAAGAAAACTTATTTTTTGTTGAATACATAAGATTGGTCTAAAATGAAAAACAAAACAAAACAAAACAATGACCCTGTGTTTTTGTTGTTTTGTTCTATTTTTATGGTGTGGGAGACACCAAAGCACCTAAGTGCTCAAGATTCCTGAGAGCTTTTTCCCAACTGAAAAGTATATTAAAAGCATATTTAAAGAATAAAAGGAACAGTCACTTTTTCCTCCAAAAATTTAATCCTGGTTTTTCTGAGAATAAAGCTGTTCTGATAAATCATAAATTGATTTTTTTCTTTATCATGATATCACCTTTATATCTTTTTTCATTCAACACAGCTGTGATATTCCAAAAACAAAAACAAAACAAACAAAAAACCCAGAACCATTGAAGAGAATCCCCAAAGTATGTTCTTACTATTTCTTATCTAATTAAAGTTAATTACATTGTCATACTTTGTGCTCTTACAACTCTGAGTCATCATGAGACAGTTGCAGTAATGGTCAGATTGTTTATGAACACCAGCATCCATGACGATTCCTCTTTTTCTTAGAAGCCACCACACATTGCCCTTGAATTGAACACAAAAATACAAAATGATTATACATTTCTAGATCTACATACTTTCTTTTAAGCTGATGATTTAAATCAGCCTAACATAGGCTCGTAAACGTCTTAAGTCTGATGCCTTGAGAAGATTTTTAGTTTTCTCTTTAGGCAACATTATACTTAAGCTACTCCAAATGAATGAGGGTCTTCTTAATTTCCAAACATATACAGGATAACTAGATTCTGTGACAATTCGTAGTATCAGATGTTTAAGAACATTTCCATCAGGCTGTGTTTTCTTCTTCTCATTTGTATTTCATACTCAGTATTTTAAACTGATACAGCTTAAGTTTGCTCTACTTAGAAACAAAGACATTCGCTATCAGTTCTGTTGGAGAAGAGTGCTTTGATATAATTCAAGATTTGAACATGATAAACCTTTTCAAATTATATGTCTTTTAAGTTTTGACATTATTAAAACTTTACAGGGTTTTTTTATTATTATTATTTTCTAAATTATAGCCAGTTAGGTATCTTTTGGTTGAATCCTTTTTACTTTTTATGAGCTTCTATTTATAAGGTGTTACACTGTTCAGATGGCACTTCTTAAGAATCTGTTTAGTCCTGGAAATTTAACCCTAAAACAGAGGCACGGTTATCCTTCAGATTTATTTTTGCAAGAAGATTCAGTATTTCACTCAACATATTTCAAATTTGAAGCTGTGGCAAAAATGCTTCCAAGCTCCTGATCCTTCTATTCTGTCAGCCCATCTTTTGTCTCCAGGACCCCAGGCATTGCAGGTGAGCTCAGAAGTTGAGATCGTGGATCATACTGAGAGCGTAATGTGGGGGAACATTCCCAGGACCATACTGAAGGAGGCACACAGGAGCCACATAACATAGGCCTGGCGATCTACCTTCAGAGAACTGGCAAGCTCTATAGGACAACACTACCATTGTTCAAGAATCTGCAAAGTATAGAGTGAGTAAGGCAAAGTATGGTAGGCTTATAAAAAACTAATGACATATGAGTCATTGGAAGTGAAAGTAAAGGGTAAAACCAACAGGAAAAAGGACCAGGAAGCAGCATCAAGGTTCAACAATACTAAGCCTAGCATATCCTTGACCAATCAGGGGAGTTCATCCCTGACCAACCCTGAGAGTTTTCATACAACTAATTCTTGCAAGAAGGTGAGCAAATGGATATCCTGGTACTCCTTACACATGAACAGCCTTAAGCCCATGTTTCCAGCTGGACCAGAGTATTTATGGTGGTGAAAGAAAGCAAATCTTGACCTTACACCATTTCTAATTATACCATCTATCATTTCTTAACTGATCTGGGAGCAACAAAATGGTTCTGACTTTTGAATAACATCTCTGTGCCAGATCCTACACATGTGATTATCTCATTTTAATTTAATCCTTCTAAGAATCTTTCTAAGTTTATGAATTATTAGTCATTATCCTCATTTTGAAGGCAAAGATATGCACTTATGAAGATTTAATTACTTACCAAGATCACACCCTAGTGAGGAGTAGAAGTTGGATTCAAATCAGTTTGTGCTCTTTTTCTTAGTGACACATATGTTTTTCTGCATATTGCTAGATCTAATGTCATATACTTCCTATTAAATGCCATTAAAATGGAGGAGCCCTTAAGACATAGTGCTAAAATCAACTTTCTAGCTCAAGGTACTTGTTAAAATATCTCTGCATATTTTCAGTTATTAAAACAATTTAGTAAGCTCTTTTGAAAATAAATGCATTGATAGAATTTATGTTCCTATTATATACAGTTCCTTAGACTGAGCTATATAATTGGGTGTAATGAAAGGAAAAAATGGAAGTCCTTTAAAATGTATCTTTTTAAAATTGAAAAAATCAACTTGTTTATTTCTAATTATAAATAATTTCTATTCATTGTACAGAGTGGATAAAATAAAATATAGAGAAAGAAACATACACATAAACTTTCCAATTCAAGATGTTGTCATTTTTATATCCTTCCCAGTCGTGTAGGTAGAATATTGATCTTTTGGTTAATTTGTAATTTTTAGTAAAATATTTTAGATATTTCATATTTTACTTCCTTTTTATGAATTATTTATTCACATCCACTTTCCTATTGTGTTGTCAACTTTATCTTTCTTGAAGGACTTCTCCTCCTGTCTCACAAGCTCTGGCCAGCTCTAACATCATCCTTCAGTATTTTCACAACAGATTTTAAGCAAATGAAAAATGTTCTGACATTTGCTGTTCAAATGAAATTCAAATCATAATAGCATTTTGAGTCAATGGTAACACTCTAGATTCCTGCTCATGATTTTAAGAAATCAGCATCATCTCATGGATCGTGTGTCAATATAATTCCTTAAGTAAAAAAGAAACAGCATTTTGCTTCAGAAATGTTTATGGACTTACAACAGCATATCTGCCTATGGGGGAATAAAACCAAACTCATGTCAGAAACAAATTAATTTCTCAGAGGTTCATACTGCAGGAGAAAATACTATTTTTTTAAAGATTTTTTATTTATTTATTTGACAGAGAGAGAGAGTACAAACGGGGAGCGGCAAGCAGAGGGAGAGGGAGAACAGACTTCCCACTGAACAGGGAGCCCAATGTGGGTCTCGATCCCAGGACCCTGAGATCACGACCTGAGCTGAAGGCAGGCTGTTAACCGACTGAGCCACCCAGGTGCCCCAGAAAAGAACATTTATTAAGACCGAATTGTTAACAAACATCCATACATAAATTCCACACTGATGGGAAAACACATATAAATTGAGGCAGAAAGTATTTAATTTTCTCACAGAGCTTATCTTGAATAGATAATGCATTTATCTTTTGTTCCTCACTACTGATTTCTAATCAATTAATTCTCAATCAATCCACACATTAGAAAAAATAAACACATAATAAATAAGTAAACAAACAAATAGGAAATAAAATGACTTTTAGGTATAAACTTTTTTATTGCCAGAAAGAGGGAAATGTTACAAATATTTTAATGGACAAAATCATCATAATTATGAAGAAAAGTTGTCTGTTTCTGAAGATACACTTTTTTCCCATCACTTAATATTTATTGCCATACCACCTCCCCCAAATTAAACATGCTAGATTTCTACAACCATCTCACCTTTTGGCCCCCTTTCCTAACACTTGTCTAGTTCATTACAAGTGTCTTCATATATTTCTTCACCTAACCTTGTGTTCTTTTAGAATACCGACATGCCTGACAAAACTCTTGTATCTAAAATACACAAAGAACTCTAAAAAGTCTACAATATGAAAATGAATGACCTGGTTTAAAAATGGGCCAAAGAAGATACATAGATGGCAAGTAATTATATGAAAAGATTTTCAACATCAAAAATTACAAATTAAAACAACAAAATATCACTATGCACCTATCAAAGTGGCCAAAATCCTGACAGTACCAACACTGACAATATCAAATACTGAGGAGGTTGTAGAACATCAGGGACTCTCATTCATGACTTTGGGGATGCAAAATGGTACAGCCACTTTGGGAACAGTCCAGCAGTTTCTTATAAAACTAAACATACTCTTAGCATATGACCCAGAGATTGTGCTCCTTGGTCTTTATGCAAAGGAGTTGAAAACATATGTACACACAAAATCATCTATTTTATTATAGCAGCTTTATTCCTAATTGCCAAAGCTTGGAAGCAACCTGGATGTCCTTCACTAGGTGAATAGATAAGTAAACTATCGCACACTCAGACAATGGGATAGTATTATGTGCTATCAAACAAAAAAATTCGCTCTCAAGTCATGAAAAGACATGGAAAAACTTCAAATGCATACTACTAAGTAAAAGAAGCTAATCTGAGAAGGCTCCACATATATGATTCCAACAAAAGGACATTCTGGAAAAGGCAAAACTGTGGAGACAAATGAAAGGATCACTGGTTGCAGGGATTATCAGGGAAGGATGGAATGGAGGAATTAGTGAAGTGTAGAGGATTTTTAAGGCAGTGAAAGTATTTTATATGATAGTGTAATGGTGAGCACATGTCATTACACATTTGTCAAAATACAGAATGTGTAACACCAAGAGTGAACACTAATATCAGTTATGGACTTTGGGTGATAATCATGTGTCAATGCAGGTTCATCAGTTGTAACAAAGGTACCACTCTGGTGGGGGACTTTGACAGTAGCGGACGGAGTGTGTGCATGTGGGGTCAGGGAGGATATGGGGAATCTTTACTTTCTGATCCATTTTGCTGTGAACCAAAAATTTCTTTATAAAATACAGTCTATGAAAAGGAATAATTCTGGAAATTACCTTTAGCATGACTTCTCTGATAGTGCCATAGAGAATTTAACACGCTTTGTAGTACCTGGGCCTATTAAGATAATTTCTGTGACTTGTGGGACCATCACAGAAACAGTGAGCGTACTTCTGGCCATTTGGAGCCATATCTTCAGAACTGCCTTTTCTCTTCATTCCTCTTACTTGCACTCTGCTCTCATGCCTTCACACACCTGTGCACCTGCTCCTTGTCTTATCTCAGATTCTGGCCTGTTATGGTTCTTAAATGACTTCTATTGAGCTAGAATGGGATAACTCCCAATTTTAGTGCCAGTTTTCCTTACTTGGTACCTCAAGTAGGGTAAAGTAGGTCACTGGCTCTGAGACAAATGCAGTAGGGCCTAGAGCAGTTTATGGGGGTTCACTTTTGAAAGATTGTGGTTTAGCTCATAGTTACATGTACCTGTACATATATTTTCCAGAGATGTGTATAATCTTGCCTGGCCCTGGCATTCAGTCAGGAGCTGAGCTCTGAGCTCCATGGCCTTTCTGAGAGGCAGTTTACAATAGATTCAAGTCAGCTTCTTACAGAGTTCAGTGGTAGAAGAATTAATTTCCGTACTTCATAAACCACCCAGTGGGGTACTAGAATTAAATACTCTGTGCCCAGGTTTTTAAAGCAAGTTTTGGGGTCAAACCATTGGCCAAATAGGAAATTAAATAAAGGTCTCTCAGAGCTAGGGCAGCACTAACTAACTCTACCAACTGACTATTTAGGGGTCCCATAACTGTTCTACAAACAATCCCTAATTTTAACAACTATGGTTCAATAAACTATGTATTTTTTATTAATAGACTTTTAGAACAGTTTTAGATTTATAGAAAAATTGAGCAGATAGTACAGAAGGTTTCCATATAACCCCCAATAGTATCCCCTGTTATTAAAATCATAATACATTCATATGGCATGCTTATTATAATTAATGAACCTTTATTGATACATTATTAGTAACTGAAGTCCATAGTTTATTTGTTACTTTTTAATCTAATGTCCTTTTTCTGTTCTAGGATCTCATTCAGGTTACCACATTACATTTAGTTGGCATTTCCTTAGGCTTCCCCTAGTTGTTACAGTTTTTCAGGCGTTCCTCGTTTTAGATGACTTTGACAATTTTGAGGTAGGATGCTCCTCTATTCAAATTTTCCCTGATATTTTTCTCATAGTTAAACTGAGATTATGGGTTTGGGGGAGGAAAAGTGAAGTGATAAAGTTCCATTTCTTCACATCATATCAAGGAAGCATCTGTTACCTTTTTTTTTCCTTTTTTTTTTTTGTCAAAACTACCTATGAATTTTCTTAATTTCTTTTTTCTCCTCTTGACCCCCCTTCCAATCTTGCCCTCTCTTATTTCAATCTTAACATAAAAGCAAAATGTACTTTCTGTTCTTTTTTTTAAAAGATTTTATTTATTTTTTGAGAGGGAGAGAGCATTCACATGCAAGCAGGGGGAGGGGCAGAGGCAGAGAGAGAATCTCAAGGAGACCAACGTGGGTTCCCCTCGGGGCTCAATCTTATGACCCTGAGATCATGACCTTAGCCAAAATCAAGAGTCCGATACTTAACCAACTGAGCCACCTAGGCACCCTTACTTTCTGTTCTTTAAATAAAACAAAGTGTGTACCTGTTAAAACACCCTCTTTCCCCTAATACATTTTTTTACTCTGAGAATAAAATATACAAAGACCTCACCTTGTTTTGTAATGCCCCTGCCTATCTTTCCAACCTTATTTTGGCTACTTCCCTGCCCCACTTTGCCCCATCCATGCTCTTCCTAGAACACACCAGCTCCAACTATTCAACACAGACATTATGCAATAGTAGCTAAAAGACCCACTAATAATACCTGGTGTGCAGTCAGTCCCTAAGTAACGGCAGATGCTTACTTGAGACAAAAATGACAGAAGCAGTGTAGCCAAAATGGAGTCTGAGATATGTCTACATCCAAGATCTGTTAGGTTTGTATTATCTAGGGGCTTTACTCATTATTCCTTTATCTTCCCCCAAAATCTTAGATATTCTTACCCACTAAAACTTTAGAAACTTATAGAAACTAAAAAACTTTAAACTTAGAAACTTAGAAACTTCAGAAACTTATCAGTCTCTCACCAAAATAAACACCACTGCTATTTGATTGATTGTACTTATAAAGTAATTAGGAGTATTTGATATTTTTTATTGTATTTGCCAAATGGTCTATATTTAATTCCCTTACTACAAAAAAACCCCCAAAAACCCAACCCAGCTTTCTGATTTATCAATTTTACTTCTATTGTTTTTTCTAAAAACAAAGTATTATTTCTCTTTATAACTTACTAATTTTGCTTTCTATCTTTAATCTTTCTTTTCTCATAACTTCTTTAGACTTGTTCCTAGTTTTTGAAACTATTTATATTCATTCTTGTATGTTTAAAAATAAAAACTTTTAAAAAAGATAAATTTGCCTCTAAATATAGTCTGACCACTTTCCTTACCTTTTTTTTTAAATTTCTTTTTAGATTTTATCTATTTATTTGAGAGAGAGACAGAGACAGAGACAGTGAGAGAGAGCACAAGTGGGGAGGAGAGGCAGAAGCAGGCTCCCCGCAGAGCAAGGAGCCTGACACGGGGCTCGATCCCATGACCCCGAGACCATGACCCGAGTTGAAGGCAGACACCCAACCGACTGAGCCACCAAGGCGCCCTCCTTTTTAATTTGTTTGGATATCATAATTTTTTAAAAATCTGTATTTTTAAATTTTGCTTTCTCTTCAACCAAACATATTTTTAAGGAAAAGTCTTCTTTCCCCCCCCCCCCAAGATTTATTTATTTAATTTAGGGAGAGAGGGGAGAGAAAGAGTGAGGGGAGGGGCAGAAGGAAAGGGAAAGAGAGAATCTCAAGCTGACCCGAGGGGCCCAACAAGGGGCTTGATCTCATGACCCCGAGATCATGACCTGAGCCAAAATCAAGAGTCAGTCATTTAACTGAGCCACCCAGGTGCCCTATGTAAGTTTCTATTTTTATTATATCGCTAAAGCTATTACACTTTTATAATTTCTGATTTGGGGAATATTTTCAGGCATTTGTAATAACTTAATATCTGAATGATTTTTTAAATAAATATTTGGCATGTGTTTGAAATGTACTCCTAATAAGGTACAAAACTCATTTTTTTTTCTGAATTTAATTTTAATCATCATAAAACCATATACTCTATTCTTTTCACTTTGTGGTTATTTTTTTTCCCCAATATTGGGAAAGTAGCCATGTTTTTTAATTTCATACCCTAACAATTGTAATTTTGTAAATACTTCCTCTTATAACTCACAGTTTTATTGTAAATATGTATTTAATAGTCTGTAGGAAGACGATTTAAGTTTTATGACGATGTACAGGTATTCTTTTTCTCTCACATGTTTTCTGAAAACATTTGTCAAACAGTTTCTTTCCCAGAGAGCTTGTAAACCCTTAGCTTACAGTAAGGAAAAATTACATTGGAAAGTCTATTTTTATAAAAGATTTTCATAATTATATTTATTGTGAAAAAATGTTACTTTCACGAAATGATATTTTACTAAGAATTTGATCACAATGTCTGTAAAACAAAAGAAAATTAGTCCATAGTTAACATTTTAGATGCTGTTGAAGGATCCTGTAAAAAGTCACTTTTATTTATTTACTATTTTTAAAAGATTTATTTATTATTTTAGAGAGAGAGAGAGAGCATGAGCAGGAGGGGCAGAAGGAGAGAGAGAGAGACTCTCAAACAGACTCCATGCCTAGCAGGAAGCCCAATTCAGGGCTCAGTCTCACGACCCTGAGATCATGACCTGAGCCAAAACCAAGAGGTGGACACTTTAACTGACTGAGCCAACCCAGGCTCCCTGAAAAGTCACTTTTATTTATTTATTTATTTTTTATTTTTTAAAATTATTTAATTTATTTGACAGAGAGACAGCTTGAGAGGGAACACAAGCAGGGGGAAGTGGGAGAGGAAGAAGCAGGCTTCCCGTGGAGCAGGGAGCCCGATGTGGGGCTGGATCCCAGGACCCTGGGATCATGACCTGAGCTGAAGGCAGACGCTTAATGACTGAGCCACCCAGGCGCCCCGAAAAGTCACTTTTAAATTGACTTTTTCATAAGTTTGATGTCTTTTCTCTCCTAAATGGGAAGAGAGTGAAAATTCTACATACTATGTAAATTATGTAAAACTTGAATAACTATAAAAATATTATTTATTTCTATGACTACACAAAGAAAAAAATCAAAGAATGGAGATCCCTGTGCTGCCAGTTGCAGATATTACTCTTGTCTGCTTTAATAGCTGTCACCTGTTCTGCAAATGTTACAAAAACCAGGGGGATGAAAGGCAAGAGTCCAATCAATTAAACTTTATTGATGTCCAGGGTATGCTGGATTTGTGCACTTAGACTGTAGTGACAGTTACAATAAGTGATGGTAAGAAATGTCAAGAAGAACAATGGAGCACCAGGGTCCAGAAACCAGTAGAATCGGTGTTATGACAGCTTCATGTGTCTAATACAAGTGTGGCCATTACAAAGTAAAACTCAGTTCCTCCTCGATTATCTTCATCTTCATCAAAAGCATATTAGACATTGACTAGCAAGTTTCACAGATTGAATACCCTAGTTTTTAGTGCAGATTGTGGACTAGGGTAAGGGTAATTCCCTGGCACTTGCCCATGAGAAACATAAGATTCCACAGACAGACTGGGATTTCAAGACTCATTTGTAGGGAAAATAGGAGGTTTCCTGATAAAGGAAGAAGGTCCCAGACAGTAGAGTACATCACTGAAAAAGACTTAACATTTATATGATAGGGTCCCAGAAAAGGGTATACTCTGAGTAAAGGCTAGTGTAGTTTATTTTTATCCCAAATTAAAGCAGCAACACATCCCTCTTCAGGGCGCAAAAAAAAAAAAAAAAAAAAAAATTAATGAGAAACCTTATAATCATCAAAAATAGAGAAGTTAACTTTCTAGGTAATATTGAACATCATTATGCATGTGTGTGCTCTTCGTACAAAACACAGAAAACAAAGTTATTTTTCACACTGTAAGGTGCGTTGACTAGTTAAAGAGAATAAAATAATAAGATCTTCCATCTTTTATTATAACTTTGTAATTTAAAAAAACCCAAGGCTTTAATCTCTAAATGTCTCAAAATCTGTTCAGATACTGTTATCAACAGACTGTGTGCCACAAAGAAAACTTAGATTTGATTGCAAATTATAATAGAACATTTTAACTTTCATGAAGAATCATTTATCTAAGAAAAGTTTCTCTGTGACTTGTTTTAATTATGAGTGACTTGTTTTATAGTAATGTATCTTTTAATTTACATATTTCTTTATAATAATCAAAGTACTTTTACATACTTTATTTCATATGACATTATCCATAGTGAGTTCCTAAATAATTTTTTATTATTCCTGCAGCATTACATTTTGGTTTTCATGGATTTAGACCAGGATTAGGGCCACTAGACAATTTTGAAAATGCTGTTGTTATAATGACAGGTCACATGATTCTTTTGTTTTGTTGTTTTGTTTATTCTATAGCAGACAAAAAGAATAAATGTTAGTTGTCTTAATAGTCAATGTGGATCACCACATAATTAAGTTGAAGCTAAAAAATGGTAATAACCCAGAAAATGGTCAAAACAATCAAATTAGCCATGCTTAAATCCAATCAGAAGCCAGCTTATGTGCATTTTAAAGATTCTTATAAGCAAATGATTTTTCCATCCCAAATGGCTCTTCTTTCCCCATTCCAAATAGTAATCTGGATAAATCTACGTTTAAAAATTGCAAGCTGTTGGGGCATCTGGGTGGCTCAGTCGGTTAAGTGTCTGCCTTCGGCTCAGGTCATGATCCAGGAATCCCTGTATCAAGGCCAGCATGGTGCTCCCTGCTTAGCGGGGAGTCTGCTTCCCCCTCTGCCCCTCACCCTGCTCATGCTCTCTCACTCTCTACATCTCTCTCTCTCAAATAAATAAATAAAATCTTAAAAAAAAGTTGCTGGCTTTTTAGGGTGTAATTATGTAACACTTTGTTCTTTTCCTTGGTTCAGACCCAAATGAAAGACAATTCCTTGTGTGTCAGTATCTGTTCTTTTCTCCTTAAGTAAGAAAACCTTGAGTTTTAGCTGGTCACATGACTTCCTAAAATATTGACTACTTTGTCCATTTTCCTCTCAGCAACTAGGAGTGACAGTCTATCTAGGTTCTGCCAATGGTTTGTAAGCAGAAATGTTCTCATAATAAGGAAGCCCAGGTTTCTCTTCCATATTTTTCTTCCTCTTGGCTGGAATGCAGATGTCATGTCTGGATCTAAAACATGGAAAGAATCTGCATTCCTGAAGACTTACAATGCTGGTCTACCAGCTCTAGACTAAGAGAAGAAATATCTATCTTACTTTGGCCACTCCACTAGTTTGCTAAGGCTGCCATAACAAAGTACCACAGACTGGGTGGTTTAAGCAACAGATATTTATTTTCTCACAATTCTGGAGGCTAGAAGTCTGATGTTAAGGTGTTTGCAGGGATGATTTCTTCTGAGGCCTCTCTCCTTGGCTTGTAGATGGCCGTCTTCTCTCTGTTTTCACACCATCTTTCCACTGTGCTTATGTGTGTCCAAATTTCCTCTCTTACAAGGAAGCCAGTCATATTGGATTAAGACCCACCCACCTGACCTCACTTTATCCTAATGACCTTTTTAAAGGCCCTATATCCTAATACAGTCACATTCTGAAATACTAGGGGTTAGGACTTCAACATATGAATTTTGGCAGAATATAATTCAGTCCTTAATACACGCTCTCTCTCTCTCTCTCTCTTTTTTTTTTTCCACTTGTAGCCAAACACATTCCTGACTGATACGATATAGGGGATATCCAAGTGCTATAATTACTGATGGGGGATAGATCATTAGATGACTTGGCTTAGATGTGTGGACATAGCAGTCTTCCTAGACCTTTTATCTTCAGTAACACTGACTTCCCACCCATCTCAGGCACATATCTCCCCCTGAAATGTGTCGTACTAAGCTTATTATTGCAGAGCAGAGAGTGAATAGAAAGTGTGCTTCTGTTTTCTAAGAAAGAGATCAGTCCCAGAAGGTACTAAACCATATGTGTGCATATTTCTCCCAAAGCCACCAACAGATTACTCATTCACTCCCATACTCTGAAGTTAAGTGACGAGAAGAGAGGGACAGACCTCAGGTCTCTAAAAAATTCTTAACATAGATGACTCTTGATCTTGGGGTGATGAGTTCAAGCCCCACCTTGGGTGTAGAGATTACTTAAAAATAAAAAAAAAAAGATTGTTTAGTCTGCCTGGTTCGTTCAGTCAGTAGAGCATGTGACTCAATCTCTGGGTTATAAATTCGAGTCCCACGCTGTTTATAGAGATTACTTAAAAAAATTCTCTGCATGGAAATATGAAACAAGGAGAAATGACTTTTCTCTCAGTAATAATGCTGAATAAACTACCTTTCACATATCTGCTACTACTAAAATTTTTTTCATGTTATTTTGTATTTAATTTTCTATTAAAGACTGGTATCTTATTGCAAAACCAGAAGTTTTGAACATGTGACATAAAAATTTACCATATTTATTATTAATTACTCAAACTGTCTCTTGTAGGGGAGACTTTTCACTGGGTACTTTTAAAGATTACTATTTGGGAAATTTTGTCAAATTTGTAATATCTGAGATATTATATGTATGTCATAGGAATAAAAGGTAATACATAGGGAAAAGAACATACCATTGAGAAAATTCTGAAACCACTGAAAATGATGTGTCCTCAGGATTTAGTTCATTTGCTGGCATGGACCTGAGTTTGGCAAAAGATGGCCTATGTGACAAATCTGGCCCTGTGCCTAATTTTGCAAATAATTTTATTGGAATACATTGTTTATGTAACATTTATGGCTGCCTTCTGCTAAAAAACAAAGTTGATTTATCATAAAAGAGATAGTATGATGTACTTTATGTTGGCTAATTGACTTTAAATAATAATAATAATAATTAATAATAATAATAAAAGAGATTGTATTGCCCACAAAGCCTGAAGTATTTACTATATGGCCCTTCCTAAAAATACTTGCTGACCTGGGCCTAGAAGACAGTCATATGAAATACTTTCATTTTTGTCGTTAGCTGCCTTTTATAAATGCTAAATTATATAATTGGTTATATAAAATTTATTCATAGAAAATTTTGATGGATTAATTCAGAGATAAACTAATGAATTCTACATCTGTTCACAGACTGGGAAGATTTGGTCCTTATATGTAAAAAGTTTGCTATGCTTAGAAAATTATGGTGCCTCTTAATCTAGCCTAAGAACCAGTGTTCTAGTTAAGATACAATTAGATCATTTTATTTCCAGTGCTTTCCATTTCCGTAATGTGAAAAATATGTTGATAATTTTTTTAAATCAATTGAACAGGGTAGGTAGTGAAATTTTTTCTCAGTGTATTAATAAGTAAAGATACTTATTAACATGTCTCAATTTTATTAATTTCAAATATAAGCTAACCATATGTATCCAAATGACCTTATTGTTTTCCAGTACATGATAAAAACAACAAAAAACTCTGAAGTAATTTAATACAGGTTACCCCATTTTGCTTTACATAAAGTTAAAGTTCTTTAATTCTTCAAAATCTTTTCAAAGTTCAATCAGTAGTATAACATATTAGATTATGGGAGATAAGCTTTTATTTTTAGCTCACAAATCTGAATACAATTTCTGATTGAATGTTGCTTAATGAAAGAAAAATTAAATTTAGTGTTGTGTTATAACGTTTTCCCTTCCCACCATACTGTTGAACCCACTCGCTTATAGAGGGCAAACATTTTCTATTACATACATAAAGCTCTTTCTCTCTCCCTTGAAAATATTTTGTAGTGTTTCATAGTAATTATAGTATGAGTGCAGATTAAACATGATTATAAGTGTCATTTATATTTACCACAGTAGGATACAACTTATGGGCTTGCAGTGACAGAAATACTTATGTTTGTGCAGATGAAAGATAATGTTAAGCCTCTGAAATCGGAATCCTGGAGTGCTACAAGAGTTTATTATCATCTCACATTTAAATGCTTACTGTTCCTGTTACTGCTGGTAGTTTTCCATAGTAACTACTACCTGAACACATTTAATTACATTATTTAGCAGTTTAAATTAAATTAAGTTAATCCAGAATGGGCTGCTTAAAGAAAAAATATTATACTACAGTGTATCAGTTAACTCTTATTAAAAGTACTTTTTAAGCGTAGGAGTGCTGCAAGAAACTATATTACTGGGGAAAATTATAATGTTAAAAAAGAGAAAATAATGAAGTGTGTTATTGACTTTCTTTCTTAATGTTGTATTCTGGCAGAATTAGATAAACTTTACTGATCTACTGGTTTTGTTCTCTGTTGTCCCTATAGACTTATAATTCTTTACTTAACATGTGTGAATAAATCTCTCTCTTTTTTTTAAGTATATAGACTTTAAATCCATTAGTTCCACTTATGGGATGTAAATGCAAATATTAGATAGAAGGATGCCTAACGTGGATTACTTACGATAAAAAAGTCAGCCTTTGGCAATATATTACATCAGTTGTGATCCAGTCCTATGATAAACTATTGCACAGCGATTTAAAAAGCAGTTTAATATGAATTTTAATTTAATCAATAAATGTCCATAAATTGTGAGTACAAATATATAAAGTGCACTTATATGTAAACATATGTATAATATATAAAAGTATATAATATATAAATATAAAAATATATAATGCATATAAATATATAATATATAAAATTTATAAGCATATGAATGTTGCTTAGTAGTTTTCACTGGGTTGTGGGGTTTGCATTTTTTCTTCTTTTATTTTTTCTAATTTTCTTCACTAATTATGTATTATATTTGTTATTTAATAAGACAACAGGGAAGTACATTAAAAATTTAAAAGTATTGCTCAGTTATGAACTCTAGGAACACTTGCACTAGAGAATCATTGTGTTAAATACACTTGGTTGGAATCCACACATTTCAGGTAAGTGATCTAATCTTAACTTCTAGTATTTAGTGTGGTTGTAGTAAAATGCACAAAGGATTACTCTTTGATCACTTTTTGTGTTCCTTGGTGCAGACATCAAGGCTCACCATTAGTCCTCTAATTCATCAGATTCATGTACGTCTGCCTTGTTGGATGTGTCCTCCATTCTGGGTAAATGAAATTCATTGACTTCTCCTGTATAGCACTTCTTAGTTTTGACCCTTGTGATTTAGGAGTACCATCTTCCCAGAATTCCCATCATCTAATTTACATGTTTAACCTCCTTCAAAATCCAGTGCAAAATTGTCCACCTACAGAATATATATACATGACCACAACTCATTTTACTCCACTTGGCATTTAATGAACTTGGAATTTTATTGATATGTTTTTCCATGAAAGTATATTTTAGTGTCTAATACATTCTTCATAAGCAGCTTGTAAGTTTCTTTTTTTTCTTTTTTCAGCTTTGAAATATAATTGACATATAACATTGTATAAGTTTAAGATCCATAACATAATGTTTCGATATATGCATATATAGCAAAATGATTATCATGATAAGGTTAGACAATATAGCCATCACATCACATAATTACATTTTTTTTGTTTGTTGTTGAGAACCTAAAAAATCTACTCTCAGCAACTTTCAAATATACAATATAGTATTATTAATTATAATCATGCTGTACATTACATCCCCAGAAATTATTCATCTTATAACTGGAAGTTTGTACCCTTTGGCCACCTTCATCCATTCCCCCACTCCCCACCCTCCAACCCTGACAATAACAATCTGTTCTCTATTTCTCTTGGTTCATTTTTCTTTACATTCCACATATAAGTGATACCATACACTATTTGTCTTTGACATATTTCACTTCGCTTAATGCCTTCAGGGTTCATCCATGGTGTCACAAATGGCAAGATCCACTTCTTTTTTACACGCCTGAATAATATTCCATTATGTATTCATTCATGCATTTGTGGAGGCATAGGTTTTTTTCTATGTCTTGGCTATTGTAAATAATGCTGCATTGAATGTGGGTGTGCACGTGATTCTTTGAGATCGTGATTTCATTTCCTAGGGATATATACCTAGAAGTAGAATTGCTGGATCATGAGGTAGTTCTATTTTTAGTTTTTTGAGTAACATCCATAATGTTTTCCATGATGATTGCACCAATTTGGATTTCTATCAACAGTACACAAGGGATCCTTTTCACCCACATCTTTGCCAGCACTTATTATCTTTTGCCTTTTGATAATAGCCATTCTAAAATGTGTGAGGTGAGATCTCACTGGGGGTTTGATTTTGCATTTCTCTGATAATTAGTGGTCTTGAACACTTTTAATGTACCTTTTGGCCATTTGTATGTCTTTTCTGGAAACATGTCAGTTCGGGTCTTTTGCCCATTTTGTAATTAGATTATTTGGGGTTTTGCCCTTATCAGATATGTGGTTTACAAATATTTTCTTCCTTTTTGCAGATCGTCTTTTCATTTTGTTGGTGGTCTCCTTTGCTGTGCAGAAGCTTTTTAGTGTATGTAGTATTTTTTTATTTTTTTATTTCATTGCTTGTGCTTTTGGTGTCATATTTATAAAATCATTGCCACAACAAATTTTAAGGAAATTTTCCTTATGTTTCTTGCCAGAGATTTATGGAGTCAGGTCCATTTTGAGTTAATTTTTGTGAGTGGTGTAAGATAGGGTTCTAATTTCATTGTTTTACATGTGAATATCTAGTTTTCCCAAAACCATTTGGAAAGGTTTGCTTCTGGGCTCTCCATTCTGTTATTTTGGCCTCTGTGCCTGTTTTTATGCCAGTACCATACTTTTTATATTACTGTAACATCAATATAAAATTTGAAGTCAGCAACAGTTATGCCTCCAGCATAACTGTTCTTTCTCAGGATTGCTTTGGCTATTTGGGTTCTTTGTGGTTCCGTATGAATTTTGGGATGGTCTTGTATTTCTATTTCTATAATATATGCCATTGGAATCTTGTTAGGGATGCCATTGAGCCTATAGGTTACTTTGGGAAGTATGGGCATTTTAATAATATCAGTTCTTCAATCCCTGAGCATGGGATATCTTTTGGTTTATTTGTGTCTTCAGCTTCCTTCATCAATGTCTTATAGGTATCAGTGTACAGATCTTTCACCTTCTTGGTTAAATTTATTCCTAAGTAGTTGTTTTTGATGATATTATAAATGGGATATTTTTCTTTCTTTATTTTTTCAGATAATTTGTAATTCTGTAGAATCACAACTAACTTGTGTATGTTGATTTTGTATCATGCAACTTTGCTGAGTTTATATACTAGTTCTAACAACTTTTTAGTGGAAGTTTTAGGATTTTCTATATATAATATCATATTATCAGCAAAAAGAGACAATTTTACTTTTTTTTTTTCCTGATTGGGATGCCTTTATTTACTTCTTTTCCCTTGCTGCTCTGTCTAGGACTTAACAGTACTGTGTTGAATAAAAGTGGTGAGAGTGGGCACCCTTGTCTTGTTCTTGACCTTAGAGGAAAAACTTTTACCCCTTTACCATTGTATACAATGTTAGCTGTGGGCTTGTCATATGTGGCCTTCATAATGTTGAGGTATAGTGCTGCTATACCCAATTTTTTGAGAATTTTATCATAAAATGTTGAATTTCGTCAAATGCTTTTTCTACATCTATTGAGGTGGTCATGTGATATTGTTAAAATTTTAATTCCAGTGTTCCATTAGCTTCAGGATTACAATATAATGATTCAACAATTCTCTACATTACACAGTGCTCATGATGATAAATATACTCTTAATCCCTTCACCTGTTTCACCCATCCCCCCCACTCACCTCCCCTCTGGTAACCAACAATTTGTTCCCTATATTTAAGGCTTAGCCCTCCAGATGGGCAGAGCTGCTTGCTGTGATTTCTGCTTAAGTGCTGCTGCAAGCATGGCTCTAGGATGGGCTACATAGCTGTCCACATTTTCTGTACAAACTTCCTGGTCAGGCAGGACTGGAAGCTGTCCTTAGATGTATGCAGGGCTTTGAAGTTGCTTTCCTGCCCAGGTGGGACCATAGAGCAGTCTCCGTGGCCAGTACAACCCCTTAATCCTGTGAGATGAAAGGTATAAAATAATCAGGCAGAACAGCCCACTGAGATCCTTGGCCAGATGGGGCCATTGGCTCCACTAAGCAGATGGGCAGAACCACTGGCTGGGATCTCTGGTTAGGTTCAGCTTTGAGGAAATAAGCAGTTTATCAACATCTGATCACTGGTTGCTCTCACCTCTGTTCCCTCCTCCCTGTTTCTATCTGATCCTCAGTGGTCAAGCCCCACAGATTTCCTCAGTATTCCCTTCCTCATGTATGCTTTCTGGGAAGCATCTGCAATGCTGGGGAAGCTGGATGTCCACCTTGGGCTCTTTTTTTCCTCACTGAAGATACCATAGGCCTAGGTGGTTCCTCTTGGTGCAGCACTGTGCCAGCCTGGGGGAAGGGTTATGCAGTCCAACGTAGCTGCTCCTCTCACTTTTCTAATGTAGTCTTCTCAGTCTTTGTGGTGCAAAGATATGCTTCCGTATCATTTCTGGGTTTGTGGATTTCACAATCGTGTCTTGTCTATTAATAGTTCCTAGCTGATCTTCTTGCAAGGGGACAGAAGTTAAGAATGATCTATGTTGCCATAGGTCAGTCCTAACTTACAAGTTTCTAGGTCTGAAAATAAGGATTAGTAAATATCTTTTCTGTCTTTTTGTGTCTCTCTCTCTTTCTCTGGTGGTGTCAAAGAGTATCTTTAAGTAATGCATGCAACAAACATTTTGGTTGTCAAGATACATCACTAATACTGTTGGCTGAAACCTTTTATCTATGGCAAGGTAAAATTTCATTTTGATATGTGCAGAAGGTGATAGCATGTTTTCATATTAGCTGCTGATTAAAATCTTTTGTGTGGGCAGGATGTAGGCTGAGTTTTTATATTAATCTTGATTACCCAGCTATATTGATAAATTAATCCTGTTCTCACAGTCTTGAACCATCAAGACTGCATGTCCTCTTATATGCTTGCCATATATAGGGATCAGCTTGTTGTAACTTTGGATAAATGTCTTGAGAATGAAGTGGTTATGTGTGACAAGTTAAGCTGTGAGTTTTAGAGGGATGCACCAAATGTATCCCAACACCAATCTCCAGTCCCTTGTTTTATTACTTCTGTTGGTGTTGGAATATAATAGGTGATCCAGGTGCTAGGAACTCTTGCATGAGTTTCCACATGTATTATCCTGAATTAATAAGCCTTGGAGAAATTACCTAGGAGTCAGACTTTCTTAGTAACTGGCATAGTTTGGTTTGATATAGTGTCTAAAATAGGAGAATGAATCAAAAAGGATAGGGCAGACTGACCAGATCAAATACAAAATTACCGTTCCAGTTCATTCCAACCGGTCAATTCATCTAAACATTTTTCCCCTCATACACCATTATTATTTGATTGAAAATGCAATCTAGAAGTTAAGGTTATTGCAGAATGTTCTGATCTCAAAACTCTGTACAAATATATATTTGATTGATTTAGAATGAAATGTTTTATTCTTTTATGATCTAGGTACTTTGTTTAGATGGGAACTTTGACAGACAAATAAGGTAGGCAACATCTCCTAACCCATATGTTTTCCTTCAAAACATTGCTAAATTTTATACTGTAACCTATTCTACTCTTACAGCTCATTTGTCTCCTATATACGCCTTATTTTTTCTTAAAAGGAAACTAAACAGAATGACACAAACATACACAAAAACAAGCTTTTACTGACACAGAAAATGTATATTACATTCATTTTCAGTTTATTTTGTTGAGAAAGGTATAAAATAAAGATCTTACAGTACAAATATAGAATTTAAAAATCTTATAGAATAGGAAGTGCAAATATATAAAATATATAGTGTGTATGATTAAGCATACAGTTTAGCTCTGTGCTTCCAAGGGAAATATGGAAAAGGACTGATATGTAATTCTTATTATCTGATAACATACATCAGTTATTGAAGGAATGGCAATATTTCAGGCATTAAACTTTATAAAAGAATTTATCACTTGGATCCAAAAACAAGTCAAAGACCATAAGTGATAATATCTTTTTTAAAGATTGACTATTTATTTATTAATTTATTTATTTACTTATTTATTATTTATCTGAGAGAGAGAGCATGAGCAAGGGGAGGGGCAGAGAGAGAAGGAGAAGCAGACTCCACGCTGAGTAGGGAGCCCAGCTTGGGGCTCAATCCCAGTACCCTGGGATCATGACCTGAGCTGAAGGCAGATGGTTAACCAACTGAGCCACCCAGGCACCCCATGATAATATCTTAAGAATGAATTTGTAAAAGATTCAGAGAATATTCTTCATAAAAATATTTTGTCTATTAATTTTCAGTGAAAGCCAAAAGCAAATGATTACATTAATGCTGACTGAAAGTATGTTGGTAATTTGGTGTATGTGTATTCTATCTGATATCAAAGTCAAGCTTTAGACACCTGATCTCTAAAGAACAAGAGATAGTGTGTTCCTTAAATAGTTTTTGTCAAATACTGATTTTCTTGACTAGGACTTTGACAGGATCAACTGAGTCATCAATTCAAAGTTAAACTTCCTCTCCATAGCCTGAGGTACAAACAAGATGCAAACCTGCTATATTGCTGTTAAAGGAAAGAACATATTATTTGGATTCTAGGCAGGTACATAACAAGCCTTCTATTCTATCTTTTAGATCCCCTCATCTTCGTTCTAGTCTTTTGTTTCCCTTCAATCTGGCCAATGTTCTGACTCTCCAAGGTAAATCCTAATAAGCCTGGATATTTCTCAGATTCTCCCTTAATATCCTGTTTTTCTCCCCAGTTGCTCATTAAGGCCCAAGCGAGATGCTCTATTCTCTGTGAATAGAAGTTTATGGGAAGAGATAAGTAACAGCCAGTGATCAACAAGAAATTCCTTCTGTGGGAGACCAAATGAAGCTATAACTACTTAACCATTAACACTTTTGTACTAAATAAACTATCCATAATTCTAGTGGTTCAGAAATAAAATATAGTGACATTGCTTAGTATATCCATAGTATAAATTTTAAGCTTTACACAAAAATTTAGCATCTTAACATGTATTTTTGTCTGAAAGACATAGAATTAGTATGAATTATTAAGCTACATAAGTTAACAGGGAAAAAATGGAAAACATTTTTGAATTTTCCATATGTTAGAAGATCCAGTAATAGAGTTTTCTGGTGGTAACTAGTTAAACTGACTATATGACTAGAATAAGATATTCATTCAGTCATTCTATTTGAAGGTTGCATTTCCAGAGATCAGATTGAGAAGAAGGCATTGGTAAATGGGGATATTCTGACCTAAAGGATTATCTTAAGAGTCTGATCATCATCTGAGCCTTCATATGCATCATATCAGCATTAGAAGATGCTCAGAAATAAAGCAACAGTCCAGGTTGCCTAAATCTGTGACAATGTCTTCAGGGATTTGGATTGGACATCATTTACATAGCAGAACTGTCCTTATCCCTACTTATAGCAGACATTTTTTTCTTAAAGTAGTTTCTTTCCTTTTTTTCTGTGATATAACTCCAATTTATATCCTTGAAAATATATGCAAAATAAACTTGAGATTGAAGTTAGCTCAATATTGGGATAGCCATGTTCTCCTTCAGAAGTTTAAGTCATTAAGTTTTAGAGATAAGGTTTAAAGAAGAGTCATTAAAAGAGCATATTAAGTTTGTTTTAGATTTAGTAGTTTGTTCAAATAAATCATTGACTATGTTAGTGAATGTCCATATTGGACACTTAATAAATATTTGTTGAATGGGATTAAAAATTATAATAGACTTGCCCATTTAGAATTATTTTATAATTTTCTTCACTTTCTTGGCTCAAAATTCAAGTATAATAATGGGTCGTTATGCCCCAGTTTCTTCATCTGTAGTATTAGAGACACCTACCCCCTCTAACGGATGATTTTAAGTCTGTTAAGTATCATCCTGAGGCCCTTAGGAATCATATTCCAACATACTTTAAATATTTGCTCTAAAACATGAAACATAAAATTTTTATTAATAATACCTCTTAAACAAAATCTAGAAAAAACTATTGTGAGGCATAATAGTAACAATATTTTTGCTTTTGTAGCAGAGCATGTTTTAGTTATTTGCTTCCTTAAGCAATGCAAAATCCAGTTTAGGAATCATGTGTACTGATCCACTGCATAACCATGTATTTGTTACATGGCAAAAGAACCAGCACTGGGAGATTCAAAATGACTTAAAAAGTGAATACACACACATATAAAAACACACATACTTTTTTTTAATTTAAAAATATCTAGGGTATATATTAACTGTTGCTTCACCTGGGATGGGGTGTAGGACTGTTCGGCTCACAGCAGTAGAGAGATTTTCACAAAGTAAGCTGTTGTCTGTTCTTTGCAGACAATACAAGTCATTCTGGTTTCAGTGTTAGCAGCACTGAAGACAGCAAAGGGAATCTTGGTGAGCAGACAAGTTCTGAGAGCATTTCAGCTTAGGAAATTGAGGTTTACTTATTTCTGGCCCTGCTTCTCGAAGTTCTAGTTCAACTTTGAAAACTCTGATGCAGTATATCTCAAGATATTTGTTTAATATATGAATTAAAGATGATTTAGTTGGTGATAATTTCAGAAATACCTGTTTATCTCATTTAAATAAAAGGAGATAAGCATACAATTGTTTAGTTTGCTATTGTACTTGAAAATTTTATCATTATTTTAAATTAATGGATTGGATTTTTTAAACCTAAAATCTCCAATTAGTAATGAACATAAGGTTTATGTAGAATATTCAAATAGTAGAATAACAGATTTTTTATTCTAAACTTTAAAGATATCTTCTTACTGTGTAATGATTTAAATAAAATATGTGTAGTGATTGAAATGATTGTACTTAAATCTCTCCTATTCAAAAAGTACAAATATAGATCACCTGAAATATTATTATTTAATATATGGCATGCTTATAATACCTTAACTGTTTTCCCTTTGGCTAATAATAGTTTCTGTTCTAAAATTATTTGAACAAAATAAGTTTAAGGAAGCTTTCTATAGATGTTACCCATTTAGAATTTAGCCTTGAAATCTTGTAAAACTGCTTTGAATCATAGACATCCCCCAAAAAAGACATACAGAACAACTTGCTTGTTAACCTGCAATTAACTAATTGTTGGAAATTCCAGAAATTAGAATGGCAATAATCAGAGTCTTCTAGTTCTTCAATTTTGAAAACCTACTAGTTATTAGGAATCATTTTAGAAATGGAGGTCATTGGTAACAGTTTGTAGGGTATGAAATAAGAGAGGTGCATTTGGAAGTATAATTTTGAAGGTAATGGATTGAAGAAGATGGCATGCCTCTGAGAAGAGGGGAATGGGACAAGTATTGGAGAAGGGGGACCATAGCCCACACGATGCTATAGCCCTTACTGGAGCCCTGAAGTAGCAGTGATGGTGGAGTTGGCAGTAGTTTTGGAGAATGTAGCTGTTATGTATAGCAGGAAAGTAGGACGAATGATGTTCAGAGGATGGAAAGAGCATCTATTTGCAGAGGTTAATAATATGCTTATTGTGATTGGCAATTGGGCCCATTCTAGAAACAAAGAGAGTCAATTATGATTATTTCCTTTCGACAGAAAAACGAAAACTACAGTTACTCTCCCAGTTCGGAAATCTGGAATCTGACAGTTTGGGTTTTTCTAGAACAGTACACTGAGAATTTCCTACCTGAAGCTCTTTGTTTAGGCATGAAAAAGACATTAAAGATGCAATAGGTGGTTCTAACAAATGTATGCAAATTACATTATGATGAAAATTGTGTCTCTACGATTTTCTCATTAAGAGAAGGGCCAACAATCAGTAAGGATAAAATACTTCATGTCTGCAGTTTGATATATTCACCATTCCAGCACCACTTAAGGTACTCTGTGAGCCAGCGATAGCATTCGCTTGGTCTGTGTGATCAGCTGTCTCTAATTATGGTATCAAATCACTTGAAAGGATGTGTATTGCCTTCTTAATATTTAAGTAGATTTTTTTTTTAAATTCTTACTCTCTGATGGTAATGCTCCCATATTACAGCTGCTAGACCTAATTGAGAGATCCCCATGGTGTCTAAAGGTGTGCGTGGCATTAGCCACGTTGGTCTGCTTTGATATTTTGTCAGTAATACTTTGTTTTAGAGCATTGTCTAGTATATCTAACTGGGCTTTTGACATGTGTCCCCATCCATTCAGACTTTTCATTACCCCTCTTTAAGGAGGTATTTGGGAATGTGAAAAATACTAATGAGCAGAGTTTGTTCCCTACTGGCAACATTTTTCTGCTCATCCAGCAATTTTACACAGAATTTCCCACTTAAGTGATGTGGTATAATTCCATTTTCCACATGGAAAAATGGAATTTATTTAATATTAATTTTAAAGAGCTAGAGCTTTTAGATGTAAAGACAACAGCAGTCAAGCACTTGATGCAGAACTGTACTTACACTGTTTTTTATTCTGGAGTTCCTGAAATGAGCACTTCAGTTAGATGGGATAAAGGGGGAGATTATAGATGCTTTGGTTAGTCCCATAAATTTTGCAAAACCTCTAAATATCTGAAGTAGAATACAGCAATTGCTGTACAGGGAAGAGAAATGCCATTCCTGCTGTAAATCTTTACTGCCCATGCCTTTGCAACCCATTTGTCATTCTGTGCCTTTCTATAACAATTTTAACCCTGAAAAAATATCCCCAGGGTTGAAAACTTATTAAAACTCTCTGTGTGGAGTAAGTATGCTGCCTTGGGTGCTCTGTGGAGCTGCAAAAAAGAGAGAAGGCTGGTCTTACCCTGAGGGGCGGTAAATCTAATGAGAGCCAGAGGCAAACAAAAAGGACTGTGTACAAAACAGGTGACCAAATATTAATAAAGACACCGACATTCATTAAATAGGCTGAATGGAAAGTTTGCCATCAGGTTAGTGAGAACAGGACATACACTAGCCCTGTTGCTACTAATAATAACTACCACTGAAATCCTCTGTATAGTAGGCAATGTATTTACCTTATATTAAATTTTTACTACAACCTTGTAAGATAGTATAATCATCAGTGTACAGAAAAGAAAGGTAAATTTTTTTACTAAGACTTTATTTTTTAAGAGTGGTTTAAGGTTCACAACAAAATTGAGGGGATGATACAGAGACTTTCCATATACCCTCTGCCCAGCACACGCATAGCCTCCCCATTATCAACATTTCCCACCAGAGTGGTTATCTTTGTTACCATTGATGAGCCTGTATCATCAACACATCATCAACTAGTTTACGTTGGGGTTTGCTCTTGGTGTTGTACAATCTATGGGGGTGAATGATGACATATATCCATCATAACAATATTATGCAGAGTATTTTCACTGCCCTAAAAAACGCTCTGGGCTCCCTCTATTTATTCCTCCCTCCAGTCCCCAGCCCCTGGCAACTGTTCATCTTTTTTATTGTTTCTGTAACTTTACCTTCACCAGAGTGTCATACACTTGTAATCATAAGATAAGTAGTCTTTTCAGATAGGCCTCTTGCACTCAGTAATATGCATTTAAATTTCCTCCCTGTTGTTTCATGACTTGGTATCTCCTTCCTTTTTAGCACTGAATGATATCCCATTGTCTGAATGCACCAGAATTTATTTATCCATTCACTTACTGAGCGACATCTTGTTGCTTTCAAGTTTTGGTAATTATGAATAAAAACATCTATAAACATCTGTGTGCAGGTTCTTGTGTGTACATAAATTTGTAGCTCCTTTGGGTAAATATAAAGCATGACTGCCGGATTGTATGGTAAGAGTATGCTTAATATTGTAAGAAACCACCAAATTCTCTTCCAAAGTGGCTGTACCGTTGTGCATTCTGAGAAACAATGAATGAGAGTTCCTGTTGCTCTATATCCTTGCAAGCATTTGGTGCTGTCAGTGTTTCTGATTTGGCCAGTCTAATAAATATATAGTGGTATCTCGTTTTAATTTGCATTTCCTTGGTGACATATGATGTGGAACATTTTTTCATATGCTTTTTTATCATATGTATATCTTCTGTGGCGAGATGTCTATCAAGGTCTTTGACCCATATTTTAATCAGGTTTGTTTGTTTTCATATTGTTGAGTTTTAAGACTTCTTTGTATATTTGGGTTAACAGTCCTTCTTCAGATATGTCTTTTGCAAATATTTCCTCCCAGTCTTTGGCTTGTCTTGTCATTCTCTTGACATTAACTTTCAGAGAACAGAAGTTTTTAATTTTAGTGAACTTCAACTTATTAATTCTATTTTTTTTAAGATTTTATTTGTCAGACAGAGAGAACATGAGCAGGGGGAGCAGCAGGTAGAGGGAGAAGCAGGCTCTCTGCCGAGCAGGGAGCCTGATGTGGGACTCATGAGGGATCATGACCTCAGTGGAAGGCAGACGCTTAACTGACTGAGCCACCCAGGTGCCCCTTATTAATTCTTTCTTTTGTAGATTGTGCCTTTGGTGTTGTATTTAAAATGTCACCACCATACCCAAGATCATCTGGGTTTTCTCCTATGTTATTGTCTAGGAGTTTTATAGTTTTGCATTTTACATGTAAGTCTGTGATCAATTTTGAGCTAATTTTTGTGAAGGGTTTAAGGTCTGTGTCTAGATTCATTTTTTTTGCCTATGGATGTCCGTTTGCTCCAGTGCCATTTGTTCAAAAGACTACTTTTGCTCCATTGTATTTTCTTTGCTTTTTTGTCAAAGATCAGTTGACTAAGAAAAGTAAGATTTTGTGAGGCAAATTTACTTTAAAAAGTTCACCCAGCTAGTTTAACATTGCCAAAGCCAGTTTGAACCCAGGTCATCTATTTACTACTCTATGTTGATTCCACAGTATGCATCATTTACAATCAATAAGTATGATTAGGGAAGTTCTTACCAATTTAGCATAAAGTTGTGCAGTGAACTAAAAGATAGCAAAATGCTGTCTAGTTTATTTTATGGTAGACAGACCCCAACCTGCCATAAATATCTGACATTGCTTAAACAGTTTTGTTTTTGTTATCTTGGAACCATTCTTAAAATTAAGTGTTAATTATTAAACCACTGCATTTATATTTAATTCATTGTTGGTCCTTGATACACATGTTTATGATATGCCTAGCCTTTCCACTGAAAGTTCTCTGAGAACCAGGAAATGGTGCCTACCACCTCCCGGTGGTTCCCTTAGTGCCTACCACAATACTGAACACAGATAAGCATTCTAACATATGTTAAGCCAAACTGAATTGATGACAAAATACCTTAACTGAGACTTTTCACTCATTATGTCAGCTGCAATGTTGATTTTCTATCACATAGCAGTCTTTGGTTACCTTTCTATAGCAATAGATGGTAATCACTATATCAAAAAGATGTTTATGGAATAGATTTAGATCAATAGTAATTAGATAGGATTAAAGAGATCTTTAAACTTCTCTTTGTTGTTTACCCTATTAGACTTATTTCCAGGAGCCAACTACAGGGCAAGTCCTTAAGTACTATTTTTTAAGTCTGAGCCTATATATGGGCATTGTATATCCTGGGATAGAGTTTACAGAAGCAAGAGCAATTGTTCGATCAGAAAGGTCACCATATGGAAAGGGATAGAGGTTATAGAAACAAGCAATTGTTCGATCAGAGGGGTCATTATGAGGAAACACTGAAAAAGAAGTTTTTTGAAGAAATAAATCCTGTGCATAGGAATATAATATGTTTGCTTGCCAGTTCTCCCTAAATAAATTCTTAAACTTAATAGAGTAGCAGTCAGAATTCATTCATTCAACAAATGTATTTTCAGAGTCTGCTATGTACCAGTCATTATTCTGAGCATGAGGTTTTGCAGAGAACAAAACTTCATGGAGTTCATATTCTAGTTGGGTAGAAAGACAATAAAAATTAGTATCAAAGACTTATCTATTGGACAAAAACAAATCAGAACAGAAAGATAAGGATTTCTGGGGAAGGGGGATCAATGGAGGTCTCACTGAGAAGGTGACATTTGAGTAAAGACAAAGAACATGAAAAGAGCAAGCTATGTTGATACTGGGAAACTGACTTCAAGGCTGAGGATGATCACTGCAAAAGCCCTGACTTGCAGCATGCCTGGTGTGTTTGAAAAATAGCATAGCTTGAAGAGCAAAATGCACCACATTGCTATTTAGTAAGAAAGGGAAAACTGGGAAAAGCAGGTGTGTGTGTGTGTGTGTGTGTGTGTGTGTGTGTGTGTGTGTGTAGTGGTGTGTGAGATTGGGAGTCTATTTCCAAATATGTTATGTTTGAGCTATTTACTAGATATCCCAATGGAGATGTCAAGAATTCAGGGGTGCATATGAATCTGGAGATCAGGAGAGAGGGTCAGGATATGGACAATTAGGAGTCATCCACATTTAGGTAGTGTTTAAAGCAATGAGACTGTTGATATCAGCCAAAAACTGAGCCCAGATAAAGAACAGAGGTCTGAGCTTTGGGGTATTCATATGTTTAGAAAGGGAAATGAATTAGAATTGGCAAAGAGGCTAGACGTAGGGGACAAGGATGTAGGAGGAAAAGGAGGAGAGCGCCGCATCTTAGAAGCCAAGTGAAGAGGGTTTCAAAAACAGGGTAATCAATCATATAAAGTCCTGCTTATAAAGTGGAAAACTGACACCAACCATTAAATTTAACTATGTGGAGTCATTAGTGACCTTGATAGGAGACATTTTAGTCAAATGATGGAAGTAAAGGTCTAGTTGAAATTGGATAATGAAATCAGGGAAGAGGACACAATTTAAGAAAAGGAAATATGGGACAACTTTTTGATGTGTAGGAATCAAAGGAATGCAGTAGCTGCTATAGAATAAAGTAGTTTGTCTATTTAATATGAAGAAATTAAAATGTATTTGTACATCAATGGGAAGAGTGAAGTAGATGGAAAAACAATGATGATGTAGGAAGAAGCAGAAAATTGTTGCAATGATGTTCTAATAAGAGGAGATGGGTGGGGGCGCCTGCGTGGCTCGGTCAGTGAAGTATCAGACCCTTGGTTTTGGCTCAGGTCATGATCTCCTGGTCTTGGGATCTAGCCCCATGTCAGGTTCCACACTGAATGCGGAGCGTACTTCAGATTCTCTCCCTCCCCCTCTGCTCCTCTACTGGCTTGCATGTACACACACACTCTTTCTCTCTCTCTCTAGTAAATAAATAAAATCCTAAAAAAATAAAAGAGCAGATGAGTGGTGTTCAAGCAGAGCACTAGAGGGCATGGGCTTATGTAGGATCAGGGAAAATTTATCCATAGGAAGAGCAGGAAGATAGATGTATGGGCACAGTTGTAATCTGTTGGATAGAAGGAGTGGTGGGAATATCTGGAAGTTTCTGTATTTTCTTAGAGCCATAGAAAGCCAAGTCATAATCTGAGCACAAGGATGGGAGGATGTGCTAAAAGTATGAGGAAAGAGGACCTTTTACAGATACAGTGTGATTGCTGGGTCCACTTGAAGTAAGTAGTCTTAATTGAAGTAGAGACCAATTAGCACAGTTGTTTTTGTTTTTGTTTTTCCTAAGCATCTTCAGATAGACAAGTACTGAGTAGGCTTCAAGATGGAATTTACCAATGTTGGATTTTTTCCAGGTATGAAAAGTCACAAGAAGGCAAAGAATGTGAGGATGAGGGGATGTAAGTGAGCATAATAATGGGCTTTGGAATTTAAGTTTTGTAAGGATAGAGGTGAGAACATAAGTTAGGCAAGGGACAGAAAAGGAGGGTAGGTTCAATAAATTATATATCCCAGTGGGATTAAAGCATTATTGGAGTCAGAAATTTAAAGCTAGAAAGATATGAAGTACTAGGCAAAGAATAAGATGTCTGACCTTGAGATTAAGGATATAATGTAGGTTCTGGAAATGACAAGGTACATATAGTATGGTTCAGCAGAGATCGGTCATGATAGGGTGAAGGGGTGACATCAAAGGACTTAGAGACCACTGTGTTTGAATGGTTATTTATGTGGTTATTGAAGTTACCAAGATTTATGGAATAATAGAGAGAGTGAGCAATGAGATAAGAGCTCAAATATTCAAGAAATCAAGGGGAATGGTCCAAGAGTGAACTAGCTGCAAGTGAATTAATATGGATGATGTGATTTGGTGACATGCATTTGAAAACTGAGGAGTTTTAGGCAGGAGGGTAGGATAATTATCTAGAAACAGGTATGAGGAGCATGGATGACTCCCACATCCCAACTGTGTGATACAAGGGCTGTGGGGGAGAAGAGTCATCATTGTACATATAAGATAGTAATTTCTCATTCTGTTCAATTATCTTTTTCAGACACTTGAAAAAATTAATTATTTTTGATCAGAATAGTGCCAGGATGGGAGTCAGGAAGACTGATATGCCAACTGTGGCTAAAACAGATGACAAGCAGAGGAGAAGTTAAGAGGGAGATCAGCAATAAGGCTATTTATTATGCACGTCCAGGTGAGAAGTTACAAGAATTTTGGAAGGAGTGCCATAGAAGGACAGTTTGGGGAAAACCAAGAAAAATACTGTATGATAAAGGAATTCCAAGAAGGTAATTGACATTGCTAGATTCTCAGAAATCCCTAAAGACAGTAAGGATGGGATGCTTTATATTACCCTTTACAGACCAGAAAACTGAAGCACAAAGGAAAAAAAAAAATGATTGATCCAAATTGCTTGACTGATTACTACCACGCTGGAAGCAGAGTTCAACCTTCCTGACTACCAGACAGTGACGTAGAACAAACAAAACAATCAGATCCCAGCTGAATCTTGTAGTTTCTGTTCTTGGTTTTATCATCACTATTACTGTTGTTACAATTACCTGCATGCTAATAAACAGTAACTTGAATAGAACAGGAAATTATTCTTGATTCTTTTTCAACACAATATATATTTAACATAAATTTACCAGAAAGCAAGAAGACGCAATCAAAGAAAAATACAAAAGTGCAATCAGAGGGAAGTGTTCGCACACTATATTTTACGATTGATTTTAGAAAATTATTTTTATTTCACAAAACAGCAATTTCAGTGTCCAACAGTGCTACTCGCAGCAAAGTCATTGAACCACTTTTGCTGGGCACATTTATCGTCCAATTTCATATGTGCTTCTTGTCAGGTAGTGGGGGTCGTGCCTGTTGCATGATTGAGCAGTGAGGGCAAATGGGAAGGTCAAGGCTCAGTCCTGAAGGAGGCAAGGGGCATTGCCTGTGCATTACCTGCTTCTAAGTGATAACTCAGTCATTCACTGAGCATGCCCACTGGCAGTGTATGCAATTAAAGCATCTACTTATAAATCAGTAAACTCAGAAGATCAAAAGCAAAAATTGGCTACCCCAACTCTCCATTTGCAACCTTCTTCAGAACAGAACTTCTTTCAGAGCATCAAATGGGGGACTTTCCTGTGTGGGGGACAGCAGGCTTAGAGATGGAAACCCTCAAATACATTACCTGGCCTTCCTGCCTCCCACCCACACTGTGCACCTCAGCCTTTGGAAGGCCAGTGGCTAAGCACATGAACAATTCACTGCAGAGAAATATATTTTGCCTCACTTTTGTTTCAGATTACAGTTGTTATGTTTAGGTTGAGATGATTGCCTTTCCATAGCAAATATGGTACTTACCATCTGCCAGGCATCACCTTTTGAGCCAGTGAATCAAGTACCCAGGAAGTGTAGCTATCTCAGGAAAGCAGCTTGTTCTGCAATGATTTATTCCTATTTAGAAGAAGGTTTAATCGGCATTTTGAGAGAGGTAAAGTGGCAAGGGTAATAACGAAGCCACACAATTCCAAGTAATTGTTACCATAATTGCATACATAGACATCTTAATCATTTCAACTACTGGGGACTTTGGTGCTGCAAATTTTCTAGTCATTACAAATGCATAGTTCCACGTGCTTGTTTGTAGGTGAAACTGCATATATGTGCACCTGTGTGAATGAGTGCACTTCTTATCTTTCAGCAAGATGGTTTTAAAGTGACTTCCATGTTTACCTATCTTCATTCTTACAGAGGGTGACAATGAAACTTATCTCTTCATTAATTAATCTTTGATTCTATAAATCTATATAGCTTTGCACTGAGCATGTTTAGCGTGAGGCCAAGATTATGGTTTAATTCTTGCTTTAAGTTTGCTTAAATACTTATGTGGAGACATAGACAAATATATAGACAACTACAATATGAAGTGCCAAATGCTACAATCAGGATGCTATAATTGCATAGAGGAAAAGTGCCAAACTAATCCAGCCTTGAAGGCAGCTTTCTTCTTACAGTTAGCTGAGTCCTGAAGAATGACAGCTATTAGCCCACTGTCCCTAAGAGGAAATAATATTACTTTGTACCTGAGATTCAGTGGCCTTATAATTCTGAGTCACCATTTTGTACTGCTTTATTTTCTGGGATTATGCAAGAAAAACGGGAAATGGGTGAAACAATGTAATTGAGGTGTCGAAAGTTAGCATTAATACAAGTTATTGAGGAACATCATGAGTGTTCCTATGCTGTTTGACCGGAGATCAAATTTTGAGTAGGTAATCGATTCCTTTTCTGGCTGAATTATTCATGCTGCCTGTGAGCACTTCTCTGACGATGTTCGTTCCTGGCTGCCTGACATATGGTGGCTCTCTGGTTCGCTCTTACATGCTCTAATGAGGCTTCCGTGAATGTTTTAAGGATGCTACTAAATGTCCCTTCATCTTGACTTAAAAGAAAATCATTACTATTAATTCATACATTTATTCAAAAGATACTTATTAAGCTTCAACAATGTGTCAAAGGCTCAGTTACAGTTCCTTAATGTTTTCTCATATAACTTTTACAAGTAGTAATTAGGTATTCAAAAAATGGAGACAATATTATGTAAATTTTTAATAATTATTTACCCAGCTCCCCTTCCCATTTGTATGCTTAATGTGTTAGAAGACAATTCTCCATGGGTGTTTGCATTTCGGCATATCTTGTGAGCACAGGCACTGCCTGACTTTGTTCCAAACTATCTTTTCAAAGATGTTTGTATATCAGACAGCCTTGGAAGATAGAAATAGTGTCTCCGTTGAGAGCAAAGGCAGGTTTGTTTACTGTCTAGTATAATGAAGATAATGTTTCCTTCAGGACAAAGGTCAGGCAAGCTCACCATCCTTTATAAAAAACCTGGGTTCTCTAAGCTCCGAGTTCCTCTCCTGTAATGCAATCCACTGAATATTCAGGTTATCACCAATCCCTCTTTGCATTAACTTGTGGAAATTTGGTTTCAAGGAACTGGCACAATGTTAATACTCTGGCTATGGCTGTCACTGCGAGGAATAAGGTCATCTGCCTCCGACCCTGGAATCTCATGTCTTATGCCAACATCCATGAAACTATGGTGGCCAACTAATTCTCTTGCAAGTAGCGTAAAATCTCAAGACCCTTTACCATTCTTGACATAATGTTTTCTTAAATTGCTTTTCTTCTACTGTCATTTTCTTTCCTTATAACGAACAAAATGAATAAATACACAAACAAGTAATTCGTTTTTCTAAAAAATCACTTAGGGGCGCCTGGGTGACTCAGTCAGTTAAGCATCTGCCTTTGGCTCAGGTCATGATCCCAGGGTCCTGGGAGCAAGCCCCGCATTGGGCTCCCTCCTCAGTGGGGAGTTTGCTTGTCCCTCCCCTCTGCTCATGTTCGCTTTCTCTTTTTCAAATAATACAATCTTTAAAAAAAAAAAACCCACTTAATACAATGCTTTTTTCTTTACACCTTTATTCTTTATGACAGATATTTGCTACATGATGACAAGTATAGCAGCTTGTATCTTCACAACTCAAACAGCAAATTTCTCAAGGGATATTTTTTTGAGAGTTCAAACTTGTTTATTACATGGGCATAATCATAACTATAAAGCAATAAAACTATAGATTTTGTTGTTCTCAGTAGTTAAAGCCAACATGCCTTTATAGTTTCTTTCAGTGAATGCAGCCAACTGCCATCCTTCCTGTCACCCTCTCCCAAAGCATAGGAAGATGAAAAATGTAATAAATATGTCTTGTCCTAAGGCAACTTGGCCATATTCTTAAAGAGTACTTTTTTAAACCAAGCTATATAGAGTCTCAGTGGACCATCTGGTTGGATTGTGAGCAAGCTTGAAGGGTCTGCTCCCATTTCCAACATAGCAGTTCCACTCGTGCATGTTCTATGTATTACATGTCTTGTCTAGGGCTTTAGGCACAAATGAATGACAGAATGAATGAAGGAGGTAATATATAATGAGGATATTCTTTAAATCACTGCTCTAGATTATTCATTTAAAAGGTTTCTAGTCTGGAAGAGACTGGTTAGGGCAGTGTTCATCCTTTTTTCCCCTATTTGTTAACTTAAAATGTGAAAATGAGTAGGTATGGCCATTTGACATTTTTATTTTTCTACATTTTAAAATTAAATAGTTAAAATGTTAATGGGCTGAGGGGTTTTTGTTTGCTTGCTTTTTCTGTTTGTTTTTGATCTGTAGAGACATTTTACTTATATGTTTCACTGAAAAGGGAGAAGTTAGGGGCGCCTGGGTGGTGTGGTCAGTTAAGCGACCGACTCTTGGTTTCGTCTCAGGTCCTGATCTCTGGTCCTGAGATTGGGACCCGTGTTGGGCTCTGTGCTCCGTGACATGGAATCTGCTTGAGATTTTCTCTCCGTCTTCCCCTGTCCCCGCACTTGCTCACTCTCGCTTTCTCTCTCAAATAAATAAATAGTTAAAAAAAAAGAAGAAGAAAAGAAAAGGGAGAGGTTACTACCAGATAGCATCATTTGATGATTGTGAAATACAAAGCAGGACACGATCTTGTACCAGAATTACTTGCTAATAAAAGGAAAGGCCATCATGTATACTATTAATCATCTTTAGGAGGATGATAATCAAGTAATATATATATTAGGAGAGGAAAAACAAAAGCGCAGGGCAATTTGTTGTGCTTTCTGCAGTGACTTGCTTTGGCTGTGTTTGGATTAGCCCTTAGATGATAAAAGGAATCAATGTTCCACTAATTCACAGTAGTGAGCAAGTCAGGCAGAAAGAGATCCAGATCCTTATGGAACAGTGCAGAGTATTATCAGAATGCACTAGAAAGCCCCTGCTTGTCATGTGCAACGATGACAGCTTTTTTAGCCTTTTGTTTTCTTTTATTTTTGTGAGTTGAGAGAGTTCATAAATTTCTTTTTTTTTTTTTGAGAGTTCATAAATTTCTGTAGGCAAAAGTATTCCTTTGTGCAACGTATTTTGGAGAATAAATGCTGTGAGTCTATATCCACTGGAAATTTATGTTAATCTTTAAAAATAAGAAAACAAAACACAAAGCAGGAACAAGGTATAAATAATTTAAATAGGAATATCGGTTTTGTGTTCTTTAGTTAACACCTTCTATTCTAGATTTTCCTTTTACAAATTCAGGCATTAAAATTATTTACCATATGAGGAGTAAAGTCATTTATCTCCATGGGACCTAAGTAAGAAATGAGGAAGAGAATTACCTTCTCAGAGTAAAAATTTAATTGCTGTTTGTATGCTGTCAAGATAAAGCACAGAAATAATTATTACTAAAACAAACAACAGAGCTCTCAAAATTGTGGCCTGACAAGATTTTGGTGACCTTTTCTCTCTTCATATGGTGTCCCCCGAGCTTTGAGGCTTGCTTTAGACAGCCTCTGGTGTTTGAAATACAGGTTAATTATACTAAGTAGTGTGAAGTCAGAAAAACAAAATGAATATAAACAACAGTAACATATTTCAAACTTGCCTGACACAATTCTCTGAACATTTATGCATTTATTAAACACTAGTTTGTTACTGGTACTGTACTAGGAAGCAAAAAAGGTCAATTTTGAGATCTAGCAGATATTTTACTAGTGACAACAGAGAGCTGGCTTATCTGGGGTTAATCATATTTCCAGAATTTAAATATTATAAATCCCCAAATACATAATTATTATAAAAATCAAACCTATTATATCACACAACATATCAACCACAAGTGCAGCAAAAAATAAAAAAATAATAAGTAAGTAGTAAATATAGAAATAAAAATGTGTCTGTCTCATCAGGAAAATACAAAAGGCTCTGAGTATTTAAGTGGAGGGAGTGTAGTGCAGGGATTTGGTTTCACAGGCAATGGAATTGTTGATAGACCATTCCTCATTCCTCTATATTTTATGGGATACAATCTTTAATTCCTTTCAGTTCACTGTACCCCCCTCTTCTGTAGAAAACACTAACATCAAAGCTCATTCCGTCAAACTGTACTACTTAATACCTCTCTTTGTTGCCGTCTGTAGGGCATTGATCAAGCCTCCTTATTCTTTGAACATGTTAGCTCCTAGATAATGATCTTCAAATTGCTCTCACTTCTGTTCAAAATTGATATAGTTCTTAAAAATTGTTTCTGTAATAATTGACCCTCTCAATTTTTTTATATAATTTCTTTGTCCTTGTCTTCTCCAATATTCTTGTCTCCATCCTAAATAAGACATCCTTTCCTATGGCCTTACCTTAGATGAGTTCTGTTTTATAGAACTTTCTGCAGTGATGAGGATGTTCTGTACCAATGTTGTCCAGTATAGTAGTGTTATAGACTGAATGTTTGTGTCCCCCCCCAAAAATTCATACGTTGACACCTACTCCCAGTATGATGGTATTTGGAGGTGGGGGTCTTTGGGAAGTGATTAGGTCACGAGGGTGGAGCCTTCATGAATGAGATTAGTGTCCTTATAAAAGTGACCTTAGAGAACTCCCTTATCCCCTCTGCTATGTAAAGATACAGTGAAGAGATGGTCATCTTTGAACGAGGAAGCAAGTCCTCACCAGACACAGAACCTGTTGGTGCCTTGATCTTGGACTTCCCAGTCTCCAGAACTGTGAGAAATAAATTTCTGTTGTTTATAAGCCACCCAGTCTATGGTATTCTCTTATTCTGGGAGCCTGAACAGAGTAAGACAAGAAGCCAGTGGCTATTGAGACATGTGGCTATTGAGCACTGAAATGCAGTTAGTGTGACTACGGAAGTTAATTCTATTAAATTTTGATTGATTTAAATAGCCACATGTGACGAGTAGTTACCATCTTATACAATGCAGCTTAGACCTTTTCATTAATAATAACTCTACCCACTCCTTAATCTCACTTTGGTGTATAACCCTTCCCCCACCACTCTGCTTATACTTCTAGCTCATTTTCTCTAGAATCCGTCCCTAACAATTGTTAGATATCTGCCCCCTAGACCTTGAACCCATTGATCTTACCACTTTTCACTGTCTTTAACCCAATGACCTTCTCATTAGCCTCTTTACGCAACTCCGATTCCATGATCCATCATTGTAATCACTTCTTTGTATATGCCATTCATCTCACTTGCCTTTCTTTTTCTTCTGGATATTTGATAGGAAAACCTCCAAGTCGTCTTAAATCTAATCCTTTCCCTGCTCCGGACACTTGTTTGTGCCCTGAATGTAGCTGGAGAGAAACATGCAAGCCTCCCTCGTCTGCCTTTAACTTCCTGGCCACTTAACCACAAGCAGACCCAGAGAACTGTGAGAAAATCCTCTTTATCCAGCTCATTCACTCTCTCACTAATCTGATCAGCCATTTCATACCTTTACCTCTCTCCTGAGACCCTGAGGCCTCTCTCATCTTTCCTCTCAACTGATGCCCTTGCTTCATATTTTACCAGAATAGAAGCAATCAAAAAAGAACCTCCACAAGCCTTTCCACTATCATCTACCCATGTATTGATCTGTGCCTATATCCTTGACAATTCTCCCCTTCTGTTGAGGATTAAATGTCATACTCTTAGCTAAGACAATGCTGCAGTTGTGCAGTAGGTCCAGTTCCCTTCATCTTACTCAAACTCACTGAAGAGATTTTTTTCAGGAATCATCAATTTCCCCCTTGGACTCCATCATTCCCATTAGCATACAAGCATGCTGTCATCACACCCATCTTAAACAACAACAGAAAATCTCACAACCATAAATTTTAGCTATGCTCTTTTTCTATTTTGACTCACAGCAAAAATACTAAAAAAAAAAAAAATTGTCCATGCTTTCTGTTTTCACTTAATGCCTTCCCTTTCTTTCCTGAGCCCACTCAAACAAGGTTCTTCCCTCTTCGTCAAAATTGCATTGTCATGATCTCCAGAGACCTTCACCTTCCTAATTTATTTACTGATTAGTTTTTTAAAGGTAAACTGTTTTATTTTGTAGTTTTTGTTTTGTTTTGTTTTAAGTAACCTCTGTGCCCAAGGTGGGGCTTGAACTCACAACCCTGAGAGTAAGAGTCACATGCTCTACCTACTGAGCCAGCCAGGCACCCTTCCACCTTCCTAATTTAATAGCCAGGTGTCAGTTGTCTTTTGACAGAGCATTTGACCTACATGGTTACTTTCTCCTCCTTTTATAATGTTACCTTCTGTTGACTTCCAGAACACCCCACGCTCCCATGGTTTTCCTTCTATTTAACTTTATTAGCCACTTCTTTTCCCTAACACTTCTTTACTGGTTCTGTACAGGCCCCTTATTTATCAACTTTGTACTACTCTGGGGCTGAATCCTTAAACCTTTTCTCTATTTTCACTTACTCCCTAAATGATTTCCTTCATCTCTTGTCTTTAAAACACATCTACATGCTGATTACTCCCAACTTTGTACCTGCATCCCAGATCTCTCCCCTGAAGTCCATACTCAGAGGGAATTATTTAACTCTCTACTTGACACTGTACTTGATGTTTAATAAACATTGCAAATTTATTTTTTTAAAGATTTTATTTATTTATTTGACACAGAGAGACACATGAGAGAGAGAGAACACAAACAGGGGGAGTGGGAGAAGGAGAAGCAGACTTCCCCCTGAGCAGGGAGCCTGATGCAGGACTTGATCCCAGGACCCTGGGGTCACGACGTGAGGCGAAGGCAGACGCTTAACCTACTGAGCCACCCAGGTGCCCCAACATTACAAATTTAAATAAAACCAAGGTTCTAATCTCCCCTGCTCCAAAACCTAACATTTTATATTGCCCCACTCTCATTAAGTGACCACTTAATTTTCCTAATTGTTCTAGTCCAAAACCTCAGGGTCACCCTTTATTCACCCCTCACACTTCTTCCTACTCCTTCCCCCAAACCACATCCAAGCCATTAAAAACGAATCCAGAATCTGGCTACTTCTCTTCATAGTTACCACCCTTGCCCCAACCATCATAATCTTTCTACAAAATTACTGGATGAGCCACCTCATCGGCTTTACTGAATCTACCCTTGCCTGCAGTCTCATCACAGACAACAGCTAGAGCAATCCTTCTCTAACCAGGTTAAATTTATACTCCTTGGCTCATTCCTCACTACCTTTAAGCCTCATTGCTTTCCATGCTCAGATTCTCCCTCTTCTCCAGCCACATTTTCTTGCTTTTCCTGGAACATTATCAGACATACTCTCTTTTGCATTTGCCCTTCCTTGTGTGTGCAGGGATATTTGCTATTATCTCTACATCTTTACTATTCCCTTCTATGGACTCCTTAGCATCATGATTTTTAAAATGTCTTACCCTAAATGGCTCTGGATTTGAATCTACCAATAGAGCTTCTGAAGATTCTGGAGATTCACAATGGTTTAAACTCTTAACTTAACTACAAATTTAATTGTAAGGCGTTGTTCAGTATTGCTGGCTGAGATCTCTGGAACAGATTCCTTGATCTTCCCTCCCCAGCCCTTCCAAAGCTTATGTAAGTTTCTAACATCCTGTATGAAAACACTTCATACTTAGAATATAAAGAATGGCTTCTGTTTTCCTAAGTGAAACCTGATATACACTCTGCAGAAAAATAATCTTCCTCTTAAAGCTATATTCCACCCTTTTTGGTTTCCTTCAGATAGCTACTCCCTGTCCTATATTAAATAATACCCCCATTTCCTATCTACCTTTCCTGTTTTATAGGCACTGATTGACTGCCACAGTATTTATTACCATATGACATTCTTATATTGACTTGCTTAACCGTTTAATGTCTGGTCTCCACAGTAGAATGTAGGCTTCTTGAGGCCAGAGATACTTTCTTTTTCATTCACGGCTACATTCTCATTGCCAGACTCATGTCCAGCATATAGTAGATTCCCAATACATATTTGTTGAATGAAGGAATAAATCAGGTTGTACTTTAAAAATGAACATGATACTAATGTTTAAATCGTGCTATTTGCCAGACACAGCTGTAAGGGCTTTATATACATTAACCCATTTAATCCTTTAACAACACAGTGAAGTGGATATCAGTATCACTCCATTTTGCAGGTGAGGAAACTGAGGCATATATAGGTCAAATAATTTACTGAAAGTCACACAGTTAATGGAGATTGAAGGTTAGGGTTTGCTCTTTGTCAATCTGGCTCTAAAGTCCACACTTTTATTTTTGGCATTTCATTACTTCTCAAAAAACAAACACCAAACAAAAATAATAAAATCAGGGAGGGGAGAGCCCATTTTAAAATTTCAAAACATCCTGAATATTTTGTGACCTAAGCCTAGAAAGTTCTTGTTACTTATTAATTCTGGCACAAAAGCATCAGAAATTGCAGCACGCATTCCTACATTTGAAATATAACAAAAATAGTGTATAGTATTTATTATTAAAAAAAGGATTTTTGATCTGTATATAGTGGTTCAGCGATAATCACTTACCAAAAAGATTTTTTTATAAGGGTATATGCAGAAGGTGGAATAAGAGGGTGATACAGTGGTCAGAGTCTATAAAATATATTAGAAAGGGAATCAGGATCAGAACATGATTCTCATTGCACATGAGGGATGACCAAATGCCACTCAGGAGATACTTAGGTAATTTTGGGACTAAATTCTGAGAAATTTGATCAGGATCCCTTTGGTCAATCTTTTATCTATTATCCATACCTTTTTTATTCCACCATGTGATATATATTTGTTGGGACATGTTTGACTGTACTACATGGTGATGAGACTATGTCAAAGAATATGACACAGTTCCTGCTCTAATTACATTTATAATTTAGTAGGAACACTTAAAAAATCACCATATTATATAGCCTCTTTGTTAAAGATGAAGCCTCTGGATTCCTACTACCTGGTTTCAGGTCCTGGTTCCAAGACGATATCTGAACAAGATATTTAATCTTTCTGTACCTTAGTTTCTTCATCCCTAAAAAGAGATGAAAAGAATATCTACCTCATAGGATTTTTTTAATTAAGGATACAGTTCTTATTATTAAGCAAAAAAAGCCTTAAAAATTGACTAAAAGAGTGGCATAACGAATAAATGCTAAGATAAATAATGCTTACAAATCATTTTATTTTATTTTATTTTATTTAGATTTTATTTATTTATTTGACAGAGAGACACAGCGAGAGAGGGAACACAAGCAGGGGGAGTGGGAGAGGGAGAAGCAGGCTTCCTGCAGAACAGGGAGCCCGATGCGGAGCTTGATCCCAGGACCCTGGGATCCTGACCTGAGCTGAAGGCAGACGCTTGACGACTGAGCCACCCAGGCACCCCCAAATCATTTAAAAAAAAACTAACAACCAATAGGAAATTAGTCAAGGACTATTAACAAATGGCTTTTAAACATATGAAAAGATGCTACTTCACTGATGATAGGACAAATGGAAAATAACACTACAGGGAATACCATTTCTCATCTACTAGATTGGTAAGGATCAAACAGTTTGAGAGCACTGTGATACAGAAGGAGGGGCCAAATTCTCAGGCTCCTGTGTTTCTGGTGAGAGTATGAACTGGTCCCATACCAGAGAAGATCAGTTGACCACACCCATTACACCTTGCATGTGCAGCCTCTTTGACCTGCCATTCGACTCTGTGAATCTATCCCTCCTATCTGTGCTCACACCTGTGGGAGAGATGTGTATCTAGGGGTGCTCACCACTGCATTGTTTGTTAGCAGATGGATTGAGGATAACTTCAGCCTCCATGGTCAGGAGTCCCAGGAAGCTCTGGGTAAGCCCTCTATGGGCCTTGTTCTTCCTTGTCTGGAATCCACTGGCCAGGTTGGATCCAGGTGCCCACAGAAAGACTGTTGCAGTCTAAGACCGAAATTTGAGATTTGCAGCTGGTCAAGAACCCACTTTGGCTCCAAAAATCTGCCTTCTTATCTCTGCAAAAAGCTAGTATAATCAGAAGGACTTTACAGTGAGAAATGCTCTTAGCAGATGTGAAATTCATATTTTCCCTGTCCAGAGCACATGGTTATTGGCTGAAGGCCTCCAGATTACCCCTGGGCACCTCCAGACTCCATGTGGGTGTCTCTAGGACACCAGGCTCCCTCAAAGTGAGTAATCTGAGAGAGACAGACAGACAGAAGGAGACAGAGAGGGAGAGAGTCCTACCAAAATCAAAACCTCAGTATCTTTTACGGTGTTATAACCTAACCTCATAAGTGACATACCATCACTTCTGCTGTACTCACTAAATCCAGTCCACTCTCAAGGAGAGGAGAGTTACATTAAGGAGGCAAAATCATTGTGTGCCATCTTGGAGTCTGGCTCCTATGGCTACTAAGCATGAAAGAGTCCTCATAGGATTGTTAAAGGATTAAATGGTTTGGTGTTTATAAAGCACTTAGAACAGAGTCCGTCACGTGGGTAAGACTCTTTAAAGTTACTCATTATGATTATTATTATTAATTTATTTTTTAAATTTTTTTATTATGTTATGTTAATCACCATACATTACATCTTTAGTTTTTGATGTAGTGTTCCATGATTCATAGTTTGCATATAACACCCAGTGCTCCATTCAGGACGTGTCCTTTTTAATACCCATCACCAGGCTAACCCATCCCCCACCCCCCTCCCCTCTAGAACCCTCAGTTTGTTTCTCAGAATCCATAGTCTCTCATGGTTCCTCTCCCGCTCCGGTTCCCCCCCCCCCTTCATTTTCCCTTCCTGCTATCTTCTTCCTTTTTTTTTCCTTTAACATATAATATATTATTTGTTTCAGAGGTACAGGTGTGTGATTCAACAGTCTTACACAATTTAAAAGACTTTATTTATTTATTTTAGAAAGTACAAGTTGGGGGAGGGGCCAAGGGGGAGGGAGAGAGAGAATCCCAAGCAGACTCCACACTGAGCAGGGAGCCCAAGGCGGGGATTGATCTCAGGGTCCTGAGATCATGACCTGAGCCCAAATCAAGAGTCATACGCTTAACCAACTGAGCCACCCAGGCACCCCACTCATTATTTTAATGTATTATATATTGTAATGATTAACTACTTGTGTCCCTAGAATTGACATTTTATTCCAGATCTCTCTGTTTCCTGCATTCTTTTCCTTCTCCCTAACATATTATATTACAAAAACCTCCAGTCTGCCTGTGTCCTTCTTTTATTCTCAAAAAACTATGACATCACATTTCTGACACCCAATGTGTGAGAGATCATCCCTGCAGTTCTCTGCAACACCAGCTGGCTGTCCTATAATTTAACTCAAGTCTAATAATACTTTTTACCTTGAAATAGTGTCAAATCCCACAAGATAAGGGTTCAGCCCCACAAGACCACCCCCATCACACTTCAGATGACAATCACAATAATAAGTCCTCTTTCTGTGCAACTTCTGTCCAATTTGGCTATCATTCAGAGATTCTTATGACCCCCTCCTTGGGTTTAGTTAATTTTCTAGACAGCACACAGAACTCAGGAAAACACTTACCTTTATCAGTTTATAAATGGATATGATATGGGATACAAATGGACAGCCAGATAAAGAGATGCACTGGATAAGGTCTGGAAGGGTTCTGTGCACAGGAGTTTCTATCTCGTGGAGTTGGGGTATGTCACCTTCCCAGTATGTGTATGTGTTCACCAACTTGGAAACTCTTGGAACCTGTACCATCTTCCTCACATAAGCATGATCAATCATTAATTCCATTTCCAGCCCCTCTCCTCTCCCTGGAAGATGAGGAGTGCGACTAAAAATTCCAAGCTTCAAATCATGGCTTGGTCTTTCTAGGGACCAGCCATCATCCAGGAGCCATCCAGGAGCCCACCCTGAGATGCCTTCTTACAAAAAAAAAATACTCCTGGTGCTCTTATCAGTTGGGAATTTATAAGGGTTTTAGGAGCCCTATGTCAGGTACTGGGTCAAAGAGCAAATATTAAAACAAGAGATGCTTTTAGTGTTCTTATCACTTAGGAATTTATTTATTTATTTATTTATTTATTTATTTATTTATTTATTTGACGGAGAGAGACACAGCGAGAGAGGGAACACAAACAGAGGGAGTGGGAGAGGGAGAAGCAGGCTCCCAGCTGAGCAAGGAGCCCCATGCGGGACTCGATCCCAAGACTCTGGGATCATGACCTGAGCCGAAGGCAGACGCTTAACTGACTGAACCACCCAGGCACCCCATCACTTAGGAATTTATAAGGGTTTTAGGACTCTGTTCCAGGAACTGGGGGGAGACATATTATGTATTTTTTTTCTATTATCTCCCACATGTAATCCCATAATACCTCCTTTAACATTAGCTTATTGAAAGGGTATCGGGCTCCTGGGTGGCTCAGACAGTTAAGTGTCTGCCTTCAGCTCAGGTCATGATCCCCGGGTCTGGGATGAAGCCCCATGTCAGGCTCTCTGCTCAGCGGGGAGCCTGCTTCTCCCTCTGCCTCTGCTTGCTGTTCCCCCTGCTTGTGCTCTCTCTCTCAGTCTCTGTCTGTCAAATAAGTAAGTAAATAAAATATTAAAAAAAAGAAAGGATATCAACTCAGAGGTCAAATAGCACTTATTTGATACCATACTATAATAATTGATGTAATTTATTGAGTATGTTGATTTACTTAGATATGTGCCTCTAATTTCACTGAAGTTTGTATTGTACTATTTTGTGTCCTCAGTTTCTAGCACAGTATCTGGCCTGTGGAACAGAATTTAAACAGCAACAACAAAATAGTGCTTGCTGCCTACAACACAGCCAGGATATGGAAGGGATGTTATGCTTCCAAGAAGGTCTCAGGCTGCCTCCCAAGAAACCTTCAGAGGGCTTGTGTCTTGATAAATTTTCAATTATCTCTCTGATCCTCGGCCTTAAGAGTTTAGTAAATGACTTGGCCTGCACACAAACATGTGATTCACTTTGAGGAGTAGACTCTAACCTAATTAAACAGATAGATAAAACTAGGCTACAATTTATTAATTAGCAGTGAGAAATGACTCATGTAGACAAGAATACTCAAAGTACAAGTGTGATCAGCATGTTGTTTTGCTAAAGACAGACCTACAGGAGGATCTTTAACAAATATATGTTGAATAAACAATGGAACAAGGGAGTAACGCACAGGTGACCATTGGAAATAGGGATCTAGAACTCAGGGTAGAGTTCTGGGTTGGAAAGTTTGGTATTTGAAGATATCAAAATGGAAGTCTTTTAGGCATGAGAATTTGGTGTCGGGGGAGAGGATTCAGGGTAAAAGTTTAGTTAACCCTTGACTTTTTCATCCTAGTTTTCAAAATATGCCTCTTCATCTTAAAGGAGGAGGCTTCCTTGCACCCCATGCCCGATGTTCTGGGCTTTGAACTTGTCAGCATCAAGGATCTTTTAGATTTTTTCTTGCCAAAAGCCCAATCTTTCTTAAACCCTGACCTTGGAAAGTGCAATATCCTTGTACTTTGGAAGTGAGAAATCCTCTGTGGTTTCCCTCCAATCACAAAAGGTCTTTCATCCTTCAATTATATGTACATTTTCTGCATTTTTTTCCTTACATGAGCAAAAGAATCTCCAGCCTCATCCTCTTCTCTGTTCACTGTATTGAACTTACTTAATGACAGAATTTGGATGATTTTTGATAATGCCTCCCTCATGTATATTTTCCTTAAAAACTGCCTCACAATAATTTAAAGCAGGGGTGTCTAAAAAAATTTTTGGAAACACTGTATTATTTAAAAATATTACCACATATTCCTCAATTTATTTTATTTTGCTATATTTATTAATAAGCTATATACAATAAGCTATATCCTGGATCATTGTATTGTGTAAGACTTTAAAACACACACAAAAATAGAAAATTAAAAAAATGAGAACTAAAAAGTATGTACCTTAAAATCTATTATATTTTTAAGTGTCACCTATTAAGATGGCTTTATATAATAATTAGCTAATATTGTAAAGTCCAAATCACAGAGCTAGCATACACCACTGATAATAGAGGACATGAAGCATCTTTCAAATAGTCATCTTAAAAAATTTTATTGTTATTCATGACTTCATTTAGGATCCACTTAAATCATCAATATTTTGTATCTGTAATGTGCCTGATGAAGAGTTTGGTGTCCCTTTTTACAATAATTTTTGGCTAGTTCTACTTTGTTATCTTCTAGTCTATGGTTTCTTATTTAAGGCAGCTATATGCCACTTTGTCCAATGATGAGGGTTAATTTACTAGACTAGATTAAATAATCTTAAAATCCATTGAACAGGGTATGTCTAAGCCAAGGGAGGTTGAAATATGCTGAAAATAAATGAGCAAGGGAGCCACTGTCCATTCCTCCTCATGAGGAACGTGCACTTTTCCCTCAAAGAACCTTGCAGACTGTGTTAACAGCCTGAGGCTGCTGGTGCCAACCATTGCATATTAATGCATAGTAAAGCTTAGTTTTCTTTATATTTACATATATGTAAATATATATATATATTTTCCTCCTAAGTCCTACGCACTGCCTCATTTGCTTATTCTACTTTGGATCCCCAACTGACTTAAATGCAGTAAGTACTTTTCCAGATTTATCCCCAAATGTCACCAGCTGCATAGGAAAGTAATTCACATTCCTGGAGATTGGGGCATTTTCTTTAAAGTGACAGTCATTTTCTAAAAAGTATGTCATTTTTATCTTCTGGCTTGGGTTATCTCCTGGTATATAACTATGTTTATGTAAGTTTGAGAAACAAGTTTAAGGGTTGCAATTTAGATCAAAGATAAAAGAGATCTCATTAAATGTGTTCAGGGTAATTTGAAATCAATCATCTCTGTGCTAATTATGTTTCAAAGCCCTGGTGACCCCAGCAACACCTGTGATCTTCCCAGGGACCAAGAGATCTTGGAACCGGGGACTATCAGTAAACACGAGAGACAAGGGGAATGGGGTGAAGGTACCTGTACCAGTGCTATTTTATTACTTTTGTTCCCACGGCTTCTCAGAGGGGAGGGAGGCTAAGGACAGTCCATTTTAAAAATTTATTTATTTAGAATATTTAGAAAAATGAAGGAATGCTCAAATATGCTCATAAAATAGAGTACATTTTAAAAGAGAAAAGGAAACAGTCTATATTCATGTGACACTAGAGAGAGGTTTATTTTATAATTAGTAAGTTTACTTAATATAAGGCTCCCTTCTCCTTTCTTTCTGGAAATACTTTAAGCAGCAGTTTAGTGCCCAGATCTTAGGGGATGAGTTACCCCTATGAAGGTCTCCCCAGCAACCACTTAAGCTAGACCATTCTACAAAGTCACAGTTCCCTGGGCTACTCCACTAAGTGACTTGGGCACATCTGACAATCAGCCATCAATTCTTTATTCAGAAACCAGTTTTCAGATACCATTTATAAAACCTAGCAAATCAGGGATTTCTCCATCATTAAATAAATTAGGAACTATTTCTTTATCCCACTATGATAATTGCTAGAAGAAATGGTCAGTAATCACACTATGTGTGATTCAAAGACACGTTTATACTTTCACCCACCAAACAAAGATTTGTGAACATCAATTTGTTATTTTCTGATAGATTTATTAATTGTCCCTAGATTGGGGAGACTGGGGCAGGCAAAGAGCTCGGTATGATGGTATAAAGACTGAATATTTACTAGCAGTGCTCTATAAATAGGGCTGCTAGATTTAGCAAGTAAAAATACAGGACACCCAATTAAATATTAATATAAGAAGCAAGTAATTTTTACTACAAGTATGTCCCATGCAAAATTTAGAGTATGCTTATATTAAAAAATATTCATTGTTTCTCGGAAATTCAGATTCAACTAGGTTATCTTGTGTTTTATCTGGCAATTCTGTCTATAAGCCTCAGGGAAAAAATATCCCAACCATAATATGCTTCTAAAATCTCTAGTATTGGCCCTCAGTATTCTGTTACCACAGAGTACATTACCTGAACATTTTTTTCATAGCGTATCTTAAAACACCTTAATTAAGAGTTGGATTGCCTACTGGAAACTTTCAGCATGTTGAGAGACAATGAAGAATATGGTTAAGAACTCTTAATGACTGGGTGATTATGAGCTTTCCTATCTTCATATGTAAAATGGAAAAAATACCTCTGTATATAATTATCTGTTTTTAATTAAGGATCAATAATAAATCAACTAAATAGAATTTATTTATAAATGGAATAGAATGTAGTATCATTGTTCATATTCTATGATAGAAGATAGAAAGAAAAGGATATTTACATCTGCTTTCCTTTCCAATCTCACTTTAAAAACAAGGCTTAATATTTAAGAAATATAGAGTGCAATGCTTAACTGATTTTCCTACCTTTGGTCATATTATCTGTGATGTGGCAAGCACCCAGTTCCAGCTAGGTATATTTCTAAAGCATCTTGAATATATTTTGCTGTTAACTTTTATTAAATTTTTTTAAAGATTTTATTTATTTATTTGGCGAGAGATACAGAGAGAGAACAAGTAGGCAGAGAGGCAGGCAGAGGGAGAGGGAGAAGCAGGCTCTCCTCTGAGCAGGGAGCCAGACGTGGGGCTCGATCCCAGGACCCTGGGATTATGACCTGAGCCGAAGGCAGCCGCTTAACCGACTGAGCCACCCAGGCGCCCCTTGACTTTTATTAAATTTAAAATACTCTGAATTCCTATAAGGTCAGACCTATCCATATTCCAGTATAAGCATCAAAATGTATTCCAGAGGTGATTGGGTAAAATACGTATGCTGTGGTACATCCTGAAAAGTAGGAAAATGGATTATTTGGAGGAAAGCAGTAGATGTGACCCACCAGGCCTCAAATTCTCATGTTACATCAACAAATCCGGTAGAAAGGTGGCCAAGTTCCAGGTTTCAGAATGGAATCTGATGGATGTAACATAACTAAATTCAAACCAGAGATGCCCACATCTCTGGGCACCCTATTTGTTTGAATGATGTGTGGTTGACTGTGCCTCCTTTATTAAAGTTACTTTCCAATCATAAGGTATTTTTGTTTATTTCCAATGGTGGGGAGCTGTATAGGCAAGAGAAAACAATAGCAAAGAGAGCAAGTCCTATGATTCCGGGACACCCAGAAGTAAGTGACAGTGTGGGGTAAAAGCGCAGTGGGCTTCTCTTCTGCACAGCTGGCTCCCAAGCACTGAATCATGTATATTCCATCTTCTCTGGAATGTGAAACTGTATCCAGGAAATTATTTTTTAATATTTTAATGTGGTGTCAACATTGGGCATCTAAACTCATAATAGTGAAAGGAAAAAGAAAACCTATAAAAAAGTGAGCTAATGGTGTTCTTCAGCAGGCTATGGGAGAAGGCCCAAGAGACAGCAGTCAAAATAAGACAATAATTCAGACAACTTCTATAAGACGATGAAACCTAAATATAGGGAAATTTGTTTATATATTCATAATCCCTTTAATAATATTGCAGCTGCTTAGCTGACTGCAACAGCAGGTTTCTGCCTGAAGGCAAGAGCCTAAATTAAATAGCTTCTAAGATCCCCTCTTCCCTGGGACCTGTGAGCTTTCGGGCTGTCTGGGGAGTTTATGATAGCCCTCAGTAGTGTAGGTTAGCATTATTGTGTCATCTTTGCTTTGGCACAAAGAGGTTAAGTGAATTCACTGGTTTAATTATTTCCACCAAGTCCCAGAGACACAGTCTTATGTTTATTTCAACGATAAGTGCTTCCCATAATTGCGAACTCTTTTAAAAGCAGCTTCAAAACCAGATATACAAAAATTTCCTCTTTTATCTCTGCTCTGTGAAGTACTATATTTCTGCAAATTGAAATGAGAAGTAAGTCTCTTGCCCTGTAGAAAGTGAAAACAAATCAGTAAATAGGATCTGATAGTGAAGACAGTACCCACAATTCACTATTTACGTAGCTTTCTTCATGAGGTGACAAAGAAGTTTTTGTTTATAGATGTTTTTGCTGGGGTAGACTCATAATCAAGATATTTCATTTTCATGGCACTCCCTTGAGGGGATGACAGTCAGGAAACATTAGTCTACCATGTTTCCTCATGTATAAGAGGTAGAGTTCAGGCTGCGTCAGATTTGATAAGTAGTGCCCATCCACATGTGTTTGACTGTTATTATTGGTGTTAGGTGCCCAAGTAAAGTTCATAGGTGCATTTCTGTTCTTAAATCTTTTCCGTATATTTCTGTGTAGTATTTCCTGTATTTGATCTATTCCTCATCTCTTCTCCCACCTGATCCCAACCAGACTGACTCTCTTTAGTTTAATTACTTCTCTTCCCCCTTTCCCATATTCATTTACTTTGTAGATGAGACACGTGGAGTGCAGGACACATGTCGTGTTTATTCTCCCCCAGTGCTTAGCAGTGCCAACCACACAGTAGGTGGCAAGTATATGTCTGTTGAATGGCTTTATTCCTCACACTTCACAGAGTGAATTGGAAACATTCTATGAGTTTCAGTGTGTGCGTGGAGGTGATGAGATCATGAGGTGTGACGCTGTAGTGATTTCCAGCTCTCCTGTATCTGCTCCATGCTGTGGTCCGAGATGATGTTGGTGCGTCAGGTTCCTCGAGCTGTTTTTTAATCTCTATTTCGAATTCGTTTGCAGTAAACATACTCCTCTCTTCCTCAAGTGATTTTGTCAGTGTGGAATGATGGTGGTGCAACTCACATGAGTAGACAGGACTTGTGGAGCAGGAGTTCAAACAGAAACTCAGGATGTGTGCTGAAATTTAAGTTTTAAGTCAAGCTAATGCATTTTAAATAAATATGTTTTGTCCTCCTACACTGGAAAATATGACTTTATGAAATAAATTGCTTTTAGAAAGTATAAAGCTGTGTTTTTACATAACTACAAATTGACAAAAACTCACAGATATATTAATTTAATTATTGTTGCTCAAGTCCATGTGTGCCTCGTTAATGGAACAATGTTTGGTGGAATAATGCATTAAGACCTCCCTAATTCATATTTTGTATTTGCTCAAAAAAAGTTATTTTCTTGCTCTTATTTTGACAAAATGGCTATGTTGTTATGATCAATATTTTTAATATAATTTGGATTCCAGGCAAAATAATAATCAAAGGATTGAAAGAGTAAAGTGTAACTGTATTCAAAATATAGAATATGGAATAGAAAAATATAACAGTGTCCATTAATGTAAATATAATATATAAAAAGTTTAAATTATTTTCATATTTCTAAATACCTAGTTATCTATTATAATTAAAAGGCAACTTATAAATTATATTTAATAAACACCAAAATTTAAAAGCAAAATTATTTTAAAGATTCAGTTTTTCTTTAAATTCCAATTAGTTAACATTGTAATACTAGTTTCAGGTGTACAGCATAGTGATTCAGCTCTTCTATGCATCACCCAGTGCTCATCAGTCCCATCACCTATTTAACCCATTACTCTACCCATAAAGGTGAAAATTTTAAATTTAAATTTATTTTCTGAAAAATTTCTTATACTTTATTAAATAATTTTATAAAAATAAAACTATTTTCAATTCTATGTCCACCTAGTTGCTAATGTATTGATAAGCATCAGTTTTCATGTTATAACTCAGTATATATATATGTACACATGTATATAGTATGGTATATGTATATATTTATATATAGTACCTGTATATAGTATTTATATATTTATAGATCTATTTATAGTATATATAATACTTATACATGTTACTATATATGTAGCATTATAACATTTAACAATATTGTAAATTGTTTAATATTGCAAAATTTTGATTATCCACCATGGGCAACTCTTGTAAATGACTTGCTCATTCATTACCTCAAGCACCATGATTTTGAACCTAAAGACAAGCAGAATTTCCAGATAGCCCCCATACTATATTCACTGCCATTTATGTTCCTAACTTTTGATTTTAAGAACCACACACACATGCATGCACGCGCACACGCACGCACAAACCCCTCCAACTCCATTATCGAATAGATTTTTGAATTATTAAAATTACATAGGCTTCTTGTAAGATTCAAACAATATGTGGCATATAAAGTAAAACATGAAGTTCCTTTCATGAAAGTCCCCTTCCCTAGTCTACTTTTCCAGTAATTAGTTGACAGTTTGAGAGAACTTTCTAGATATGTGCCTGTGTATGTAACACACATATGTGCATGCATGTGCACACTGTTTTTAAATGTGGAGCATGCGACTTTATATGTTAGCTGAAATTTGCTTTTTTCACTTTAAATAATGTGTCATGGGCATCAGCCTCCTTCTTTGTTTATAATGTAAAATGGATTAATTTTATCCCATGAAGGATGTTCAGATGGTTTCTACTTCTTTTTTATAATTATAAATAACTCTTCCATGAAAGTTATATTTATATAAATGCTGCATAAATTTATCTGGCATATGTGGGTACAGTTGTGCCACTTGACATAACCATGCTGGTGTTCTGAGCATGCCCATACCTGAGGATAACGTCTTCTTGCCTCAGTTGTCCCACGTCTGAGCCCTAAGACCCTGCCTACCTCCTCCTGATAGAGAAACTACAGAAGGAATATCTGGCCCACAGACAATCTCCAGGACTCCATTACTATGTGCTTAAGTTATACAAAATTTTAAGAAAGCTTTTTCTTCATAATAGCTCTTTTTAAGATCCCCTGAAAAATGAGTTTCCCTTCTAAAATTCTTCTTTGATGAATATTTGAAATTCTTTACTGTTAATAATTGAATGCTTAATACGGTTTAAGTGTGGGAGCAGGTTGTCCTTTGTTACTTGTCATTTCTCAAAGAATGGATATGTTTGATGTCTCTATATTACACACTGCTACACTAATGAAAGCTCTCACATTTCTATCTAGGTCCAGTTCTGAACACTTCATGGGTGGGAAAGGGTCTTCCAGGTAGAACCAAGAATAAACTTATCTAATTAGCCTGCAGTTGCTAATACAAAATGTTTACTTTAGATGGTACACAGATAATGGTACCTATGATGTATTTTTTAATTCTACATGAACACAAACTACTGAGGACAGTTTATTTTGTGGCTTAGGAAAAGAGCCCTTCAGTTATGTTTGTTTGTAGAGAACCTTCTGCAGTTTTTCTTAGCACCCAAGAGAGAAATGGACTCATAGATACTCATGCTGCCGGATTCAAGGTCACACCTCAGTCCTACCTAAACTCCATAAGAACAAAGGGATGGGATGGGATTGAATCCAAAGGGGGCTGTGGGATCCCAGATCTTGAGTTAGAAAAGCCAAAATGCAGCACAGGATGAGGCCCTAAAACTGCCCCCAAGAGATTTTCAAATCCTCAAAACCCAGGCAACCCAGAAGCAGTACCTTCTTGGTTGACTAGCAAGGCACGGGTTCAGTCTGTTTACTCTCTGAGCACAGATCAAAATCATAGAAATTACAGATTCATATGGGTGACTACACACACACACACACACACACACACATATTTTTTTTAACCAATACCTCCCACTCTGCTGCCTACATCCGCTACTACTCACCACCCCTTCTTTAATGCTCACCAGAATAAAGAAGCAAACTTGTACGTGGAAAGTATCTGCCAAAAGTGTATGTGACTGCAGGGCATTTAGCAGAATTCCTACAAGTGCTTGCCAAATGAGGTTAAGGAGAAATAGAGCAAGCAAAGGGAGCAGAGTGCTTTGTTCCCTGACAAAGTGGCTGGAAGAGAAAAATGAGAAACATGCAAAGAACCTCTCCAGATAGCTTGAAAATTCTCCTACAAATCTATGTCTGAAAGTACATATTCATCTCCTCCACTTGCATGCCTGTGCATATAGGCACAACACATGTGCACACATGTTTGCATGTACATATATGAAGGTCACGGAAAGAGATGTAACCAAATCATTGGAGGGCTTTAAGCAGACATACAATTTACCTTTTTAAAAATTAACTCTGACTTGGGGCGCCTGGGTGGTTCAGTCGTTAAGCGTCTGCCCTCGACTCAGGTCATGATCCCAGGGTCCTGGGATTGAGCCCCGCATCGGGCTCCCTGCTTGGTGGGAGGCCTGCTTCTCCCTCTCCCGCTCCCCCTGCCTGTAGTCCCTCTCTCGCTGTGTCTTTTTCTGTCAAATAAGTAAAATCTTTAAAAAAAAAGTTAACTCTGATTGCTCTGTGAAGATTATGCTGTAGAAGACCAGGAATATGAGCAGGGACATCAGAGGTGGTAGCAATGTAAGTAAAACTTCCTATTTTTCAGATAGTTGGCAGGTAAGAAGGTGAATAGTGAACCGGGGAGAAGCAAACAAGAGTTTGTTTAGGGACAGAGTAGGTTGAGATGTTGAATGGGAATAGGGTATATCAACCTATAGGTAAAGAAAGTAAGAGGCTCGGGTGGCAAGACAGTCTAAGAATAAATAGATTCTATTTTCCAGACAGCATGAGAGAGTGTACAGCAGTGATTCTCAACCCTGTGTGTCCATTAGAAAAAAATAACGGTACCCACATCCAAGTACAAACTGATTGAATAAAAATGTCTGGGGTGGGACCGAGGTAATGGTAACTTTTAAAAACTGTCCAGTTGATTCTGATGAGGGTTGAGAAACATTTTGGAAGAAAGAAGAGGACGAAATCCTGGACATATACAAAGAACAAGATAAATGGTGAACATATTGATATTAAATCACTGATGCTTCCGTCACTGAGACATCTAATCAAGAACGTTTCTGTAGCAATGAAAATAACTGATCTTGAGATCACAAGTGATGACAGATAAAATGAGCTTATAAGATAAGGCTGTCATTATCGTTTATACAGTATAGTTCTTAATATGGTCTTCATATAGTTAAGCACGGATAATAGCTATGATTCAGGAATCTGTAGAGTTTTTAAAATATATTTTGGGGCTACTTTTTGCTTCCTAAATCTTCAAAGAATTGGTACTAATTAAAGAATGATTTAGCACAATTAAATTTATGATTAAACCTGTAGTTATTTTATTGTGGCTGATTAATTCATCATCAAACATTATTAGCTTAGCGTTTTGCTCCACATAGTCCTCTCAACTACCAGTATTTCTTCTTTTAATTATTTGGAAAGCCTAGCTTGTTGATTTTCTGACTTAACTAGTGAATTGATAAAAAAGTATTTCACATCCACATGCAAAAATTTCGAAAATAATCAGCAGTAGACTGTAAAAAAGCAAAAGATATTACTTTGTATTTCCATCCTCACCTTTTTTTTTCAATTTTCCTTTTTTGGGGTGTGAGGGGACAATACCATGTATTTCCATGATTTTTTTTAAATTTTATTATGTTATGTTAGTCACCATACAGTACATCACTAGTTTTTGGTGTAGTGTTCCATGACTCATTGTTTGCGTATAACACCTAGTGCTCAATGATTTCTAATATTACTTCTATAATAATAGCTACAAAATCTATAACCCTAACCCTAATCTCAATCCTATTTCACAAGGATTCTTCAAACTATTTGCTGAGGAGATTTATATGGAGGCCCCGCTGGCATCTCACACTCCACACTGAATAGGGAGAGTAGCTAGGAAGCTGGTTTTTTTGTTTGTTTGTTTTGTTTTGTTTTTAAGGTTTATTTATGTATTTGAGAGAGAGAGAGAGAGAGAGAGAGCAAGAAGAGGGAGATAGGCCGACTACCCACTGAGCTGGGAGCCTGACATGGGGCTTGATCCCAGGATCCTGAGATAATGACTTGAGCCAAAATCAAGTCAGACGCCTAACCAACTGAACTACCCCATGGTGGTGCCCCATGGAAGCTGTTTTACTAATCCAAATGAGAGTTTGAGAATCTGAATTAAGTGGTAGCAGGAGATAGCATGAAGATACTGGATTTGAGATACATTTTTTTTAAGTAAATCTTTGAAATCTGGTGGCTGACTAGAGGTTTGGGGAGGACAGTAACCATGGATGACATCTACATTTCCAAGTTAGGAATCTGAGGGGATGAGAAGTCTTAGCAAAAGTGGAAGTTTTAGGTGACAAAACAATTTTTGAAAAGAAGGTCCATTTTAGACATAGTAAATCTGCAAATCCTAAAGGACATTGAGGTAGATATACTTGCAGTTGGCTGTTGGGTTTGGATTTGGGGAAATAGGTTAGGGTTACATTTTAATATTTGTCTTCAAGTGTCAATTTTTTGCTGTCTAGAGTTTGTTAGAGGAAGTTTCTGGGCATTCTTTCACCTTTAAAATGAGGAGATTGTGTCCAATAATCTCAAGTTTTTGTGTGTTTTTTTTTTTTGTAAGTTCCAATTCTAATATTTTACTTGATCTACTTACACATGTTCTGTGGTTCTGTGTTCTGTGTTCTCTCCTTCTGTCATTCTCTTTGCCTGAAATCTACTTTCTTCCCTTTTCCAAATATCAGTTCATTAGTCAGCCTTCAAGGTGTGCTAAATTGCCTCTCCTTAGTATTTCTGGTCAGAATCATGTAATCTCTCCTCTGTTTCCCAAGCAATATTCCCCAAACAAGTGGAATTAACCTGACCCTGTAGTAGTTTTTTCGTAAGTCTTAAGAGTTTACAAAATCCTAATTAGTTCACTTCAGTAAAGATTTTGTAGTTTGGTTTAATCATGGAAAAACTGAGTTCAGTTTCCACACATTAGCACCTGCAATAAAAGGGCACAAATAAATATTTCAACATTTTATTCAAAGCAAAAGACAAGGTTCATGAACCCAGTTTCCATTCTGTCACTGAACAGGATAGGTAGTGCTATGGAATTTGTGAGTACTTCTCATTGCAGTGGTGATTGGGGATGTAAGGAAAGGATTGAATTTTCTTTCATATTGAGATTTTAATCATCACCAATTTAAAGTTACTTTGGAAGAAACTGTGACAGATTTTTGAGATTTAGTATATTTTGTTGCTGAGCCTTGCTGAGTTGCTTTTTCCCCATCAATGACTTTGGCATTAAAGAGTTCTAAGAAACTCAAAACTGTGGCCCTCCCAGTGAGTCACTTGTGTATGTCACAAAGCTACGTGAACACATTTAACTGAATTCCAACTGAAGAAAAAAATTCACAAAAAGTGTCACTGATGCATTAAAAAGAAGTGCAGGCATTCAAAATCAAATTCAACATATGTATTAAGTTAAAGCAAATAAAAATGAACTCATTCCGCCATTATGAATTGTCCTGCACTAACTAGAGTTACAAAAGGAGGTGAGTTACAGAGATATTATATAGACACAAAGTCAAAATCTGCAAAGAGATTCATACATTTTATTGCTTTAAATAGTATTTCATATCTCTGTGATTGAAATGTAGACCTCAGAGTGTGCGTGAAATGTGTTTTTTTGTTTTGTTTTGTTTTGTTTTGTTTTGTTTTGTTTTCCCCCTGTACATTTGGATCCATTTTGGGAAGAAAAGGCAGAAGGCTTTCCTTCAAATATCCCAAAGGCAAGTATGTAAAGTGCAGTTTTCTGAGAATTTCAGTAATCCAATGCTTCTATTGGTCTAAAAATCTATCCTTTATAAACTTTTGTAAACTAAGCTAAAGTGCCACCCCAGTGATTTAAAATTGCACGAAAATAAGCAAAGACCTTAGGGAATATCAACTCTATTGCTTGCTTTTTTAAATACCACTTTTCTCACTGAATGTTTTCTCAACAACAGTCCATATCTAGTATATGTCTCTAGCCACACAACTTTATATTAATAGTGTCAATATACTCTTTTTTAAAGGAAGTACACTTTAATTGCTAGCAGACTATACTTCATTAAAACATCAAATGTGAGTAGGAACTACAATAAAATACTATGGCTTCATGGCCCCCTAATGAAAAACATCAGCCACTTGGATATCCCTTTGTTCATGCTTCTTTGGGACTTACAGTCTTTGGTGTGCAGAGCTTATGTTACACACCAGAACTGCCATGCTAGCTCTTAAAAGAGTATATACTTCTACTCCAGTTGGTAAATAGCACAGACCTTAGCCTTCTGAGTGTACTCTTACTACTTAGCTGCCCTAGCATCTCTGGTAATCCAACTTCCCAAAAGGGTAATATCTGTTGCAATTGGTAGCACCCACGCCATACTGGTTGTTAAATACTTCGAATGTCACTTTTTTGGTAATTATTGCTCTAATGTCGATATCTATTTCTTTTGCCAGACTGAGATCTCCATAAGAAATCAGTCTAGACTCCATTCATGTTTATATACTTCCAGTGTCTGAGATATAGAAGGGGATGTTTGTTACCTTGAATTGAATTCTTCTAAATTCTTTAAAACTAAGTGTTGAATCAATATTCAGGTTTCAGTTACTGTCTTAGCCCAGGTAGTCTAGAAAAAAGAAGGTGAGGCAAGGCTCACATGCTAATGCTCTATTAGGCACACAATTCTAGAGTAGCATAGGTGAAGGAAAGCATTTAAAAGATACTGCATTATCTTTCATCCCATAGCTTCACAAGAAAACTTGACCAGTTGGCTTGCACAGAACAGCTAGAGCCACTATGCCCCAGAACATTCCATGAGCAGGGAGGGAGGGCAAGGAATACTGTGTCCTTTTTTACATTTTATGTCTCTCATTGATCTTAGTTTTTTCCCCCGGGGGCATTAAATTGCACACTTCTGGATTGTGTGGCCAGGCCACTAAAGGCAGATGCTGGAGAAGCCAGAGCTCCCGTGAATTACCGTCAGGTAACACAGACTGTCAGAGCAGCTGCAGCTCCCACCAATGAGGAGCTTGATCAACGCCAGGCAGAAGCCCAGCCCTGACAAAAGCCTGACTCTTGAAATGAGTCTGAGATAACTACAGGTATTGGGAAATGAGGCAATAGCTGCAAAAGCCAAAGGGCTGTGATGTGAGCAAAGGGCCAAGTCCCAGGGGCTAAAGGACTCTGGATTGACACATAAATAAGAAGCAGTGCAGTTTCTAGGAAGCTTTTCGTTTTGAACAGTTAAACTTGGTCCCCTTACCGCACACCCTAACCCCTACTACCATTACCGGGAGTTGTGACCTTGCTAGAGGAAAAGCATACAGACAGACTTTACTTAGGCTTCAATTTTATCAGTCTGATAGGAGGAGAGATACTATCAGCCATTAGCTGGAGAAAAACCTTAAGAAGTTTATTGTTTTTCCAGTTTCTAGTGAATTTAATATTTCTAGTATGACATTATTTTGAAATAAATGCTGAGAAATATCACAACATATGACTATATATATATATATATATATATACACACACACACATATTTTCTGGTATTCTGGTATTGACTATCTTGAAAGTATATTTTAATAATTTTTGTTTTTTGTTTCCTAACTTTGAGTACAATTGACAGATAAAATTATATTTTTAAAGTGTATGATACGATGATTTGTCGTACATATGAATTGTAAATTCATATGTAATTACCACAATCAAGTTGATTAACACATTCATCACCTCAAATGGTTACTTTCACGTGTGTGTGTGTGTGTGTGTGTGAGCTGAGAAGACTTAAGATTTAAGATTCATTCTCAGCAAATTTCAAGTAGACAATACGGTATTATTAACTAGAGTCATCATGTATGTATCAGGTTCTCATAAAATTTTCATCTTATAACTGAAACTTTGTACCTTTTGACCAACTTGTCTGCATTTCCCCCACCCCCAGGCAACTGCCATGCTACTGTTTCTGTTGAGTTCAGCGTTTTTTTTTTTTTCTTGAAATTATATCTTCAAAGTAAAATATGGATGATGTGTTTTGGCAAAAACGCTTCTTGAATGCAGATAATTTGTAGTTTACCATATTTATCTTTTAGTTAAAGATATAGCAATACTGTGATATAATCTCTTCTGATGTAAAAGCAAAGAAGTCACCTGCCCCACTATCTATTTGTTGTAGAAAAGGCAAGCATGATTTTCAAGTGTTTCTTGCATCAGATAAGTCTTTGTTGAGAGCTTTCAGTTTCCAATCAGCTGTCCAAAGACTCTGATTTCATCTTCTGTTATGGGTACAGATTTACCAGTTTTCAAGAGTTTACTTGCATAGATTTAAATGAAAAATTAAGTGTTCTTTGGCTTTGCATTCTAATCAAGTGTCATCTTTGTCTTCCCTTTGGGCAGGCAATCAACTTAGTTTTACTTCAAGGTGACACACGTGCTTAGACAGCTCCAGAAAACATTCAATTTGCATATGAGAAAAGGTTTGGCCAAAACAATGAAAGATACCTAAGGTTATTTTCAATTAGAATTTAATGACACTGACATATTTAGAATTGTTCCCCTGTGTCTAGTAAAACATCCAATTCCATCAAATGTTTGATTTTATTGTATGACTTATCTTAAGTTTTTTTCCTTTAAGCTTCTTCTTGACTAAATTAATTAATAATAAACTCCGGTATCAAATATCCTTCCTTGCCTAATAAAACTCAATTATTTTTTGACATTATATGTCATGAAATTAGTCATTTTAATAAACTGTACAAAACAAACTTTTACTGGCATTTGATTTTGGATTGCCCATTAACTAATAATCCCTGGGCTCAAGTATTAACAAATGAAGATATATTTTGTAGAACTACATAATAAAAGAGTAAGCATAAAATTTTCATATAATGTAAATGAAGATATCAAATGCATGTCTTGGAACCATTATCTTCCATGCGTGATTTTATAGAATCACATACATATACTTTAAGATAATAAACCAATGTGATAAGTTTATTTTAAAATGTTTGTGTCTTTCATGGTAATTCACTCATCTATTCTGCCTTTCACTTTTCTGTCCCTTGTACTATGAAGTCCTCCAGATGGCAAAGACTTGTATTAAATTTCTCCGCATGATCCCCACATAGCACTGTGAGCAAGAAGGTACTTAATAAGTAGTTTTGACATTAAAATAGATAGACATAAAACCAGCCAAATATTAGTTGCACTATTTTACTCTACCCAAACAATTTGATTTTTTTTCCCCAATTAGGCCTTTTTTTTTAGATTTTATTTATTTATTTGACAGAGAGACACAGCGAGAACAGGAGCACAGGCAGGGGGAGTGGGAGAGGGAGAAGCAGGCTTCCCACGGAGCAGGGAGCTTGATGCGGGGCTCAGTGATCATGACCTGAGCTGAAGACAGACACTTAATGACTGAGCCACCCAGGTACCCTCCAATTAGATCTTTCATGAAACACCTCTCGTTGTGCCAGACCATGTAAAAAAACAATGCTGCTTAGTACCAACTTCTCAAATATGATTGTGAATGAGAATCTTACCATAGTACCTAAGAAAAAAAAGGTACTTTGTTTCTCACATATGAAAGCCGATGATTTGTTTCATTGATTGTTTTCTTTGGTTTCAATCTATCTTAATCTTTCTCAGAGCTAGTATGGGAAAGGCAACATCTCTAGACTGAGTTTCTTTTAATTTATCTCATTATAATGTTGGGTAAATGGGACAGCAATCAGGGAAGAAATGTGCATTTCAGATTTTTTGTCATATAAGTTAATTAATTTTAAATAATGTTTCCATACTGCAGTATGAAAAACACTGTTCATAGTATACCAATAAACAAAACCAAAAACTTGAGTACTAGGCAGAAATTCAATAGCTCTGCTCTATTTTGTCTGTATCCTAAATATAGTTGGACAATGGAAAGAGTAATAGAAAATGGGATTGTTTCGAATGATAAAAGTTTTCAAATAGAAAACAAACACATCTTAATGAAAATAGTCATTTGGAGCAAGTGGACACTTTAAGTATAACACAGGAATCTAGAAAAACTCTGTATGGAAGATTGGAAACTAATTCTATTATCAATCATTATTTTTTTCTTATATTTTTGTACTTGAACTACGTGGAAATCCTGTTTCACCAGAAAATTGACTGTTAAACAATGTGAAGTGTGGTTATGTGTTGGACCTTTGACTCAGTAACCAAATTCCTAGAATAAGACCAGTATTTAAGTATGTAAATTTCCTAGGTTTTACATTTCTCTCGTATTCAAAGACAGGCTTAAGAGAGTTCACTATTTCATAAGATGCCAATCTCCCATATTATTCTTCCAACCTGCTTACAGTTGACTAAGTAAGGTATCAGCTTGAGATCTTGGGGTACACCAGGGCATGGACAGTATATATTAATGACAAGAGAGTCTTGACTTTTAAAATTATAAAATCTGGGCATGGTATTATATCAACTTACCTAAATCATGAAGTGATTCATAAATATAGCTACATAATTTTGTGTAATATCGAGTAGTCATTGGTTTAATATTATTTAATAGACTTAGTATTTTTTATCTTAAAAAATAGACCTTAGTAATATTCTTTAATAGATGAACTGCTTGAAAATGCTTTTTTATTTCAGGATTTTTCTATCCCCCTTGTTGTCTGACAGAAACTATGTGGAGAGAATTTTCAACAGTAGCAAAGTATAATATGTAATTTGTGTTTTCATTTGATGGTGAATTCTGGGGTCAGAGAAAGCAAGAGATTAATGGCTCTGAGGCAGATTTTACATCTGTTCTGGAATTGTAGTCTCTCAGTCAGGGCTTCATTTCTGCAACCTCCTGGATGTGCAAAGTTGAGTTGGTTTGCTCATCATCTGAGCAAATCTGTTGGATTGCTCTTGTTACTGAGATTTATCATGGCCAAAGGTCATTAAGCATCTCTGTAACAAATTCCCTAAGGAATAGTCTGCTATTTATACCTGGCCTCTCAGAGGCCCTAGTTAAGCTTGCAAATATCCTTCAAGTTATCATGGCTCTGGAATATGATTGGGGGAATAAAGCATGACATCTCAGTGTTACTGAACTCACTCATGTAATTCCTGAACTACACCATGCCTTCCTGGTTCTTTTCTGTGTCTCTAGAAGTCTTTTTTCTTTGCCTGCAGTAAATTTGCTCCTTCTAGGCTATTGTTTAAAGCTTCAGACACTTCTTATGCATTATGAAATAAATTTTAAGAAGCCTTTTGGCATATTGTAAAGAATTTATTAAATGTTACTGAAAACCGTGTAGTCAGGAATATAGCAGCAGGGCATAGTGTCATATTAGAGCTTTCTGTCTATTTCACATGACTCTATTCATCTTTTCTGGAAAAAAACATCCTCTGAGGTTGATTGTAATCACACAGACAATCTTTAAAGGGGTATAAACTCCACCAACGTCCCTTTTTATTTTACTGTGTCAAAAAACAAAGTTTCCTTTTTTTTCTTTTATCAGCAGTTCAACGTTTCTCTCCACAATGAAACAGAATACATTTTAAATGTCAAACTTGTCTTCAGATGGATCTTCACAGATGCTGTTTTAAAAGTTACTATTCCCATATCCAGATTTAGCTCTCATGAAATCAGTTCCAAATTACACATTTGTTTATGTGTATATATGTATATTCTTTTCTCTTTTGTGGTGAAATTAGACAGTGACAGTAGAACTCTGCAAAAGCTCATGAGTTTTGATGTATTCAAATTAACGTTTATTTTTCTTTTTTAGCATCAACTGTTGAATAGTTTTCCACAATATATCTTATATTCACTGGTTTGGTGCCACATCTTATTTGTCATTAAAGTAGTTTGCAATTTTTGTGATATTCTCACAAAATGTCCTTCTCTAAAACCAGATCTTAATGCATTTCTTAAAAAGCATTCTCTTTTTTAAAGATTTTATTTTATTTATTTGACAGAGAGAGACACAGTGAGAGAGGGAACACAAGCAGGGGGAGTGGGAGAGGGAGAAGCAGGCCTCCCGCCGAGAAGGGAGCCCAATGTGGGGCTCGATCCCAGGACCCTGGGACCATGTCCTGAGCCTAAGGCAGATGCTTAATGAATGAGCCACCCAGGCGCTCCTCTAAAAAGCATTCTTACACATTTTGTGTGAAAACAATGTTAAGAGTGTTCAGTGTTGGTACGTAAGTGTTTGTTTTTCATTAGTATATAGAAAGTATCTTCTTTATTTTGACTCTCTTCATTTCTTCTTTCTTTTTTTAAATTTTTATTGTTATGTTAATCACCATATATTACATCATTTGTTTTTGATGTAGTGTTCCATGATTCATTGTTTGTTCATAACACCCAGTGCTCCATGCAGAATGTGCCCTCTTTAATACCCATCACCAGGCTAACCCATCCCCCTACCCTCCTCCCCTCTAGAACCCTCAGTTTGTTTTTCAGAGTCCATCATCTCTCATGGTTTGTCTCCCCCTCTGACTTACTCCCCTTCATTCTTCCTCTCCTGCTATCTTCTTCTTTTTCTTTTTTCTTAAAATATGTTGCGTTATTTGTTTCAGAAGTACAGATCTGTGATTCAACAGTCTTGTACAATTCACAGCGCTCACCATAGCACTTACCCTCCCCAATGCCTATCACCCCGCCACCCCATCCCTCCCACCCCCAACCACTCCAGTAACACTCAGTTTGTTCCTGAGATTAAGAATTCCTCATATCAGTGAGGTAATATGTTACATGTCTTTCTCTGATTGACTTATTTCACTAAGCATAACACCCTCTAGTTCCATCCACGTCGTTGCAAATGGCAAGATCTCATTCCTTTTGATGGCTGCATAATATTCCATTGTGTATATATACCACTTCTTCTTTATCCATTCAGCTGTCGATGGGCATCTTGGCTCTTTCCACAGTTTGGCTATTGTGGACATTGCTGCTATAAACATTGGGGTGCACGTACCCCTTCGGGTCCCTACATTTGTATCTTTGGGGTAAATACCCAGTAGTGCAATTGCTGGATCGAATGGTAGCTCTAATTTAACTGTTTGAGGAACCTCCATACTGTTTTCCAGAGTGGTTGCACCAGCTTGCATTCCCACCAACAGTGTAGGAGGGTTCCCCTTTCTCCACATCCCCGCCAACATCTGTCATTCCCTGATTTGTTAATTTTGGCCATTCTGACTGGTGTGAGGTGGTATCTCATTGAGGTTTTGATTTGGATTTCCCTGATGCCGAGCGATGTTGAGCACTTTTTCATGTGCCTGTTGGCCATTTGGATGTCTTCTTTGGAGAAATGTCTGTTCATGTCTTCTGCCCATTTCTTGATTGGATTATTTGTTCTTTGGGTGTTGAGTTTGATGAGTTCTTTATAGATTTTGGATACTAGCCCTTTATCTGATGTGTCATTTGCAAATATTTTCTCCCATTCTGTGGGTTGTCTTTTGGTTTTGTGGACTGTTTCTTTTGCTGTGCAAAAGCTTTTTATCTTGATGAAATCCCAATAGTTCATTTTTGTCCTGCCTTCCTGTGCCTTTGGCAATGTTTCTAAGAAGAAGTTGCTGTGGCTGAGGTCGAAGAGGTTGCTACCTGTGTTCTCCTTTAGGATTTTGAGGGACTCCTGTCTCACATTTAGGTCTTTCAACCATTTGGAGTCTATTTTTGTGTGTGGTGTAAGGAAATGGTCCAGTTTCATTCTTCTGCATGTGGCTGTCCAATTATGTCAACACCATTTCTTGAAGAGACTGTCTTTTTGCCATTGGACATTCTTTCCTGCTTTGTCAAAGATAAGTTGACCCTAGAGTTGAGGGTCCATTTCTGGGCTCTCGATTCTGTTCCATTGATCTGTGTGTCTGTTTTTGTGCCAGTACCATACTGTCTTGTTGATGACAGCTTTGTAATAGAACTTGAAGTCCGGAATTGTGATGCCGCCAGCTTTGCTTTTCTTTTTCAGTATTCCTCTGGCTATTCGGGGTCTCTTCTGGTTCCATACAAATTTTAGGATTATTTGTTCCATTTCTTTGAAAAAAGGGGATGGTATTTTGATGGGGATTGCATTGAATGTGTAGATTGCTCTAGGTAGCATTGACATCTTCACAATGTTGATTCTCCCAATCCATGAGCATGGAACGTTTTTCCATTTCTTTGTGTCTTCTTCAATTTCTTTCCTGAGTATTTTATAGTTTTCTGAGTACAGATCCTTTGCCTCTTTGGTTAAATTTATTCCTAGGTATCTAATGGTTTTGGGTGCAATTGTAAATGGGATCGACTCCTTGATTTGTCTCTCTTCTGTCTTGTTGTTGGTGTGTAGGAATGCCACTGATTTCTGTGCATTAATTTTATATCCTGCTACTTTACTGAATTCCTGTATGAGTTCTAGCAGTTTTGGGGTGGAGTCTTTTGGGTTTTCCACATACAGTCATATCATCTGCAAAGAGTGAGAGTTTGACTTCCTCTTTGCCGATTTGGATGCCTTTGATTTCTTTTTGTTGTCTGATTGCTGTGGCTAGGACTTCTAATACTATGTTGAATAGCAGTGGTGAGAGTGGACATCCCTGCCATGTTCCTGACCTTAGGGGAAAAGCTCTCAGCCTTTCCCCATTGAGAATGATATTCGCTGTAGGTTTTTCATAGATGGCTTTTATGATATTGAGGTATGTACCCTCTATCCATATACTCTGAAGAGTTTTGATCAAGAAAGGATGCTGTACTTTGTCAAATGCTTTTTCTGCATCTATTGAGAGGATCATATGATTCTTGTTCTTTCTTTTGTTAATGTGTTGTATCACGTTGATTGATTTGCGGATGTTGAACCAGCCTTGCAGCCCAGGGATAAATCCCACTTGGTCGTGGTGAATAATCCTTTTAATGTACTGTTGGATCCTATTGGCTAGTATTTTGGTGAGAATTTTTGCATCCATGTTCATCAAGGATATTGGTCTGTAATTCTCCTTTTTGATGGGGTCTTGTCTGGTTTTGGGATCAAGGTAATGGTGGCCTCATAAAATGAATTTGGAAATTTTCCTTCCATTTCAATTTTTTGGAAGAGTTTCAGGAGAATAGGTATTAATTCTTCTTTAAATGTCTGATAGAATTCCCCTGGGAAGCCATCTGTCCCTGGGCTTTTGTTTCTTGGGAGATTTTTGATGACTACTTCAATTTCCTTAGTGGTTATAGGTCTGTTCAGGTATTCTATTTCTTCCTGGTTCAGTTTTGGTAGTTGATACATCTCTGGGAATGCACCCATTTCTTCTAGGTTATCTAATTTGCTGGCATAGAGTTGCTCATAATATGTTCTTATAATTGTTTGTATTTCTTTGGTGTTGGTTGTGATCTCTCCTCTTTCATTCATGATTTTGTTGATTTGGGTCATTTCTCTTTTCTTTTTGATCAGTCTGGCCAGGGTTTTATCAATCTTGTTAATTCTTTCAAAGAACCAGCTCCTAGTTTCGTTGATCTGTTCTACTGTTCTTTTGGTTTCTAGTTCATTGATTTCTGCTCTGATCTTTATGATTTCTCTTCTCCTGCTGGGTTTAGGCTTTATTTGCTGTTCTTTCTCCAGCTCCTTTAGGTGTAGGGTTAGGTTGTGTATTTGAGACCTTTCTTGTTTCTTGAGAAAGGCTTGTATTGCTATACACTTTCCTCTCAGGACTGCCTTTGCTGTATCCCAAAGATTTTGGACAGTTGTGTTTTCATTTTCATTGGTTTCCATGAATTTTTTTAATTCTTCTTTAATTTCCTGGTTGACCCATTCATTCTTTAGTAGGATGCTCTTTAGCCTCCATGTGTTTGAGTTCTTTCCGACTTTCCTCTTGTGGTTGAGTTCTAGTTTCAAAGCATTGTGGTCTGAAAATATGCAGGGAATGATCCCAATCTTTTGGTACCGGTTGAGACCTGATTTGTGACCTAGGATGTGATCAATTCTGGAGAATGTTCCATGGGCACTCGAGAAGAATGTGTATTCCGTTGCTTTGGGATCGAATGTTCTGAATATTAGTTTAAGGTATAAAATTTAGTGACTGATCACTTCCATACAATACCCAGTGCTCATCCCAACAAGTGCCCTCCTTAATCCCCATAACCTATTTAGCCCATCCCCCCACTCACCTCCTATCCAGTAACCCTCAGTTTGTTTTGTATAGTTAAGAGTCTGTTTTCTGGTTTGCCTCTCTTTTTTTACCTTCCTACATTCATCTGTTTCGTTTCTTAAATTCCACATATGAGTGAAATCCTATAGTATTTATCTTTCTCTGACTTATTTCACTTAGCATAATACACTCTAGCTACATCCACTTCATTGTAAATGGCAGGACTTCATTCTTTGTATGGCTGAGTAATATTCCATTGTATATATACACACCACTTCTTCTTTATCTTTATCCACCACTTCATCAGTAGGTGGATATTTGGGCTCTTCCATTTGGCTACTGTTGATAATGTTGCTATAAACATCAGGATTCATGTATCCCTTCGAATCAGTATTTATGTATTCTTTGGTTAAATACCTACTAGTACAATTGCTGGGTCGTAGGGTAGCTCTATTTTTAACTTTTTGAAGAACCTCCACACTGTTTTACAGAGTGGCTGCTCCAGTTTGCATTCCCACCGACAACCTGAAAGGGTTTCCTTTTCTCTGCATCCTCGCCAACACCTGTTGTTTCCTGTGTCATTACTTTTAGCCATTCTGACAGTTGTGGGTGACATCTCATTTTAGTTTTGAACTTTAGTCACTTTTTAATACTAAACAAGTAATACACATTCTTCTAACAATATCCTGTGCTTATTTATTTATTTTTCCTATGAAGGTAAAAATAATTCCAGTCAAAATTTCTAACTTCATCTACAACCTTTCTCTGTAATAAGTGCCTGAACCATATAATTTAGAACAATTTTTGGGGAGTAATTAAATCATTAGTCTTTGCATATGTGCACTTTTCTACTGGCTATTGATTAGAATTACATATTGAAATAAAGTATAAAAGTTTTCACAGACCTGAAAAGTAGAATCCTCATTTCATTTTTTAAAATAGGCTTTTTTAAAGTTTTGTAATAGTTTTAGATTTACAGAAAAATTATGAACATAATACAGACTTTCCATGTACTCTACCCAGTTTCCCCTGTTATTATCTTGCATTAGTATGGTATATTTGTTGCAACTAATGAACCAATACTAATTCATTAAAATTAACTAAAGTCTGTACTTTTTTTAGACTTTCTTCATTTTTACTTAATGTCATTCTTTCAGCATCCCATTAAGGATACATTACATTTAATCCTCATGTCTCTTGAGGTTCCTCTTGGCTGTGACAGTTTCTCAAACTTGCCTTGTTTGAACATCTTGACAGTTTGAGGATTATTGGTCAGGTTTTATGTAGAATGTTTCTCAAATGAGCTTTTTCTGATAATTTTTCTGATTTTTGGACTGGGGTTATAGGTTTTGGGGAAGAAGACCCCCAGACGTAAAGTACCATTTTCATTATATTCGTTCTTCTTGAGAGATTTGTCTAATCTTCTCCATTTATTTCTTTATTCCATCATTTATTGATATCAATATGAACTCATGGATATTTATCTTATGCTTTAGGTTACAATCTGATACCACTTTATTTTCTTTTCAGATAGTTCCAGCTTCAGCTCCTGTGTTTCTTTGGCATATATCCCTAATTGTGTTTGGTTTTTTGTTTTGTTTTGTTTCTCAGCCTTTCCTTACTTTCTGGCACTATGAATTGCTCCAGGCTTATCTTGTATATTTCCTGTCCCAATCCTGGAATCAGCCATTTATCCAAGCGGTCCTTGTTCCTTTTATTGGAAAATAGTATTAGAAACCAAAATCTGGTCACTAGGTATATTCAGTGCTACTGGAGTGTCATTGCTTCTAGGCCTTCTCAACTGACAGAGCAAGGAGATGTATGTATGTATACTAACACATGTATATACACATACTTATAAATATTTCTATATGTAGTCCTATGTATATATTCTAAACGTGAGTTCATACTGATGTGTCCAACTCAAATCATCCTGATGTCTCCATCTCTAATGCCACACGGCATGTGTCTTCTCCCCTTGCTTATCTATAACCTTCCACTCCAATACTGAGAAACCTGGCCCTTATTATCTGCCAACCACTTATTTAATTGTTCAGTTCCAGTATATGTGTACAGCTGTTTCACAGTTGTGAATCCATACCTTCATAGGTAACAATTTTATGAACTAGAGCACAATGCCTATGTATAATATTTTTTGGTTCAGTCTTACAGACCTCACTTAATTCTAAACTTACTTAGGTCAGCACATTTCTCTCACACTCTTCAGGGTGATAGTTCCCTTCGTTTGTAGTATACCTGGATTGTATTTTTCACTGCCATCTTGGGATCCCCCAGCCTCTTAAATGATATGGCCTAATTTGCATACATTTCAAGGTTCATGATTTGTGCTTTGAAGTTCTGTAGATGTTCACAAATGTATAGTCTAAGGTATCCACCATTACAGTATCATACAGAATAGTTTCACTGCCTTACCATGGGTCATTTTACTATTGATATGGTTTTGCCCTTTCTAGAATGTTATATAATTGGAATCATACATAAAGTAACCCTTTTCAGACTGGCTTGTTTAATATAGCAATATGTGTTTAAGATTTATCCATGCCTTTTTTTAATTACTTAAGAGCTCATTCCTTTTTATTTCTCAATAAAATAAATTTCTGAATAAAATACCATTATAAGGATGCATCACAATTTGTTCACTTATTGAGGGATATATTGGCTGCTCTCAGTTTTGGCAATTATGAATAAAGCTACTATAAACATTTATGTACAAGTTTCAGTGGAAACATAAGTTCTTAAATCAATTGAGTAGAAAGCTACAGGGGCAATTGCTGGGTTGTATGGTAGACTATGTTTACCTTTGTAAGAAACGACCAAATTGTCTTCCAAGTGGCTGTTCTGTTTTGCATTCCCACCAGCAATGTATGAGAGTTCTTGTTGCTTTGTATTCTTGCTGGCATTTGGTGTTTTCAGTTTGTTGGGTTTGAGCCATTCTAACAGGTGTATAGTGGTATCTCATTCTTTTTATTTGCAATTCCCTAATGACATGATGGTGAACATCTTTCCTATGCTTATTTGCCATTTGTGTATCTTCTTGGGGAGGTGTCTGTTCAGATTGTCATTTTTTACTTGGTTGTTTGTTTTCTTATTGTTGAGTTTTAAGAGCTCTTTGTATATTTTGGATACAAGTTCTTTATCTGATATGCAGTTTTAAAATATTTTCTCCCAGTCTGTGGCCTTTTTCTTCTCTTAAGAGTCTTTCACAGATAGAAATTTATAATTTTAACAAATTCTAACATCATTTTTTTCTTTCACAGATCATGATTTTAGCGTTGTGTCTAATACTTTATCACTGAACCCAGAGTTACCCACATTTTCTCCTTTGTTTTCTTTCAGAAGTTTTGCATTTAAATTTGGTCTGTGATTAATTTTGAGTTAATTTTGGTGGAAGGTGTAAGGTTCTGTGTCTAGATTTGGTTTTTTACATGTGGGTGTCCGGAAACAGAACCATTCACTGAAAAGACTTATCTTTTCTCCATTGAATTACCTTTGCTCTTTTTCAAAGATGAGTTGCCTATAATTGTGAGTCTGTTTTTGGACTGTCTATTCTGTTCCATTGTTTTATGTGCTTTTTGCTTTTGCCAATATCACAGTGACTTGATTAGTGTAACGATAGTAAATATTAAAGCTTATAGTCTGAGTCTTTCAGCTTTGTTCTTCACTATTGTGTTGGCTATTCTATGTATTTTGCCTTTCTATATAAACTTCAGAGTAGTTTGTCAATATCTATAAAATTGCTTGCTGGGATTTTGATGGGTTTGTGTTCTGGTCTTAACAATATTGAGTCTTCCAGAATATGTCTGCATTAATTTAGATTTTCTCTGATTTTTAAAATCAAAATATTGTAGCTTTCCATATAGGCCCTGTAGCTATTTTGTTAGATTTATATCTAAATATTTTTTTTGGAGCTATTGTAATTAATTTCAAATTTCAATTGTTCATTGATAGTATATAGGCATACAGGTATATAGGAAAGTGATTGAATTTTGTATATTAACCTTTCATCTTGAAAATATTTCTTCCAATTTATTATCTCTTTTTTCTCCTTCTGTTATTCCAATTATGCACGTGTTCCATATTTTGAAACAGTCCCACTGTTCTTGGATATTCTGCTCTTTTTTTCTTCCTTTTTTTTATCTTTTTTCTCTTTGCATTTGAGTTAGAAGTTTCTGTTGTTCTATCTGAAAGTTCGACGAACTTTACTTGGGCATGTTCAGTCTACTAATGAACCCATCAAAACATTCTTTATTTCTGTTGCAGTGTTTTTATTTCTACCATGTCCATTTGATTCTTTCTTAGAGTTCTTATCTCTCTGCCTGTGTTATCCATCTATTCTTACATATTGTCTACTTTCTTTCAATTACAACCCTTAATATATTAATTTTGAATATTGTAAATTCCCTATCTGATAATTCCAATATCTGTGTCACATCTGACTCTGCTTCTGATGCTTTTTATGTGTCTTTAGACTGTTTTTTTCTTGCTTTAATATGCTTTCAAATTTTTTTGTTGAAAGCCACATATGGTATATTAGGCAATGGAAACTGAAATAAATGCAGCTTTCTTGAGCATTTCTGTTATCCTGACTAGAAATTGAGCTCTATTTAATGTTTGTTATAGCTATCAGATACTGCAGATTCTCCTAGCATCTATGTGTTTGTCCTGTTGACTTTTAAAGATTTTATTTATTTATTTGACAGAGAGAGACACAGCGAGAGAGGGAACACAAGCAGGGGGAGTGGGAGAGGGAGAAGCAGGCTTCCCGCGGAGCAGGGAGCCCAATGCAGAGCTCGATCCCAGGACCCTGGGATCATGACCTGAGCCGAAGGCAGACGCTTAACAACTGAGCCACTCAGGCGCCCCACATTCAATTTTTTCATCTGTAATCTGTTGTTATTATCCTGAAGCCCTGTTGGTATGATGGTAAGGCACAATAGATGAGAAGTGTACTATAATTTTATGATTAAATCTAAGTCTTTTAATGGCCTGTGTTCCTGGGCTGTGGCCTTCACATGTGTTTCTTTGCTTTCCTCCCCACCGTAGGTGAGGTAGGAAGGCTATAAAGGCTTGGCGTGGGAGAAATGCCCTTCATTCAAGTAGGTTAATATGACTCTGCTAAGATATTTCCCTTGAGTAAGTCTTCATTATGGGAGTGCTCTAGGGGCATTTCATCATGGTTCCTCTTCCCTTTTCCCTGCCAGTGCCACAGTGGTATCTTTCTCAGCTATTTATCATGAGATCTAGGTAGGTTTCCCGGTAGTAAAACTCAGCAAAGTGTGGGGACTTCATTAAGAATGCAGCCTCCAGGAAGTTCTTATTCTCAAGATAGTCCACATTGTGCCTCCAATAATACATTGGAATTCCTGTATGTCACCACCAGTTTATGGTTTCAGCAGCTTCTCTTCATGTATTCTGAAATTGGCCATGATTCTCTGTATTCACCTGTCTCTACATATTTTGGAGTGGAGGTTTGTTCTACAATCTCATTCTCTGATGGTTCCAAGAAAACTAATTGATTTTCAGTTTGTTCAGTTTTATCTTTTTATAAGGATGGGAGTGATGATTTTCAAACTCTACATGTCAGAACCTAAACTAGAAAACTTCTCTTTGCAATGCCTTACCAGAGGAGGCAATGAGAATCCTACTTCCTTTTATGCCATTTATTTACTCACCACCAGGCCTCTTTACAAGGCTAGAGTAACTTATAAGACTTCCCAGAAGGGTTGATGCCTCTAAAAGTAAATTGTAAGGTAGAGAGGGAAATTATTAAAAATACATATATACATTTTTATATATATCTAATATATATTTTTTATATATATCTAGATATCTTTTCTATAGTTCAAGCAAAAAGCACTTAAGAACGGGACGCCTGAGTGGCTCAGTAGGTCAAGCATCTGCCTTTGGCTCAGGTCATGATCCTGAAGTCCAGGGATCAAGCCCCACAGTGGGGCTCACTGCTCAGCAGGGAGTCTGCTTCTCCCTCTCTCTCTGACCCTCCCCCATTCATGCTCTCTCTCTCTCTCACTCACTCTCGCTCTCAAATAAATAAAAAATCTTTTAAAAAAAGCACTTAAGAATTTAAACCTTCACTATGAGTTGCCTTATGGTGTTCCCATTGCCTAACTTTACTCAAAGAAGAGCTCTTCTTTATTTTACTCATTTTATCATCAGCAGTTGTTTATTGGGCTCTATGTCAGTTAGAGTTTCACACCCTACAATACAACTATGAACACTCACTTTGAGAAACTTCACATCCAACTCATAGAAATCAGAAGGTCCTCAGGACACATCTTCATTTTGTTGCTGGGTAAACTGGGGAGACCCCAGACCCTGAAGTTTCTTGGTCTTGTCACGAAAAAGAATTCAAGGACAGACATGCAATACAGGAGGTGAACAACAAGCGTGGGAAAGTTTATTAAAGTGAAAGTACACTCTCAAGATGTGAGAGCAGGGAAGATCAAGAGAGAACTGCACCCTGGGGTTTGGGTTCTATCTTTTGTGGGCAGTTGCTAACAAGGGGGTGAAATATTCATTACTTGGGGCAGGGAAGCAGGATTTCATGCTTTTTCTTCCTAATTTGGTCAGGGGTTTCCTGTCATGGCATCCACCATCTTGGGCCTGTCCAGTTTGATCCAGCTACTTGTGGAGTGCTGCCAGGACAAGCCTGTGACTTTCCTGATAGCTGGCCATGACTTCCTCATTGCTGGCCTCCAGTTACCCTGCTAGAACCTAACTGCCTACTCTAACAATTTCATAGCAGTAAACTTAAATAGAGTTATTTTGTCTAAAGACTATCTGGTCTAAATACTTCCCAAATTCATCCTCAGTAGATAGTCTTTGGTGGTCTTTAGCACTCAAGCCCTCAAGAGCAACTCATAGTTGTATGTGAACACTTCAGAATATCCACACAGGGATCCAGGGTTGCAGTTGGTGTGCATTTTAGGCATGCATGTAATAGTTTTCTGAGTATCTAAGGAGTACTCTTGAAACACACACACACACACACACACACACACACACACACACACACACACACTACTCTAAGGAACAAACATTAATTCTCAGAGATATTGCAGTTCAATGAGGAAGGGAAACATATTCCCAACTGGCCCTTCCTTCCCTTATTTGTGAGTTATTTCTTTCATAATGGAGATTGACTTCATTATTATTCTGGGGGGTAGAAAGTGTTCAAAAGTTAAGACTTATATTTCTCTTTTTAAAATATTTTATTTATGTATTTTAGAGAGAGTGAGTGCAAGCAGGGAGAGGGGTGGAGGGAGAGGGAGAGAGAGAGAACCTCAAACAGACTCCACACTGAGCATGGACCCAACACGGGGCTTGATCTCCTGATCCGAGCCAAGAGTTGGATGTTTATCCAACTGAGCCACCCAGGTGCCCTGAGATTTATATTTCTTAATAACACTTAGCTAAAGAAATGTACAGAAAAATCTCTAAAATTTTCAATTGAAAAATCCTTTCAAATCCTTAGATAAGGACTATTCTCAAGTCTCAAGTTTGAGGATGGTTGTCTTATGAGATGGAGCCACTTCTCTCGGTTATATGTGCATGGTGAAGTGAGGGAGCATTTGGCGAAACCCTTAACTACGCCGGGTAGGATATGGTTGGCAAATTTTAGAAAGGAAATAGTTGAGAAGGTAGAGAAGCAAGGTAGAGGTAGGCAACTACATCTTTTTTTGTGTGTGTGTGCTGGGAAGATTAAATTACATTAGGCTTGGGGTACAATAAAGTATGTATAATAAGCTTCACTGGGAAAAATGAGCAAGGCTTTCTCTCTGCCAGACTATACAACTCCAGGAGCACGAATCACATGGTGTTTTATGTGAAAAGCATCCCTCGAAGCACAGCACCATTTGTAGGTGTTATGATGTGAATGACCCTCCTGGAGTTCCAAGCACAGCTAGTAGTAGCAGAAACCTTTGGAATAGTAATAATTTTAATGGTCATGTAAATTATTTGTAATTTTCTTTTCTTTGGAAATTCATCTAAAATAAACCTTTTCCTTCAGTTGATACTACGACAAGTGTCTTTTCTTAAAGTTTTCATAGTACTCATTGCACTGCTATCAAAAGTTCGTTTATTTGTCACTTTCCCCGACCAGCTCTATGCTCTGGATCTCTTTAATCCTTGTACCGATAGTTCTGAGCTCACTGTCTGGCACAAAGGAAGTATTCAGTAAATGGCTCCTGAATTAAAAGTAATTTATTCTCCATGAGATATACCCAATTGCCTTGCATTTTTTCTTCCTAATTTTAATTTGTTGTCAATTTAGTTCACAGAGGATGCACTGTGCTCCTATTTATTAAATTAAATATCTGCGTGAAGTAGCATATTAAAATTAAGCTTAGTTAAGTCTCGATTTCCTGTGGTCATTATATAAGTTGCTCATTGCTGCGCTTCACATTAGCCTGGTTTAATGGTTAGATAGCAATTAACATGAATGCTTAATGACCACTTTCCTATTCTGATATATTACTTTTGATACTTATAGTTTAAAGTGCTTTAGGGTTAATTATAAATGCTCACAATTTGCCTACCCTTCCGACTGATAGTACGTTCTTACACCTAAGAATACAATAAGTACTCCAGAACTGTGTAGGAAGAACGTTGGTCCACAAGGCTCAGGAGTTAACAGTATTAACCCTTCAGTTATCTCAAATCATCTAAACGATTTCTGAAATTTCTACATTATCATCACTGATGCAAAAAAGATATCTTTAAAATGAGACCTACAGTCTGAAGGTTTTGTAAAAACAGAAAAGCAGATACTGTTTTGAGAACTATCACCGTCTCTTACTCACAGGAATTCATGAGATGAGGCAATGGATCTCTTCTTTTCTTCCCTGTCTCTCCCTTTCAATTTGCCTATAGCCATGCTGCTTTTTTTAAGGCCATTTAAACTTTGTTTTCTTCCAGATAGAATTCTTTGCTTCTAAAGTAACTGGTAAAGTCAGTAGATGTTTATTATATAGACATCTTTTCTTGTTTTCATATATTCTTAATTCATGTAATAAAAAGCTAAAGTGAAACTCTGGAATTGGATTGCTTTTATGATTCTACACATTTAGCTTTCTTTGTTAATATTTCTATGAATATGTTCAAATTTAATTATAAGCTTTGCCATCTTCCGGACCCTAGCCATGTATAATTTTTTTTCTTTTTTTCCCACAACAGAGATTACAGTGTCTATGGTGAATATTCTGTGATGCTTATGAATATATTATTTAGGTCAAAACAAGATGTATTTTAATTTGTTGAAGTATTTAGCCTACTTGGTCATTCTAGAATTAGGATAATTGTTACATGTAAAAGAAAACTAGAATGCAGTTGACATGTTATTAGACAACTTCATCAAGTAGAGCCAAAATTTAATAGTTCTTGGCGTGATGTCTTGTTGATAGCAGTTCGACAAAACCGTTCAGGAAGATGATTTGCACAGGCTAACTTCAGGGAGGACGATGTAAGACCAAGAGGAGCAGGCTGTTGCTTTGGAATTGAGCAAATAATTTCACAAATCTAAAAATTAGAGAGTCAGAGAGATCTTAGTTACTTTTAGAAATTAAAATTCTCTGGAATGTTGCGCTGAATCCAACTCAAACAAAAAATGAAAGCGTAGCTCTTCCATGCCTACTTCAGTGCCCACAATAGAGTAGGGGGTCAATAAATACTTCAGGATTAACATTAACTGAATAAGGAGGAACATAACTACAACCACCACGGCCACAAAAGCGTGCTACAAATGAAATTAAACTGTCTTATTTAATCTCAAAGACTGAGTGGGAACTAAGAAGTTGGTTGCCTTTAAAAACATATCCCAGACTGTGTACTGATGATAATCATAATTTTGTGGGCCACTTTGTTATGCTTTTTATTCATGCATGAATTCAGCATTCTATTATAAATACTGAAGTGATATTTAATTATAGAGTTAATTTTTTTTTTTAAAAATGGCAAATGATTTACAAGTAGAACATTTGTTTATACTTGATTAAACTGTTTTGGTCATTATGTATCATTTCACTCCTTGCCTTTGAATAAAGATACTCATTTTCATTTACTCTTAGCACACTTCAAGAAATGTAATTAAAAGCTGATGAGTAACCAAGATACTGTGTACTGGGAATGTGGAAATATTTACTTTCTGTGGAGTGTGAATTAGTCGGTTATGCAGATTTTGTATAACATAGATAAGAATTTTCAATAAAATCTCAAGCAATTGAATGGTTGAACATTAATTGTTGCTCATTCAAGCAATTGTTTTCAAGCTCCCTTCACCATTTCCCTGTACCTCAAATGAATGATTCACTCAGATTGATAATCTTATTAAGAAATCCATTCCACTGAATATCTTAAACTTAATTTTTATGAAAGGTGTTTTTATTGAGGTATAATTGACATACAGTATTGTATTTGTTTCAGGTATACAACAGAATGATTTGATATTTGCATATAATGTGAAATGATCATAGGTCTGCTTTCCCCATCACCATATAAAGTTACACAGTATGCAAACAATATTATTGACTCTATTTACCATGCTGTACATTACATCTCCACGACTCACTTATTTTATGATTGGAAACTTGTACCTTCTGACTTCTTCTTGTCCACCCCTCAGCTCCCCTCCCCTCCAGCAACCACCAATCTGTTCTCTGCATTTATGAGCTTTGTTTTGAAAATTTGTTTGTTTTTTAGATTTGACATATAAGTGAATTCACACAGTGTTTGTCTTTGACTTATTTCATTTAGTGTAATGCCTTCGCAGTCCATCCATGTTGTCACAAATGGCAAAATTTCATTCTTTTTATGTCTGAGTAGTATTCCACTGTGCATATATACCACATTTTTTTTTATCTATTCATCCATTGATGGATACTTTGGTTGTTTCCATATCTTGACTAATGTGAATAATGCTTCAGTGAACACAGAGGTGCGTATATCTTTTCAAATTAGTGTTTTCATTTTCTTAAGATACTCAGAAGTAGAATTGCTAGATCATGTGCTGGTTCTATTTTAAGTTTTTGAGGAACTGTCATTCTGTTTTCATAGTGGGTGCACAAGTTTACATTCCCACCAGCAGCGCCCAAGGGTTCTCATTTCTCCACATCCTCACCAACACTTGTTATTTCTTGCCTTTTTGATAATAGCCATTCTGACAGGTATGAGGTGATATCTCATTGTAGTTTTGATTTGTATTTCCCTAATGGTTAATGATGTTGAGCATGTTTTCATGTGCCTGTTGGCCATCCATATGTCTTCTTGGGAGAAAGGTCTATTCAGATCCTCTGCTTATTTTTTAGTCATTTTGTTGTTGTTACTGTTATTGAGTTATATGAATTCTTTATATATTTTGGATATTAACCCCTGATTGTGTATATGATTTGCAAATATCTTCTTCTATTCAGTAAGTTGCTTTTTTATTTTGGTGGTGGTGTCCTTCATGGTGCAGCTTTTTATTTTGATGTGGTCCCAAATGTTTACTTTTGCTTTTGTTGCCATTGCCTTTGAAGTCAGATTCAAAAATATATCGCCAAAAATGATGTCATGAGCTTACTGCCTATGTTTTCTTCTAAGAGTTCTATGGTTTCAGGTCTTACACTCGATTCTTCAATCTATTTTGAGTTAATTTTGGTGTATAGGTATAAATACTGGTCCCATTTCATTCTTTATGTGTGGCTGTCAGTTTCCCATCACCATTTGTTGTACAGACTACCCTTTCTCCATTGTATATTCTTGTCCCATTTGTCATAAATTAATTGAGTATATGCATTGGCTTACTTCTGGGCTCTTTATTCTGTTCCATTGATTTATGTGTCTCAGAGAGAAACACAGTGAGAGAGGGAACACAAGCAGGGAGAGTGGGGGAGGGAGAAGCAGGCTGTTTTTATGCCAATACTGGGCTGTTTGATTACTGTAGCTTTGTAATAAAGTTTGAAAACAAGTAGCATGTTGCCTCTAGCTTTGTCCTTCTTTTTCAAGATTGTTTTGGTTATTTGGGATCCTTTGTGGTTCCATACACATTTTATTATTATTTGTTCAATTTCTATGAAAAAATGCCATTGGAATTTTGGGAGAGACTACATTGAATCTATAGATTTCTTCGGGTAACACGGACATTTTAACAACATTAATTCTTCCAATCCATGAGCATGGAATATTTTCCCATTTATTTGTGTTTTCTTCAGTTTCTTTCATCAGTTTCTCATAGTTTTCAGTGTACAGGTCTTTCACCTCCTTGGTTAAATTTATTCCTAGGTCATATTCTTTTTGATGCAGTTGTAAATGGGATAGTTTTCTTAATTTCTCTTTTTGATAGTTTGTTGTAAGTAGATAAAACAACAGATTTTTGTATATTAATTTTGTATGCTGCAACTTTGCTGAATTTTATTATTAGTTCTAAGACTTTTGGTTCAGTTTTTAGGGTTTTCTATATATAAAATCATCTCACCCACAAAAAGTGACAGTTTTACTTCTTTCTTTCTGATTTGGATGTCTTTTATTTCTTTGTCTTGCCTAATTGCTCTGGCTAGGATTTTCAATACTATGTTGAATAAAAATGGTAGGCATGGGCACCCTTGTCCTGTTCCTGATCTTAGAAGAAAAGCTAAAATCTTTTCATTATTGAGTATGATGTCAGCTGTGGGCTTGTTATATATGGCCTTTATTTTGTTGAGGTATATTTCCTCTATACATGTTTTGTTGAGAGTTTTTATCAAACATGAATATTGAACTTTTCTCAAATGCTGTTTCTGCATCTATTGAGATGATCATATATGATTTTTTAAAAATTTTTTATTATTATGTTAATCACCATACATTACACCATTAGTTTTTGATGTAGTGTTCCATGATTCATTGTTTGTACATAACACCCAGTGCTCCACGCAGAACGTGCCCTCTTTAATACCCATCACCAGGCTAACCCATCCCCCCACCCCCCTCCCCTCTAGAACCCTCAGTTTGTTTTTCAGAGTCCATTTTTATCCTTAATTTTGTTAATGTGGTGTAGCATGTTGGTTGATTTGTAGATGTCGAACCATCCTTGCATCCCTGGATAAATCCCACTTGATCATGATGTATGATCTTATTAATATGTTATTGAATTTGATTTGCCAATATTGTGTTGAGAATTTTTGCATCTGTGTTCATCAGGGATATGGGTCTATCATTGTATGTGTGTGGGGTGGGGCGGGTGTCCTTCTCCAGTTTTGGTAGCAGAGTAATGCTGGCCTTGTCAAATGAGTTTAGAAAGATTCCCTCCTCTTTGATTTTTTTGGAGAGTTTGAGAAGGATATGTATTAAATCTTTGAATGTTTGGTAAAATTCACTGGTGAGGCCATCTGGTCCTGGACTTTCGTTTGAGGGGAGGTTTTTGATTTAATCTCCTTGCTGGCAATTGTTCTATTCAGATTTTCTATTTCTTTATGATCTCATCTTAGAAGATTGTATGTTTCTAGGACGATGCCCATTTCTTCTAGGTTATCCAATTTGTTGGCATATAATTTTTCACAGTAGTCTCTTATGATCCTTTGTATTTTGGGGAGATTAGTTGTAACTTCTCTTTCATTTCTGATTTCATTTATGAGCCTCCCTTTTTTTCTTAGTTAATCTAGCTGAGGTTTATCAGTTTTGTTGATAACCAGCTCTTAGTTTCACTGATCTTTTCTGTTGTCCTTTTAGTCTTTATTTTATTTATTTCTGCTCTAGTCTTTGTTATTTCATTCATTCTACTAATTTTGGGCATCGTCTGTTCCCCTTTTCTTATTCCTTTAGGTGTAAAGTTAGATAGTATTTGAGAATTTTCATGTTTCTTGAGGTAGGCCTGAACTTCCCTCTTAGGGGGAAGAACTACTGTGCTGCAACCCATAGATTTTGATATGTTGAATTTTTATTTTCATTCATCTCAAGGTATTTTTTAATTGTTTATATGACCCCTATAATGCAGATCTTGTTCTGCTTAATGTTTTTCCATAGGGCCTTTGAGCTGTCTTCACTTTTTGAACTTTTTTGTTCTTTTTGTGTTGTGTTTGGATAAGTTCTGCTTTTGTCTTCCAGGTCACTGATCTTCTTTTCTGCATCAACTAGTCTGCTGTTGAACTCCTCTAGTATATTTTTCAGTTCAGTTATTGTATTCTTCAGGTCTGTGACTTCTGCTTGGTACTCTCTTATATTTTCTTATCTCCATGTTGAATTTCTTGTTCCTTTCATCCATTCTTCTTCCGAGATTGGTGAGTATCTTTATGACCATTTCTTTGAAGTCTTTATCAAGGAAATTACTTATCTCCATTTCATTAACTTTTTTCCTAGGGTTTTATCTTGTTCTTTCATTTGGAACTTATTCTTCTGTTTTCTCACTTTGCTTCACTCTCTGTTTCTGTGTATTAGGCAAAACAGCTATCTCTCTCTGTCTTGAAGAAGTAGTCACAGAAAGATGGCAGGTATTTCAGTGCCTTGGGGTTAGAGCTTTCCCAGAACTGTCTTTGATTGTTTCAGTCCCATGGAGCCCAGAAACGCAAGCTCCCATGGCCACCGGAGCCAGGTGTTCAAGTGACATACCCTGAAAGGACTACATGCACCTGTTGCCTTTAATGGGCTTAGCAGGGCAGGGCTGTGGGGAAACACCAGGCTGGAGCATGCCCACCTGCTGGGTTTAGCATGTCAGGGTTGAGGGTCAGTGCAGTCAGTGAAGGCAAGGTAGAGCGAGAATGCAAAAATTACACACACCAACACCTTTGTTCCTAGAGAGAGTTCCAATAGGCCTCTGACCCTCCAGAGATGCTTTAAGGGTGGGCAGTGAATCTTCTTCATACATTGTTAACCATTTTCAACCTGCTGTTTTGTGCTGGGTCCCAGGGCAAATGAGCCTGTGCAAACCCTTTAGGTTAGAAGTCTCAGTTTCCTATGGCCCCTCGGGTCTCCTGGATATAAGACTTTTTGGTTTCAAACCAGACTTTTGGGGGCTTGTATCTCTGGTGCAAATCCTAAGTGTTGAGTTCCCTGATGTGAGGCTTGTGTCCCCTGCTTCTCAGGGATATGCTCTTAATTTGTGAGATCCCTCTTGCTTGTGGGTCTCTACACTGAGGGCAGGGTTTTTGGCAAGACCATATCTGTGCATCTCCTACCCATCTCAGTATGTTCTTTTTATTCTTTGTTGTGGAGGAGCTGTTCAGCTGGTTTTCACATTTTTTCCAGAGAGAATTTTTTATATGTAGCTATAAATTTGGTGTGTCCATGGGAGAAGGTAAGTTCAGGGTCTTCCTATGCTGCCATCTTGAACTGCCCGAATAAGTTTTGTTTTTGTTTTTGTTTATAACTGCCCTATTTACATTTTTCAGATCCATTTAACTTGAGTATTTTGTCATTTAGAGTAATAACTCATCAATCTGTTAGTGCAACCTTTCTTTATGTTACTTTTCTTAGTGCTATGAAATGTGCTATTTTGAATCTCTGAAATGTTATAAACCGCCAGATTGCTAATTGCTTTGGATGCTGTGAAAAATAATTACTCCACATTATTTCTGATATTTAATTGACAGTGTAATGCATTTAACTAAAGACCTGCAATAAACTATTTCTAATTACTGAGTGTGGTGGAGTGGAAAAGTAGGCTATAAAACTTTACAAGGGAAACAATGTTTTCTCCATCACATTAAAAAGTCATTGTTCATAATATTTTTTCAGAGATGAGAAACAGAAACAAAAACTTCCCCAAATGGAATATTCTGAAAAGCTAGAAAGAGTTGTAGAATACTTTTACTCAGGATACAGTGGGGAAAATTTTTAAGTTATTACTTTTGAATAGACTGTCCTGGTGATGGGGTGATGGATGTCATATACTGCCTATACCATGCTTGCAGTAAAATTTCTCCTTCTTCAGTTGGCAGAACTTTATGAGGGAGATAATCATGCCACTGCCAGAATGAGTAGTCTTTATCACTGACTGGTGTTCAATTTATTTTGCATCTGTAGGGCATTCAGCTGAAAAGTTCTGCCTAATTTTAGATGTCATTGAAATATGTATATATATCAGGAACTGGAGTTGTTTTTAGCTCCCAAGGTAAGAACTCATGTTATATACTGATTCTTGAAAATAATACCTAGAACCTGATGCAAGGAATTCCCACAGTCTAGAAGCGTCACAAATTGGAATATAAAATATGTTAGGCTCTTTGAATCTATATGTACTGTTTTCATTGCTTTGTGTCTTTAGGATATTATTAATAATCAGCATATTCTTCTCCCCTTGCCCCCATAACTTCTGACTAAAATAAAATGTCTCCATTAGTACGTCATAACGTTACTTATTTAATTTCAATTATGTGCATTTTCCAAAAACAGACAACTAAAATAAGTGACCTGTTTCAGGGAATGTAAATTATTTTCAGAATTTCAGAAATTGAAAAGGGATAAGAGGAAGGAGAAAATGCTGGGCTGGTGTGAAGCGATAGCCCGTAACCCTCACAGAATCCCAAACAACACGCGAACACCTGAGATCTCAGGGGATTTGGCTGATGCCTCACAAACCTCCACATTGGTGAGTGAAAAGTTATTTTTCCTCAAAATGGCTTGTATGTAAATGGAATGCTAAGGAAATGTGGAAAGGGATAAATTTTTAAGTAAACATTATTCTTGTTTACAATGATATTTGCATTATATTGTTCATATAGATTCAGTATAATTTATGTTAATATCTAATATCATATACTATTAGCTTAATTCAGATAAAACAACAATTTCTTTTTCTTTGTATTTCTTTGAACCTTTCCCCTCCATTATGTTAGCAACCTTAAAGAGTTACTTAAAGTTCATATCTTGCAATCTACGTCTGTGTAATGGAATCAGTGGAGGAAGACGAGTACAGAGTTATCCAAAAATAATGAAAAATCAGAATGAAGCCTTCTGTGTTTTCCTATATATATTCTAAAAATCTCTGAAAAGAGGATTAAAATTATAAATTTTATACAAAACTGTGAATTAAATAATAACGAAAATAATTTGAAGACTGAATCAGTAATATACTTTCATGTTTTGTTTTCCGCTTTAAGTTCAAATACCCAGCTGTAGCTAGCCATTGTTTCCCAGTGATTAGGAAGAGAGAATACATTAGCAAAAGGGGTTTTATGCATTCTTTGTTTAGATTTGGCTGCAACATTCTTCATTTTGATTTAAAGAAGAAAAATTCCATTCAGTCTCTAAGTTTTAAATTGACATGTTAGATATATTTTAATTATTGTTTTGCCATTTTATATGAACACAGGTTGTTTTCATTAGCGTGATTTATTAGTTGATGAACATATAATTAAATATGAGCAAAGTTTTTAGATTTATTTTTTACTCTAGAGTTATTTGCTAAGTTCCACTTTTTAAATAGAAATAATGATCCTGAGTAAACATTATTGAGTGAGTATCAAGAGAAACCACCTGAAGGAGTGGGCATTCAGTTGACAAAACATAGAAGTGGGAATCCTGCTTAAATTCCATCATCTTAGATTGTGAAGAGAAGACTAAGGGTATGGAGAAATGTGCATAATGTAATGACATAGTCAAAGTTCTGGGGAATAAATTTTTTGAAATTATCATCTGCACTGTTTCATCTCACTCTAACATGATCTTTTGTAAATTATTATTTTCAATAAAACTGCTTGCCTTGAGCTAACACCATTTAAAAATGTATTACACAATATTTATATATAAAGCTGGACTTTGTCAGGTATCATGCAAAGGCTAAAAATATTAAAATAAAAAAATTACCTCTGTGCTTTTATTAGAATGGCTTTAGTGCTTAATTTCTATTTCATAGAACCATAGATCAAAAACATAAAAATTCTTGAGTAAACATTTGGCCTGGCTTTCTCCTATAATTGGGTAACCTAATATTAGCTTAATTTTCCAGATGTGGACTGTGGCCCAGAGAAATTAATTGACTTTCCCAGTGTCACTTAGCTAGTAAATGATAAAAAGATTGCTAGAAGCCAGGATTCTCAAGGCGAGGCTTTATTCTACTATACCATGCTGCCTCACTTTCTTGATGACATATTCTTCCCATCCAGGTACTTTTAGTAAAAGGAAAATTCATCAAGTTACCAATTTAATAAATCCGGTAATTCATATTTTAAATCTAATGCCGTATTAGGTGGATAGCCTCTAGACAGTGAAACATAATTTCAACATCTCTTTCTCAACGTAGAAAAATAAAATATCTTTCTTATGTCATACCCTATGTGTCTTAGTTAGCCTCCTTCACTGTCAAATGATGATTCAAAGATACATACTCCTTTCATCTTTTAATGCTGCCTTCTTAAGGACATGGCTTCTTAGGTTTCTGAGGGAAAGGAAGAGACTATGGGAGCCATTGTGCATGTGTTATTATGGAGCAGCCTTGAATGGGTGCATATCCTTCCATTGACCAAACCTAGTCTTATGGCCCCATCTGAACTGCAAGGGAGGCTGGTAAATGTTAGGAAGCCATATAACCAAGAAGAGCAGACGGAATTAGGGAGCACCCAGTACATCTCTGCCATAGACCTCCCTTCTGGCTGCCAAATATTCAAGTCATGTTTCCACTCCCTCTTGAAAAAAGATTTTTACTTTCCAAGAGAAAAAAACAAAAGTATTTCAGTCACTGGATTCAGTTCAAGTCCATGAGCACCAGTTATTTATTGTCCTTTTCAAATGATGATGATGGTGAACCACCTATGAATAAATTATCTGTATTTTGCAACCAGCTCCCAACATCCATATATACCCAATATATAGGAGAAGAGTAGGATGAGGGAAACCACAATAATACTCATGCTTGGAGAAAGAAAGAATCAGATACACATGGAAATCAGAAGTGAAATCCTGCAAGACAGACATTATTGTCTCCTTAATCTAGCTGTCAGGGAGGATCCTTGAATAGGCTTTGACCCTGCTCCCTGGGAGATCTGTGTTTATGGTTCTCTCTGGCCTCTGGATATCTGTGAAGTTCTTCATTTTCTTTTATTCTCCTTGTCAACATTTAAAGTGCCTATTGAGGGTTATATAGCCTTAAAATATTTTTTTTTCCTATTTTGGGAAAATTATGGGACGAAGAGTTGTTTTAAGTCTTACATATTTCAAGGTTTGTATTTCTGGGATCATGGTCTTTTAGTACTACAATTTTCAGAAATCTTTGTAGGATTCTGATCAATTTGCTTCCTCATAGTCCATGTGCCTAAGAAAGTTCTTTCTTGGATGCCCTTGACTTTCTCTTCTTTCATGCCTCTTTCTCAAGATGATATTATCTTGAAAATTAGGCTGGAGGATCACAACCTTAACCTGATCTTTGTACAGAGATACTTCGTTCAACTGAGAAGTTTTACTCAGTGTCAGCTCTAAATCTCATATTTGCCTTGAGTCACTTTATACAAATATGCATTTTTACTGCATCTTTATTACTCAACACTTGCATTAATGTCATATTCCATCATATAGGGTTTAGAAGAAGCCAGACATTTTGTCCAATAAGCCCCCAAACTTTTATAGTCTCTCTATTCCCAGTCAGATCTGCTTTTATACTAGTTCCTGAGCTTCTTTTAACACTTTGCTGAATGTAGCCAATAACTGTTAACATACATTATTAAGTTTTATTTTTCAATCTATTTTGAGTGTTTCCAGCCCAGCAGGCTCACTGTCTGCCTCTCAAGTTAATTCAAACAGTACTTTTGCCAAGAATTTTGCCAAAACATCAGATAGATGGCTTTCTACTTTTGAAATTGGTTTCCTTGCCACCCACTGCCCAGCCACTAAGCAAATGCCACATACTTTAGATTTTTGTTATGGCAACACAGGCTTTGGCTACCAATTTCTGTATTTTGGTAGTTATAAAAGTTGGGGTACAGGAAGGAAAACAGGAAATAGTAATTCTAACAAAGAATGTAATATGAATATTTATTTAATCAGCTCTTGGAAGGCTGGAAAAGTAAGTTAAAAAAATGTATATATGTTTAGTAACTGCAAGAAGTAACAACCATCCAGAGAGATAACACTGGGAGGAGGAAGGAGTTATTTGAACCTAAAAGGCTGACGGAGAGGCCCCTCAGGACTACACCTCAGACTTTGAGAAAGGATGCTTCTCAGATGATGTAGGAGATCCTGAGGATCTTGGACCTGGACCCTGAAGCAGAGGCTCTTCTCAATCCTTGCATGTTCAAGTGGGAAGAAGGGGGGATAGTGCAATAAGTATAGTTAAGAGAGTGTGCAAAAAAACTTAGAAACTGGACCCATCTTCCACTACTGACTTACAAAATCATTGCTGGGATGACACTAGCAGAAACGGGGTAAGCAAGAAGAAGCAAATCCATTTTCTCTCCCCGTCTTCTAGTTTCCATTAGTACTAGTATTGGCAGAAGCTGACCAAGAGGTAAATGTCAAAGGGGAAATCTGGTTTGAAGGCCCCTAGCTCCAACATCTTGAAGTGGAATATGGAAGAACTTCTTTAGTGCTGAGTAGTATTAGCTTAGTAATCAGTATAAAAAATTAAGAATAGGAGCTTTAACAAATCAACTCAGAGATTTCAAAGGCTTAGCATGACTGAGCTTTACTTTTGCTCGTGACTCACTCTGATAAAGGTCACTTAACTCTCCAACAATGAATGCTGGGATCCCTACTCCTTCCATCTCTTGGGACTACCATCTTAAACAAAGGACATCTGAGTTTATCAGATAAAATAAGGGAAAGAATGAGTGGGTGACCATGGAGATATCTGGTTAAGTTTGGAAGTGATGCATATCACTTGATGCCCTTGGCTGGACATCAATGACATGCCCCAGTGTATCTGTCAGAATGATGGGAAATATGGTATTTTTATATGACTAGAATAAGGAAATTGAGAGCACTCAGCCAGCCTCTACCACAAATTCATTCCTTTGAGAGGCAGAAGTTTTGTCCTACATTTCCATTTTGCATACCCATATTTTATTGTTACTCCTCTGCTGTCATCCAGAGCATTTGAGGCATTCCTGTACAAATCATACCCCATCTAAAGATGATGGTGGTAATGATGATGAGGAGGAGAAGGGAGATGGCTGATTATTAAGTGCCAGGAGTTTTCTAAGTATTTAACACATATTCTCATTTTTAATATTCACAAGAATCTGATGAGGTAGGTATAACCATTATCCAATTTGGAAAGGAAACTGGATAAGTTGTATACAGAAACTGAGGCATAGAGAAACTTAAAAACCTGCCCAAAGTGACCCAGGTAATCTTGGTGAGGCTGGGATTCCAGCAGTCCAAACAGTCTAAATCTGGAGGGCCACTCTGTCATGTTTCCTCAGGTTGGGGGGAAACAGTCATTATTTGAATTGTATGCATTTAGCTAAACACAAAGATTGTGAATGAGGCAATAATACATGATAGTGTGGCATAAAAACAAGTAGGGCCTTTTCTTTATAATCTCATGGTTATATGTGACTGTTAGATTATTCTCTGCTCTGACTGACTGACATTTAAGTATGGCCAATTTTATAACCATTTTCACCACTATGTCGTCAATAACTGACCTAATTGAAAAGAATAGTTTTTTTTAGATTTTATTTATTTATGAGAGAGAAAGAGAGAGAGAGAAAGTGTGGGAGCCAGGAGGAGGGACAAAGGGAGAGGAAGAGGGAGAAGCACACTCCCTGCTGAGCAGGAAACCCACAGGGGGCTCCATCCCAGGACCTGAGATCATGACCTGAGCCGAAGGCAGATGCTTAACCGACTGAGCCACCCAGGCGCCCAGAATAGGTTTTTTTTGTTTTGTTTTGTTTTTTTCTTTTATCTATAAGGCAATTCAGACCACCTGCCTTTTAAATTCAGAAAATATTAATTTAGCATAAATGTTTCAAATTGAATAAAAACATTGAGAGGTTTGAGAGATTATGTTTATTAAGCAGCTATCTTCACAGTTGCACCAAAGGGGTGGGAGAGCCCCTGAATGACAAGGTAGGGAAGAAATTTTTCTTTTAAATTTAATGTAACACAGTTTACATGTTAAAAATAAAAGCAAAATGCCCTATACTGACTGTACCCTTAAGCAATATCCTGGATCAAATCAGAGTTTCAATATTAAATTTAAAATGAAAGTAAAGGAGATCATAATAATCAGAATGAAAAGGGGAACAATTTTAAGAGTTGAAAAATATCTATGGAAGACAAAATAGGGAGATCAAAAATGTCATTTTTTTTTAGGTAGTCAGCAATGACTCCAGAGAAAATTACTTTCCTATAATCAATGATGAGACTTTGAGGCTATAAGTAGATTATCATTAGACAGAAAAGAAGAACAAAGTGTCACTTGATGTGTTTGATGAGGTGAGGTGATTTGCCACTTCCAACCATGTATTCATCAGCTCAGGGCACATTTTGCATCTTTCTATGAGGTGCTTGCAATTCTATAACAGACTAAAGAGGGAAGACTAGATAAGAAAGCTTTCAAGGTTTTATATGTCTGTATGTAATACATGTATAAAGCTATATGATTTTCAAAGCAGTCTTTATGTCAATTGTTTCGTTATAGCTCACAACCATACTGAGATGAACACAGTATAAATTTAATTATTCAAATAGATAATGATACAGAGATGTTCTTAAGAGTTTTGGGTAACTCAAATCATAAGGCCACAGGTCTTCTAATTTGTAGGTTATTTATATGCCACACCCATTATGAGAAGTTGATACTGTTGTTTGCGTTATACAAGCGAAAATGTCCTAACTCAGAAAGGTTAAATAATTTGTCTCAGTAGCAAGTAAGAAGGGAGAAATAGTAAGTCTGATTTTTGTCTGATTTTATATCTTAAGATTTTTCCAATTTGCTATAAAGCCTCTCTAAAAATAAGACCTATGCAACTAATGAATCATTGAACACTACATCAAAAACTAATGATGTACTATATGTTGGCTAATTGAATTTAAATGAAATAAATTAATTAATTAATTTAAAAAATACACATTTAAAATATCAAATTTTCAGCTACTGGGCAAAGTACCTCCTTACACAGTCTGGTAAGTGTTTATTAATAAAACATGTAGTTAAAAAGATTCATGTTTCATTGTGTCATAATCTTTTATTTTCAAAATAGGACAGTTGTGTTGAAGGTTAAAGTTCCTACTTATTAAGCTTATGAAAAATCAGAATTGAAAATGAAGCACTTTTATTTTTCCTTTTAGAAACATGTAAATGGAATGTATGTTTTAATTGAAGAGTCATATCGTTATCACCTTTTTTGTTATTCTTATTGCTCATAGGCTCTATTGTTACTTCCTTGGTTTTATATTAAACTTGCCCACTTGGATATTTGTATAATATAGAAAAAATCAGCACCTGCACTTGAGACTTTTTCATTTAGAATCCCATTCTTTATCATTTGGTGAATACTAACATCCTCTGGGTATCAAACAGAAAATGAATAAATGCATAGAATTTATATAACTTAAATTAATTACAATGGTCTCACCATTTAAATAAACAATATCACAAAAAGAGCAAAATTTGATGAAAACAAAGATAATAAGTCAGGTAGAGATTTTGCTAAAGGCAGACGAGTATAACATTTTTTTCCTTACTCTAAGCCAAAACTTGTAAAAATGATGTGGAGTGGATATTATTTGCTATGCATAACCATATCCAAGTCTAGTAGGTTGTAGGTTGAAGCACTTTGTGTTAAAATTAACAGAATGTTTTAAATTGTTTGCCTTCTATTCATAACATTCAGCAGTGGAGTTGGTTAAACTGATTAGAGTATGTTGTATTGAATCTAATATATAATATTTAGTCATCAAATTGGGGAGAAGAATTACATCCTTTTGATTATTGACCATAAAATTTGATCCAGGCCGACTGTTGATGTTAGCACAGATGTTAGCATATCAAACTGAGGAAGAAAGTAATCTGCTTCATAAATTAGTAATATGGAGGTGACGTTTATTATATGTTATGAAGATGGGTATGAGGGCTGTATATGTGATCTAGATTATATACGCAAAAGTTTCTTTTTCTAGATGTTTCCATGGCTAGTTACTTCATTCAGGATTTGGCGTATCTATCCTAATAACCTTGATTAGAGTTGCTCCTAGAATCGCACTCAATTATGCCTCACCCATTCACTCTATGCCAATTCTGTGTTGCTTTTTTTCGCAGACTCACCTTTATCTGAAAATATTTATATAAATATGAATGTGTGTTGGTTTATTTTTCTGTTTCTCTACCGCTTGGATATAAGATGAAAAAGGGAAGATCTGTCTTATTTAGATCTGTATCCCTGGTGTTTGAAACATAACAGGAAATTAATAAAATTTGTGGTATGGATAAACAGCTTGAGCAGAGAGCATGAACGAAGTGAAAGTGAATTTCGTTTGTCTGTTTATAAAGCTCTATTAAGGGGTACCTGGGTGGCTCAGTCGTTAAGCCTCTGCCTTTGGTTCAGGTCATGATCCCAGGGTCCTGGGATCGAGCCCCACATTGGGCTCTCTGCTCCGCGGGAAGCCTGCTTCTCCCTCTCCTGCTCCTCCTGCGTGTGTTCCCTCTCTCTCTTTGTCTCTCTCTGTCAAATAAATAAATAAAAAATCTTTAAAAAAATAAAGCTCTATTAAGTGTAATATCTCATATATTAAATCCCTTCTTCTTATTAGAAATACCATATGCCTTAAGATATGGAAGAACTCATCTTAAAAGATCAAACAATTCCGAGGTGGTTTCTATGACCAAAATACATAATTCAAGTTTTGGAAACTAAAATCATGATTATAAAAAGTACATTCTACTGAAATAAGATTCTGCTTACAGTGAGAAGTAAGTATTGGAGGGAGTTTGCTCAATGCGTAAGGAAGTGAAATGTAAATTTGTCCTTAATTAAAAAATCACACTTAACCAATTAATATTTGCCAGAGTCATGGTCCTCACTTTCTTCCCAACTGTGCCCATCACTCACTTTTAGCCTTATCAGACCAAAGGAAATTGTACATCTGCCTATAGAAAATGGACTGGTATTGTCCCACAAACATTACCTCTCTTAGCAACCAAATAAAATGGAAATATAAGAGGAACTTGAGTATATTAAATTTCCCATTAAACCCACAGACTTATTTTCAACAGGCTCACCTTACTTCTCTGAGAAAGTGGGCCAGTTCTTCATTGTGCAGTGGTCTTTATGCATTCTGAAAATAGATTATGTCAGGAAAGAAGAATTTGTAGAGATTTTTTTAGCCTCATTTTCTTTTCCCTTTTAATTCTTTCTTATTTGATCATTTATCAGTTATTGTTTTTAATCGCTATTACAAAGCCTTTACTAAGTACTGCCAAAGGCAATAGTGAATGAAATCTAAAATTTTATTAGAATAACTATAAAACATAAATGAGGGAAATTAAGTAAAAGACATTATGCCTTTCAAGAGCTTTGATTTTTGTAAGAAAGTAAAATCATTAAAAATATATCCCAGTGGTTGTTATGGAAACAGATTGAATTAAAGAATGCAAAGGGGGAGATTGGTGCTTCAAACATCACACTAGGAAGAAAAATTACATTCACTGTGCAGCTTAAAATAATGTATTAACTTTAATTGTATAGTTACTGAACAGTGTCAAAACATGATTATTCACAATAGTAATAATTGATCTAAAAATGCTCCTCATATGGAGAGATCTTTTCCACTAAGGAGTAAATCCTGAGATCATGTTCACAGCTGCTTGTTATCAAAATGTGTCATGTCTGTCTGTTTAATTTAGATATAAATGAAATTGTGAGCCCCTCAGAAAGGTGTTGAATCTTCAATAGTTGTCGAATTCTACTATCTGTAGAGTATTTAGAACACATTGATTTTCAAATATTTTAATTTCATTATGAGGGCCAGTGAGCAGATTTGCGTATAGCCAAGTAAGAGAGGCCTCCTGTGTGTATGTGGAATTGTGGCAAACTGTTTTTCTCCACTCACAAATGATGCAGATGGCAAAGATTTCTTCTTTGTCCTTGCTTTTCTGGGAGTGTTGTGCTTTATAGAGAGGGGGCAAGGAGGATAAATTGACTTGATGTTTGTCGAGTCGGCTTGTTTTTGCCTCAGAATAAAAATTGCCCTAGGAAATAAGCAGAACACGTTGGAGTTAGGACTGAAGAGTCCAGAGCTATTTCTGTGCAGCAATCTTATTCAATCCTATTCGAAAGACAAGTAGGAAAGAGGTCTTAGGTAAATTTATATCTCAAAACACAATAATTAATAATGTAATAGGCTTTTAATGCCTTTTCTGTCCTGAAGAGTTAGATGGATCTCAAAACTTCATGGTAACTCTGAAAGTAGGTTTTGCTGTTCTCATTACACAAACAGAGAAACTACGGTTGAGAAAGATTAGAAAAGTGACAGAGCAGGAATCTGGTGTTCTAAATGTTTCCACTCCTCTATGCTACTTTATAGAGAATATTTTATTGATAAAAATATTTCGCAGGCAGTTACCTGACATAACATAATGATTCTTATCCTAGAACAACTTCTCTCTCTTTTTTTTAAAGATTTATTTCTTTATTAGGAGAGAGAGAGTGTGTGCAAGCTGGGGGAGGGGCAGAGGGAGATAGAGAGAATCCCAAGCAGACTCCCTGCTGATTGTGGAGCCCGAGGACACAGGGCTTAAACTAAGGACCCTGAGATCATGACCTGAGATGAAATCAAGATCCTGAGATCATGACCTAACCTAAGATCATGACCTGAGATGAAATCAAGAGTTGGACACACAGCCTCCTGAGCCACCCAGGCGCCCCAAATAACTTCTCCTCTAATCCACCATTATAGTTACTGCACTACCTAATGAATGAATTGTTTGGTATCAGGGTTGTGAATTGTTGAGTTGTAGTTTGGGGCTCCAGAGCTGTCTGTTATCGTGGAACAAAGCAAAGGTAAATGAATCACAGAGGAAATCAGTGATTCAGAACTGTTCACTCAGTTTAGAAGGTCTCTTCATTTATTCATTTAACTAGTCTCTATTGAGAAACAGCTACGTACCAAGCACTATACTCTGCAATAAATATATATCATTGGAGGGAAAAAGACATGGTACCTAACCTCAAGAACCTACTGAAGAAAGTTAAGTAAACGAATAGATCAAGAGTAGAATGGGGCATCCACAAAGGGTGTTGGGGAGCCCTTAGATGGGTACCCAACCCAGCTGTGGAGCTTAGAGTGTTCCCCAAGGACCACTAAGAGTTGGTGATATAAAGAGGAGGGTGGTAAGTAGAGAGGGGAAAGGGGCATTCTGTGACTCTGTATAAACATTTATCATGGAAAAATTAAACGTCTGTATTCTGTTTACTTTTTTTTTTTAGGATTTTATTATTTGACACAGAGAGACACAGCAAGAAAGAGAACACAAGCAGGGGGAGTGGGAGAGGGAGAAGCAGGCTTCCCGCAGAGCAGGGAGCCTGATGCGGGGCTCCATCCCAGGACCCTGGGACCATGACCTGAGCTGAAGGCAGACACTTAAATGACTGAGCCACCCAGGCGCCCCAGTGTTTACTTTTAAAGACATATCATCTATTTGGTGTAATTAGTAAGCAGAATCATCTTCAGGAACTGAAAGAAATACATTTAAACGAATACTAAAGATTATACTTTCCATAGGTAGTGGAATTAAACTAAATATTTTTGTAGAGTTTATTCAGCCTTAATATGCAACATGTAGTAATTTAGTGGCCACATGAAGGTAGTTTCCATTGAGCAAACAATGAGCCTTCCCAGTGAACAGCACAGAGGAGCTGTGTGTCAAAACATACTCTTTTGGGGAGGAAACATGTACGTGTAAATGTATATGGATTTGCTCACTTGGCAAAACATACAGTGGGAAAAATAATACAGTAACAGTTAACATTTGTTGAATATATGCTGTGTACCAGGCACTGTTCTGAGCACCTGACATATTAACAGCTCATTTATTTATTTATTTATTTAAATTTTATTGCTATGTTAATCACCATACATTACATCATTAGTTTTTGATGTAGTGTTCCATGATTCGTTTTAACAGCTCATTTAATCCTCACTACAGGACTGTGTGAAACGTACAAAATCCCCATTTTACAGAGGAAAGCGGTAACTTGCCAAAGTCTACCCTGCTACTAAGTCTTATTCAAGCATCCATGCGCAAATACACTTTTATTTTCTTTTAAGATTTTATTTATTTATTTGACAGAGAGAGACAAGAAGAGGACAAGTTGTGGGGGGAGCAGAGGGAGCAAGAGAGGGACAAGCAGACTCCGCCCTGAGCCGGGAGCCTGAAGTGGGGCTTGATCCCAAGACCCTGAGATGGTGACCTGAGCCAAAGTCAAACACTTAACCAACTGAGCCACGCAGGTGTCCCTCTAATACATTTTTCTATGCTGCAAAGAATATGCCCAGGGAAAGATAAAAACACTGACTTTATTAGAAATAAGTTTAGTTGAGGGCGCCTGGGTGGCTCAGTTGGTTAAGCGACTGCCTTCGGCTCAGGTCATGATCCTGGAGTCCCGGGATCGAGTCCCACATCGGGCTCCCTGCTCGGCAGGGAGTCTGCTTCTCCCTCTGACCCTCTTCCCTCTCGTGCTCTCTATCTCTCATTCTCTCTCTCTCTCAAATAAATAAATAAAATCTTAAAAAAAAAGAAGTAAGTTTAATTGAGATTCACATTTAAATCTGAATTTGTTGCACATTTTGTTGAATAATACATTATATATGACATTACATATATTGTATTATATTGTGTGTATTTTATATATTGAACAGATTGTATATATTATACTGTATATATATATATACACCTTGTATATATATATTATACATACACACATTATGTATATTAATATATATCTGTCATTTGTAAAATTCTCATAACAGTTCTATTATATATATTACATATATATATATATATATATATATTATATTCCCCATTTCACAGATAGGAAAACTTAGGTTTTGCCTAAATATTTGCCAAGGGGATTTATGAGGATTGGAAATAGGTCAATTTAGTGCATTTATATAGGAGTGGTAGTCTCATCTGAGATTTTTATTTGCACCTACTAAATGCTAAAGTGCAAATGAAATGTAGTTTAAATAGTGTTTAAAATGAATTTGGAGATGAAAAACATACTTTCTGGATTTATATTTGAAATAATTGATTGGTTGATTATCCTATTGGATACTAATAATTATCAACTACATTTCTGGGGAAAGGGATAAGGTTATTTAATATATTCTCTTGTGTTGGCTTAATTTGTTTTAACTATTTAGCACAGTATCATCCAGGAAAATGTCTTTTCAACATATGAGGCAAATCCCTTAGGTTAAAAGCAACCTTTCAGTTGATGGGCTGTTAAATTATTTTTATATCACCTTAGTAATTGTCAACTGTAATTATTAAGTGGAATAATTCATAAGTACAGCTTTGTAACTCCACATTAGGAAACCAGCAACTCAAATGCAGATATAGGAACTTAGACACTTGGTTTCTATGTGTTCGATGCGGCCTACAGGAATAAAATTTAATTTAACGATCCAATAATTCTTTAAAGATAAAAAATGAAATAGCTTTCACACTGCAGTTACCAACTTGTCAACTTTCACAGATACATCATCACACCAAATTTTATTACACATACAGCGATGAGACTGCAAACAAAAATTAGTTGTCCTGTTTCCATGGGTTGAGTAATTTTACCTGTGGAGATGAGACAAACCAGTGCTATTCAGTGTGCATAACATTGTTGATGTTATTATTACCTCTTCAATATAAGAATAAACTTAAAAATTAGTGCAGTTATGTGCACAGTGTTTTATCAAAGCCCAGAACCACATTATTCACTATGTTTTCTGAAATGTCTTAGGATTAGGTCTACCGCCACTGGCTTGTATTAATTCTTTGTATTATAGAGACATGCTTAACAGTGAAAAATGTTTAAGAAAACATGTTCTTTTACCTAGTCTTTATGCAATGTGTTTGCTAATCTTTGTGTTACCATAATACATTGATTTTGTTATACACAAGGAAATGCAAAGATTAAAAATAAGTCTGCTTCTCCGTAAAAAAAAGTTTGATTTTATTCTATCTTCTTATTTAAAAGGGACAAAGTGATGTTTTCTTATTAGATTAAAATTGTCTCTCTCAAATCATCTACTTTCCTTTAATACTTGCTTTTCTATTCAAATGTATACTTCCCTTTCAGGGTAGTGATTTACTCCTTTGTCTTCCTAAGATCCCAAAGAAGGATTATATAAATACACAAAAAAGAATAAATCCATGACAATGAAAAGAGATTTTAACAAATTTGAGAAATATGGAAAGCAGAATTTATTTCATTTCTTTATCAGTTTTGATGTGATGTTTTTCTAGAAATATGACCATTTCATCCAAATATAATATTAGAATCTCAAACTTATTAGCATAAAATTGGTTATATTATTTTTTAATGCCTATAAGAGCTGTAATGATGCCCTATTTTCCTTTCTGAAATTGGTACTTTTAATTAGTCTCTTTTTATCATGATATTTCTTGCTAGTTATAACCATTATATTTCAAAGAACAAATTTTATACTTTGTCATTTTTTCTTGTATATTTTGTTTTTTTTCTTAACAGCTCTAATGAGATATATTTTAAATACTATCAAGTCTACTTATTTAAAGTGCATAATTTAATAATTTTTAGTATACATACAGAGTTGTGCAACCATCAGTGTAATCTAATTTTAAAACACTGTCAGCATCCCCAAAGAAATTTTTATCCATTAGCAGTCACTCTCCAGCCCTTCGGCAACTACTAATCTACTTTTGTCTCTATAGATCTGTCTATTCTGAATATCCTGTACAAAGGAAATTATACAATATGTGGTCTTTTGTGACTTACTTCTTTTACTTAGCATGATGGAGTCTTTTTTGTTTTGTTTTGTTTTTTTTAGAGAGAGATAGAGAACACTTACATGGGGGGAAGGGACAGAGGGATAGAGAGAGAGAATCTTAATTCAGGGTTCAACCTCCCTGAGATCATGATCTGAGCCAAAAATCAAGAGTTAGACACTTAACTGACTGAGCCGTGCAGGAGCATCTTTTCTTTCTCAGCATGATGTTTTTGAGGTTCATCCATCTTGTAGTAGTGTGTCAGTACTTTATGCCTTTCTATTGCCAAATAGTATTCCATTGTATGAATATACCACATTTTGTTATTCATTCATCAATTGATTTGAGTTGTTTCCATTTCTTGGCTACCGTGAATGATGCTGTTATGAGCATTCATTACAAGTATTTATATGAGAATACATTTCCATTTTCTTCATTAGAAACTTACCAGTAGAATCAAGTGGCCATATTTAACTCTATATTTAACAATATAAGGAACTGCCACAATGTTTTCTATAGTGGCTGTACCATTTTAAATTTTCACCAGGAATGTATGAGGTTTCTCTACATTCTCCACATTTTCAGTTTCTCTACATTCTCTCCAGCACTTATTATTTTCTGGCTTTTTAATTATAACCATCCTAACGAGCATAAATGGTCATTGTGATTTTGATTTTTAATTTGCCTAATGACTAATGATAGCGAGCATGTTTTCAGGTATTTATTAGCCACCCATATATCTTCTTTGGAAAAAAATGTCTATTCAATTGTCTTTTTATTCCTGAGTTGTTCAGAATTATTTATATGTTCTGGACACAATTCGCCTATTATATATGATTTTTATAGATGGAAATATTTGCAAATATTTTTCCCCCAGTTTGGGAATTGTCTTTTCCCTTTCTTGATGATGTTCTTTGAAGCACAAAACCATTTTATTTTGATGAAATCCAACTTGTCAATTATCTCTTTTACTGATTGTGCTGTACTATTGGATCCAAGAAATTACTGCCTGACCAGAAATCACCAGAAATCACAAAGATTTACTCCTGTGTTTTCTTCTGAGGATTTTATATTTTTAGCTCCTACATTTAGGTCTGTGAGCCACTTTGAGTTAATCTTTGCACATGGTGGGTAGGACGGATCCACATTCATTGTTTTGAATGTGGGAATTCATATAATCCAGTTATTTCTAGTACTATCTACCACTAACTAGAAAGACTATTCTTTCCTTATTCAGTTGTCTTGGCTGAATTTTTTTTTTAAATTTAATTATTTTGTTCTTTTGATTTACTATTTTCTTTCTTCTATTTACTTTGGGTACAATTTGTTGTTTATTTTCTAATTTCTTGAGACAGATACTTAGATCACTGAATATCAACTTTCTTATTTTCTAATATAAGCATTTCAAGGCTATAAATTTCCCCTTTTATAAAAATTACTTATATAGGAAATATATTGTTTTTTTAAACTATCATGTGATTCAAAGTAGTTTCATACTTGCATTGAATTTTTTAACCCATAGGATATTAGAAGTATATTTCTTAGCTTTCAAATTTTGGGGGATATTTTCTAGTTATCATTTTATTATTTATTTCAATCTTTTGAAATTTGTTCATATAGCTCTATATTCCACCAAATGGTAACTTTGATAAATATTTCATGTGTACTTGGAAAGAATGTGCATTTTGTACTTGTCAGTTGCAGTGTTTTATAAAACTCAATTAGCTCAAGTTTGTCAATCATGTTTTTCAAATATTCTATATCCCCACTGATTTTCTTTTTGTTTGCTTGTTCTGGCAGTTTCGGGAGGTATGTTATTATCTTCCACTATGATTATAGGTTTATCTTTTTAATATTGCCAATTTTGCTTTATATGTTTTGAAGCTATGGTATTGGTTGCATAAAATTTCATCTTTGTCATGTACTAACCACTTGATCATTATAAAATGTTTTTCTTTATTCACAGGAGTGATTCTTTCCCTTAAAGTCTACTTCGATATTTAGTTATACCAACTTTCTTTTTATTAGTTTTTGTATGATATATCTTTTTTTACATTATTACTTTCATTTTTCTCTATCATTATATTTAAGTTGTGCCATATATATATATATATATATATATATCATTAATAGTTGTACTTTTTTATCCACATGAGAAACATTTGCTTTTTAATTGAGTTTAATCTGATGACTTTTAATTTTGGTGTTTAAATCTACTATCTCACCAATTTTGCTTGTGTTCCAGCTGTTTCTTTGTTCCCTATTACTTTAATTTGAATCATAGTTCTGCCACTTCCTGCTTGTGTAATCATGGGCAAGGTTCAGAATACTTAACTGATTTGACCAAGTCTTATAGCCCTGGATGGAGAATTCAGCCCTCCTAGCTCCTAATGCTGCCTCTGACTGATTTGTGGTATTTTCAGTTCTGAATCTGCCACTCATTAGTGGTGTATCTTTAAATTAGATATTTAACTTCCCTCTGATTTTAAGCACATAGTGATTTTAATGTCCCTCCCCACCAAAATTGCATTCTTATCTCTACCAAATGATCTTATATTTAGAGCAATTATTAAAACCCATATTAGAATGATTTGCTTCAACTTAGTCACCTAAAATTCTACTTCAAATGATTCTCTCATATTCTTCTGCGATAGCCCTGTGATTGAGCAGCCTCTATGCTTAATGCTGCCAGTGGTCCACTTGGTATCACTTTTCGAGGGAGGACACTTTCCTCTGCTGATGATTACTGTTTCCTCCACTCTGTTAGCTTTGGCCAAAAAGACCTTTCTTATTCCTTGTCTTTACCTACCTTATTCCAAAGATGGAACTTTATTCCTTATAGTAGAGAGACTAAGGTACATCTTTTAACAAGCTCTGAAGTGTAAGGTAAAGAATAAGTGTTCATTAGAAAATAAATTTCAACTACCATGTAGGTAGGGTTCTGAAGATGGATCCCTATAAAGCCAGCTCCTTCCAATTACAGGGAAGCTTGTCACTGGAAATATTCTAGAAAGCTAATTCCTGATGCTAAGAAAAGGAATAAATATTTCATTCAATCTTGCTCAGGACTGTCATACATTGCCCATTACCAGTCTATTCCAGGGAAATGGAGCCAAGCTAAATCCAGTTCATTTTTATTTTTTCTTCCAAGAGACATTTTATTATATTATTTTTCCATGTTATAGATGGGAAAACTGAGATCAAGACATTTCAAGCAAATTTTCCCTTGTTACTAGGCCAGGTAATAATAAAGAAAGAAAAAAAAACTTTTTCTAGATATATTAACTTTATATGTAAGCTAATCATGTATGATTTTGAAATACATGTGAAATTCTCAAGTTTGAGATGTATAGTCAAAATCCATAGATGAGTAATATTCCATTGTATATATGGAATATTACTCAGCCATCAGTAAGGATGAATACCCACCATTTGCATCGACATGGATAGAACTGGAAGGGATTATGCTAAGTGAGATAAGTCCAGCAGAGAAAGACAATTATCATATGGTTTCACTCATGTGTGGAACGTAAGGAATAGCACAGAAGACCACAGGGGAAGGGCAGGAAAACTGAGAAGAAATCAGAGAGAGAGACAAACCATGAGAAGCTCTGGACTCCAGGAAACAAAACTGAGGGTTGCAGAAGGAAGGTGGGTGGATGGGGTAACCGGGTGATGGGTATTAAGGAGGATACGTGTTGTGATGAGCGCTGGGTGCTATATGCAATTAATGAATTGTTGAACACTTCATCAAAAACTAATGATGTACTATATGTTGGCTAACTGAACATAATAAAAAATAAAATAAAATAAATATCCATAAATGAGTTGCATTACTCATCTGCTTACCTATGTAGAAAGATTTCTGACTGAGATTTTAAGAACCCGGGATGTGGTCTTGTCTCTTCTTATACAATTATTATAAATGATGAAAAGAACGTTATGCTAGTTATTATATTGGGCTTTATTTACTATAAATATAATTAATATTTACATGATTTTGCAATAATAAATAGGTCTACCTTTTTAGAGAGGTACACTGATCTGAGTATATGCCTAATGAGGACAAGGTAAAACTTTATATAAAGAGATTGACTTAAGATTCAATATGTGAAAACAGTCCTATTTTCTCATAACACTTTATAGAAATTGAGCAAGGATAATCAATCATGTCTGTCCTATTATAGTTATATATCACAAAAATTATTTGGAAGGACAGAGAGCATTCTATATAATTTCTCAGTAGCGTTAATTGGACAAGTTTTTGTCCAATTCCTGTTACTATTCTCTTAAAGTTACGACTTTTATGTGCATAAAACAAGATTGCTTTTCACATGCTTTTATTTCTGTGTCAAACATGAAATTAACTCAGGTGCTGATTTACAAGTACAATTCTTTTGTTGTGTTCTTGGTGAAGAACATATGTGAAGTACAAAAACATGTTGCAGCTTCTTTTTTTACTGTAACAAGACAATACATTAAATGGCTTATGTTCATTGCCTTTTGCTTGTCAGAATGGTTGAAAAATGAAGACAGGGCCCCTGGTGGTTCCCATTGCTCACTGTGGATCTGGACCTGATGATGAAATTACAGTTCACTGTGTTTTCCTTCTAACTGCTTCAGGGAAGTTTTGATTGATGTTATACAAGGGTGTGCACAATAAACTGAAACACATTATTCCACAGTAATTGTCTCCATTTCCACAGAAATCTCTGAATTATGTCCACTTTATTCAGTTGTCTTTCTAAATAAAATAACATGCTCCATAGCATGTAGCTACAAAAGTAGCCCAGATCACTGGTCTAAGGTAAAAATAATAAATAACATTTTGGAACAAACTTTCAACTGAGCTAGATGAAGGAAATTAAATCAAATTTTTCAAGTTTGGGGAGTTTTTACTAGACCCTTCTAGTTTTGCCAAATGAGTTATAATAATCAGAAAACAACTTCATTTTTTATGTCACCATCACATTAGCTCATTTTATTCTCACATCAATTACATATATTATGGAGGACAGATATTACCTCCATCATACACACAGGAGAGTTTGAAGATTAAGGGATTGGTTCAGGGTCACACAACTAATCAGCCAGCACTGAAATTATATAATCATATGATTATGTAATCCTGACTTTCTACCTTGCTGAGTCCTAAATTCTTATTTCCGTGAATTCTGTATCATTCTATATCCTTATGAAAAGCATTACATTTATCCATTTGCCCAAATTAGAAAGTACATTTTTTCCTGTCATGTACCCCCGAGCTCTAGTCACTTTCTTGATAAATCTACCTCATATACACCTTTTCAATTTGTCCTTTCCTCAGTTTGTGCCTTCATATTTGCCCTGTAATATTTCACTGGTCTCATAATTTGTCTTTCTGCTTGTAGGTCATACTGTTTATAATCTGTTTTGAACTTTGCTTGAAAGTTGTCTTTCCAAAGCATAAAAGGAACCAAGTGCTCTAAAACCATCAATGGCTCAGTATTGTCTATAACATGCTCCAAGCTTGTTAGTATCGTGTGTGAATGAGGACCCTCACACTCAGCCTCTGTATTTACTAACATAAATTCCTTAGATGGTTCAAACTCTTCCACACCAAATAATTGCCACATAAACTGAAAACAAAACAAAACACAACAAAACAAAACACAGAAATGCTGAATGCCAACTGACAAATTCCTCCAGACCATTTTCTGTTATCTTCCACTGCTTCATGGATGAGCTTTTGTGCATCCTTCTTCCCTGAAAACTTTGATCTGGCAGTTTGGCATTTTATTTTCCTTTACTTTTGTTTGGATTTGAATTTAGTAAATACCTGACTCTGGACTTGAGACTTGGTTTTAGCCTACCAGCTCCTTTTGTTGTTGTGCTTAGAGAAACCCCTTGGTTCTAAGAACAGACAATTCAGTTGAGAAGTATCTGGCCTTCATTCCCTTTATCAGGTAGGTTCAGTACAGGAAACAAAACTACTCTGGGAGGTCAACTAAGATGGGAATTAAGTTGTTGGAAGGGCTGAAGAATTTTTCAGCTGAGCTTCTTGGCAACACTCCTAGAACTGAGATCACTATTTGTCCTAGACCATGCTGGAACAAGAGCCTCCACCCACGATCACAACTGTCTCTCTGCATCTACAAAAGGAATAGCAGATGCTTTACTGCTGCTGGGGAACCTCAACATTTTCACAGCCTTGACTGAAAGAAAGCAGCAAGTGACACCCAAGCACCAGAAAGAAGAAACTCATTTCAACTTTCCTATATCTCAAGACATTATGTAATCAATGGACCTAATTTGCATGAGAACCCTAGCTGCAAGGGAATCTGGGAAAAGCAGTTTTAGCTTTCTAAATCTAGAAGGATGGAGGGACAGAGGTTGGGTGAGCAGCCCAGGGTCCTCAGCATCCTGACAGCTCTGGTTTTTGTCCTACTCCTCTGATAGCTCCAACATTCCCTTCCTCTCCCTTCTGGACTTTCTTTGTCCCAGGTATGGCCCAATTCCTTTAGGCCAACTTGACCCATCAATTTGCTATGACTACAGTGATGAAAATATGTGTATCGATGATAAGCAGGAAAAAGAAGAAGAAATATTCTTAGATAATCTGTGAAAACTTTTGAGTTTATCAGGCATCGTTAGATCTAGTCTGCAGTTATCTTCCAAACAGTGAAACAGATAAGAAACTGGAGCCAGTTATAAAATGAAACCCATTCCTGGAATCCTCAAATATTTTGAATGAAGCTTTTGGAGGCTCTAATTAAAATGTTTACAATTTGAATTTACCCACAAAATCCTGACATTTCACCATTGTTACAGGCTGTAAACACTATATTTTAGAAACTAAACCAGAAACTAGACTAGCCAGATACCATCTATCTGCTATTTGAAAAATTAGTTTCAGAAAATTAGGAAGTCAGGCAAGGGCAAGTTATTAACCTGTCTTCTGGAAAAGGTGAGAAGGTTATCTCCTGTGTGTAGTGGGGCCTGTGGTCCAACTGTTTATCTAATTAATTTACACACAAACATAGGTGTTCACATTCTCTTCAGTACAAACCTGTAAGGAAAATTTTAAATTCATAATATAAGCTTGCATTTCCCAAAGTAGTGCTGGCAGGAAGAGTGTTTGCAAGAGATGGAAGTTTGGGTTTTTGACGTTGGTGTGTGTGTGATCACCATACAGTCCAGGGAGAAGAGCAGTCACCATTCCTCTTTGCCCTTACTCTGGGTCTGCGTTCACTTCCTTAAACATCCAGGCAAGGGCCACTGGGTGCTGCAGTAAAAGCAGTAAGGAGATTTGGAATTTCTCAATATTGAAATTTCTTGCCCTGGGGGTGATTTAAATTGGTGTATATGAAAATATGTAAGTCAAAAGGGAAAGTTACAAGTATACTAGTGACACAGTGTCTACGATAGGTTCTATGAAATGATATTCAAACACCTTGAATTTGGGTTTTTATATTAGCTCAAATGGGTCCTCTGTTCTTCTCTGCCTCTGTATTGCAGAGAAAGGATGGAAAAATTCTTATCATTTATTTTCAAAATATTATGGTGTTTCACAAACTGTTTTGAATATTTTGAGTAAAATAAGTTCTTTGGAAATCCAGGTAAGCACTGAGTGAGGAAATATGCACTGAATGGTCAGAAATGCAGATAAGAAAAAGTATTTTCCTTTTCACATACTCTTCTTTCTTGTTTTTTGGGGTGTGAAAGGGTTCTGGCTGTGTTCTCCAGCACCCCACACTCCAGAGTGGATTCAGCTGCTCAGCCTGTCTGGCTGGGTGCCCCTTGCCCAAGTCTTTGTTCCTTGTGCATCCCGTCTGAACCTGTGTGCTCATTTGAAGAGAATGACCTTAGCAGGATGAGAAGCCCATGCTTTTGTTCTTCAATCGAATACACAAGTAGCTGTATACTCCCTGTCTAGAACCTTTAAAGACTGTCTTCTGCTTTTGTTTAACAGGAATTCAAGATGTAGAAATTATAAATGTCTCTGATGAATTTGTCTTTAAAAAAAAATCTAGAGCCCATAACACTTGTTTTTTGACCTATTTTTTCCTAACATATAACACAGATTCACATAACCAGAATATTCACTGTTCAGGGCTAAGGGAGAAATTAAAATGGAATTTTATTGTCCACAGCAAATTATTTTACCAACCAATTTTTTCCTTGGAAGTTGTCTTTGAGGACTTGTGCATAGAAAACTGAACACTTACTGTTCCTACTTTTAATGTAAATACACCCTTCTCTCTCTCTCTCGACATCAGTTTTTTACTTGCACATCAATAAAAATGTTTTTACTTTAGTTTCTTAAAAATATTCATTTTAATCCCTTGAAATGTGCCTCCATTCAGCTACATTACTTAAAAGTCATGTTTCCTGTAAGAAAAATAATCACAGAACAAAGTTCTGTAATGGGTGAAGCATTAGATTTTATTAAAAAATGAGAAAAATAAGAATGATATAAAATGTAAAAGCAAGTGGGAAAACCAGATGAATATGACTCAGTTATATCTCATGCTTCATTTCACTCTCCTACTATCATTCAAGATGCTTCTATAAAGTTAAAAGCAAGTATTAAAGAAACAGGAACATTTAAAAAGTAAACCAAAAGTAAAAGTTGTCAATTATGATGGATATCAGGATCACCAGAGGAGTCTGTGTGGGTGTGCATGTGTGTGGGTGTGGGTGTTTGCTGGGGGTAGAACACACATAGTTGTGTCTCATCTCTGATTCTCTGAATCAACACCAGTGTCATGCATTCCAATAAGCACACTTACACCAGAGCCTGATTTTTGTTTAGATTTGTGCTTTGGTTAGCTGTATTGGTTTAAGTCTCCAGTCAAGAAAAAAGTCTTATTTTCATTGGCAGCATGTCTAATTGTATGGTCCATTCAGTTCAATTTAGCAAAATGGCAAAATAGGTTCCATTTATGTATAGGGTACATAGAATTAACAATATTACCTGTAACTTACAAAGCATACCTGAAGTATATCCACAATTAACTTCATTGGCCTTAACTAGTAGAAAGTTCTCTATTCAGCCATGTCTTACTGAATGCTAACCATATAACAAGCATTGGACTAAGCTGAGGGGCACTCTGCTTTTGTGAAGCCTCCTGCCTTAAAGGAACTTACAGTCTAAAAAGAAACATTGAATTCAATGTCAGAAATAATTCACTATTTTAACCAACTTATTTATTCAGTGGATTTATAAATCATGTCAGTTAGAGTACAAATTTAATCCAGATATTAAAAAGACATTATTTGACCTCGGTTCATATTTTTTATAATGTGACTGATTAGAATAATCCCCTACAAAAATGTCATGTGTTGTAATCTTCACCTGGTTTTTGATCCTTGAAATGCCTACTTCTCTCTCCCTATGACTTTCCTAATCCAATCCTAGGAAAGAGTCAATATATTGGTCAAAAATCTGATTATTAACAGACAACTGAAGCTCCACAAAGCATCAATATTCCCAGACGAGGTTCATAAGTAAAAAGCTCTATACCAGTACATATCTTATATTCAGTCTAAGCTGAATGAATATAAGGAGACATTCATTACTCTCTCTCTCTCAGAGCTGGTATAAGACTGAATCTAATATGAATACTTTTAGTTTCCGTTGGGAATGACAGCAAAAAAAGATGTTTTTATTACTGATTCCCTTCTTGATCCTAAAAATGAAAATGTTCATATTTTCTATATGCACAAGGAACATAAGTTTACATAATCTTAGACTGTAAAACATATTTTGTAGTCGTTAATTCTGCAGAGATAACTGTGAGGAGCTCATAAATTTTACCCAGTTTTTCTTCGTGGGAATTGTGGGAAATACCTCAATATTGTCATTTATAAGTTAGGTTTACTAATATTGTTTATCTGTTGTGCCTCCTTTGATCGTGTTGTTATCTCTGTTGGGAACAACTCCATACACTTCCTGGCTGCTTCCTGAATGGAAGCATGGAGTTACGGAGCTAAGCATAAATATTATATCCTCATAGAAGCCTTTTAGCCTTTGAAAGTAAGTCCTTCATTATTCTGTCCATCACCTGTTGTTTCCTCAGAGCACTTATTCTGTTTTCCAATTATTTAATCAACATGTTTATTTGCTTATATTTGTCTGTTTCCTCTATGAACTCCATGAAACACGGTGTATGTTGGTTTTGCTAAATCACAATATTTGCTAAATATTGTAGCCTAGTGCCCAATAACAGTTTAGTATCTCAATAAATATTTTTAAATCTATAAAGACCATTCGAGTGTTCTGTAGTACAATGAAATATATGTTTATGTACAACTTTAGGGTGCTTGTTTTCATAACTATAAATCTGGGGAGTCACTTTATAAAATGTTTTAAAATTTTCCATCAAGAAGGGCAATCAAAAAGTAAAATTTCCATGGTGAAACTTTTATATAGTTCATTGTGATTATTTTTCTTATGTTGCCTCTTTCCTAAACCAAAGAAAGAAGAAATGTCTTCAGTGATGCTTGTTAGACACTATTACCCTTCAAAGATGTTTTTAACTGTTGGATTCATAATGTGCAAGTAAATGGCCACTGCCAGATTGCACTACAACATTGTTACATTACTAGACAATAAACTAGAGAAATTAAACAAGGTACAGTAATAAATAAATCAGCTAAAGAATAAAATATTTCATCAGTTATTTTTAACATCTCATAAAACCTTAGTGCTATTTATCAGTATTTGATGTCTGTAAAAGTTTTCATGACAAACCAAAGGTCAAAGGCCAAAACATATTACTTCCTATCTTCATTCACTGAGGAGAGTTTTACGGAAGTATTCAGTCGTATGTTATGTAACACCCGGTGCACTGCCATGATCTCCACTGGAAGGGTATAGGGTACCTTCAATGTCTGGATAGCCATGCATAATTTGCCTCCATTCATACAGTGAGAGGTGAAAGATGGATCACCAGGAGCTGATCTATATTATCACTTCACTGAAATTCCAAAATCAGTGGCCAGACCTTAAGGGAAAAATATTTTGGTGAGGCATAATTAAATGATCAATTATTGTGTAAATATGAAGTTCTAGGTAAGCATTTATATTCATTCCAGATTTTAGAACTGAATAGTTTAGAAGCTGAGAAAGGATGGATTGTGTTCAAAGATAATTCATTAATGGTAAAATACTATATAAGAGGGAGGTGTTATACAAATAAATAATATGGGACCTTTTTGAGAGGTAAAACCTCTAGGTTAGATTAATAGCTGCTTCCCATGAAAAGCGAGAGTCAATAAAATAAGGTTTAGTGTTGTTAAAGAGTATAAAAAGAGAAGTATGTCCAAATATACAGATGCTGAGAGCATATAGTACCAAAAATATATGGGGCCAAATGTTACTTTTTCTCATACAAGTTTCAGCCTCTTGACACCTAATTTAGGACAAGTGTTCATTGTACAAATCACACAGCCTTTAGTTCCTACTATGAACATATTTATAATTCAATACCAACTCCACATAATGATCTGATGGAATGACTAGAAAAGAAAAAGTGCTAGATCAATACAGCAGAGAAGTTATCAGTGGGAGTTCCTGAACAAAGAGGAGCAAAAAACATAGAGAATACAACATCTCATAGCTCACAGGTAAGACTGTCCTGAATGGAAAAATAACCCGTTTCTCCAAGAAAGACCTATATGGAAACTTAATTTTTAAAAAATTAGGCATAGGGTGTGCCTGGGTGGCTTGGTAGGTTAAGTGTCTGACTCTTGATTTCAGCTCAGGTCATGATCTCAGAGTTGTGAGATCGAGCCCCTCATCGGAGTTCGTGCTGGGCATGGAGCTTGTTTAGGATTCTCTATCTCCCTCTGCCTCTTTCTCTCTTTCTCATTCTCTCTCCATCTCTAAAAATAAAATAATAAAATTAAATTAAATAAATAAAAATTAGGCATAGAACCTTAATTATATATATACACACTTTTATTATATATTTATACTTTATATATATTATATTTTTATATGTATGTGAATTCATATATATGTACATACATATATATATACATATATACACACACACACATATATAAATGTTAAAGAAATACATTATCAATATAAACCACAAGGGAAAGACTGAGAAAGGCAAATATATGACTTCATTTATATGTGAAATCTAAAAAACAAAACAAACAAACAAACATAGATACAGAAAACAAACTGGTGATTGCCCGACGGAAGGGCAGTGCGAAGAATTGGTGAACTTGATGAAGGGGATTAAGAGGTGTGAACTGCCAGTTATAAAATAAATAAGTCATGAAGATGTAATGTACAGCATAGAGAATATAGTCATTTGTATTGTAATAACCTGGTATAATGGCAGAGGGTAACTAGAATATCAAGCTGACCATTTATTAATGTATAAAAATATCGAATCACTATGTTATATACCTGAAATTAATATAATGTATGTTAGTTATAATTCAATTAAAATAAATATGAATAAAAAGATTTTATTAATTTTAAATTTCTATAAAACAGGGAATATATTAATGTTTTCTCAATTTCTATTACTAAATTTTTAAAATCACTCAATTCCAAATGTATTTTTGGTTCAAAGTACATTGATTATATTTCACTAAATTTAGAAAACTGAAATGTAATTTTCCTGGAGGCTTGACATTATTTAATCATCCTTTTTTTATCATCCTTATCATTAGTTTTCTCTAGGTTATATTATTTCAACATACTTTAATTATCTCTTCTGATCATTCTACTTTGTAATGTTTATGCTGTCGCAGTGATAATGATAGAATAGTTGAATCAGGATGGAAAATTATTGACTTAGTTAATCATCTAAGACTAATGACCACTGATACGGTTTTCAAAACAATTATGGTTTACATTTGATGATAACCTGAAGTTGGTTGGAAAATTGTTTTTGCTGTAAAACTCAAAAAGTAATAGTCCTCTTAAATCTCTACTATCCTAATGCATCCCTTTTGTCTTTTATTAGATAAAACTCAAACAGTAGTCAGAGCAGGGTGTTTAGAGTTCATTAGACTCAGATGCAGATTATGGTTATGCCATTTACCAATACCTGATCCAGGCCAACTTATTTTAAATTCTCTGATACTCAGTTTCTTCATCTGTAACATGGCAGCAATAATACCTTCCTTGCTGGGTAGCTGTGAAATCTTCTATATAAAGCAGGTGGCAAAGCAATTAGCATTGTAATTTTTTTATGGCACAAACTTCAGACACCAGAATACTTCTGGAGGGCTAAGTTACTATGGAAATGTGAAGAAAATTCTTCATCCCTTCCCCTACTCCTTGGTGGCCTAAAAGTCTATTTTATAAGCAAGGTGGCATAAGACTAAAGAAAATAAAGAGAGACCATATGTGTTTGCAGCACAATGGATTTAACAACAGGTGAAGGGAGGGAAAAGACTATGAGTGGTTAGTCATAGAGTCCACAGTTTATAGCAGGTTTTCTCCACCCAGATTCATGAATGGAATTCACCTTATGTTTAAAATTCAGAAAGTGTACTTTCCTGGAGGAAGGAGTCACAAGTTTTATCATATTCTCAATGCGATCTGTGACCTCCGCACCTCAAACAACTGGCTTAAAACCTAGCACTCTTCTTTCTTTGCCTTACTATTTGAATAACTGGCAAATAAATAGATGGCAGTGCTGTTTTTAATCATTACTTTTGCATTTTCCCAATTGTGTATGCATGTTGCAGAGTAGAAATAATGATAAGGCAGGTGGCTTTTAAAATGGAAACTCAACAGAGAAAGAATAACCTTCTTTGTGATAAAACAAAAATCATGGGATCCAATGCACAGAGTGGATGTTCATGATAAGAATTGCAAACCATTTGTCCATACAGTTACATATTCCTTTAGATTTCCAACTTAGAAATCAAACAACAAATGATTTGTATCTAAGTAATTCAAAGTTGAGAATATGGTTAAAAAAGACAGGGTAAATGGGACGCCTGGGCGGCTCAGTCAGTTGAGCAACCGATTCTTGATTTCAGCTCAGGTCATGATCTCAGGATTGTGGGATGGAGCCCTGCATTGGGCTCTGCACTCAGCATGGAGTCTGCTTGAGATTCTCTTTCCCTCTCCCTCTGTCCCCCCCCCAACTGGCTCTCTAAATAAATAAATAAATAAATAAATAAATAAATAAATAAATAAATAAATAAAAAGACAGGGTAAATGAAAAGGAATTGAATCTGCAAAGCTTATAAAGAATTATGCAAAGTTATGCTTTTATTAATTTTATCTAATGACATGATCATATAACACCACCAATTTCTTTGCATGTCTTTTGCCAGTGGCAGTATGAGGAGGTGAAGCTATTGCAGGAATCTTGGTCTGTGCTTTCTTTTGCAAGAGGAGCTTCCATTTTGTGATACCAGAGGCACAGATGGTTCTTTCCCAAGGTGGAAGTGTAATTGAATAGTGCTATTTTCTGAACTAGTAAAAGAGAAACTCTTTTTTCCCAGGGCCTTGGTAATCAGCGAGAGATTTAGAATTTGAAGTTGCAACTTTCCACTTTTATGGTCTTTGGTCTACAAAAGACAGCTTTTCCTTGATTTGTTAAATTGGTCATTTCTCAATTAAATTGGAAAAACTAGAGAGAACCTAAAAACTAATTAATGCAGTCAGTTTCTAATCCTGCTAACAAAATTTTCATGATGAATTTTTAGTTTATCTTCTTGGAACTTTTGGATTTTTGTCCCATAGTACTGTTTGATTTGCATCATAGTGTCAGTGATTTAATTTACCACAGATTTACCAGTCTGGATGATTGATATTATTTATATTTATATTTAATATTTTTCTCCAAATATTTATTAAATACCTACTATTGTCAACCCTATACTAGACATTGCCAATACATGATTCTTGGCTTCATGGTTCAGATGGAGAAATAGCCATTAATTAAATAACCAAACACATGCTAAATGTGAAAGTGAAATTATGATGGATGCTAGAGAGGAGTGGTAATTGTGTAAAAGTGCATATAATTAGAAGGGAAGGCTACCTGGAAGAAACAACACTTGTGTGGGACGTGAAGGGTAAGAGTTAATTGAACAAAGAATGGAGGGAAGCATGCACCAGGCTGAGGAAACCACATGCAAGCCCCCGTGGTAACAAAGGTTATGGTGTGTGTGAAGGCCAAGATGGCCAGTGAGATTAGAGCAGACAGAGCTGGGCGAGGGCCTTACAAGATGATGCTGGAGAGATGGGGCGGGACCGTATTGGGCAGCGTAGGCTAGGTTGATGAGCTTTCTTTTTATCCTAAGAGCCTCAAACATTTTAAGCTGTTAGGTGCCATGATTACATTATACTTACATTTTAAAAATGCCTCCTGCAGTGTAGAAAATGCCGTGGGACAAGAATAGATGTGGGTAGACCACCTGGGAGGCTATTTTGGTGTCCCAGGAAAGAGATGATGAAAGCACAGACTGGAATTCATGGGAGGTAGTATTTGGGGATAGAAAGAAGTGGATGTGTATGAAATCTATAGAATCAACTTTACAGGATTCAGTGATGGGTTAAATGTGGAATGAGAGGCTGAGAAAAATGCAGTACCACCCTAGCTTTCCAGCTAGCAGAATTTGATGAAAGTGTTCCTATTATTAGGCAACACTGGAACAGAGTGGGTTTGGGTAGACTGCAGGGAAGATAGTAAAATTCATGTTAGCTATTATGAATTCGAGAGCCTTTTGAATATCTAAAATAAGATGTCAGTAGACTTTGAATAAAAGATTTGCCGCCCAACAGTGGTCTGAGTTAGAGATATATATTGGTATGTCATTGAATCTGTGAGCGTGAATGATTTTCCTAGCGAGAAGGGATAAAATGAGAAAAATGGATGGCATAGAATAGAGTCTGGGAAGTTATAAATTTTAATGGCCAGGTAGCGAAGGGTGGACCTATAAAGGGAGGCAGAGAAGGAGCAGCTGGAGTTACAACAACTAGGTGAGGGTTGCGATGTGGAAGTTTCTAAATGGGAGTGCTTCAAAAGGACAGCTGAGGTTGGCATTATAGAATGCTGGTAAGAGTGCAGGTAAGAATAAAAATTGTCTACTGTATTTGATGATGCAAAGGTCAGCAATGACCTTACCAAGAGCTATTTCAGTAGAGTGTTAGGAATGAAGCCAGATTATCATGACTTGGAGACTGAGAGGTAAGAAAGTGGAGACATGGGGCGCCTGGGTGGCTCAGTCATTAAGGTCTGCCTTCAGCTCAGGTCATGATCCCAGGATCCTGGGATTGAGCCCTGCATCGGGGTCCCCACTCAGCGGGAAGCCTGCTTCTCCCTCTCTCACACCCCCACTTGTGTTCCTACTCTCGCTAACTCTCTCTCTCTGTCAAATAAATAAATAAAATCTTAAAAAAAAAAAAAGAAGGTGGAGACAGTTGGTACAGGCAACTCCTTTGGGAAGTTTGACTGTGAAGGAGAGAGAGCCTTAGCTGGAGGAGAACATAGGGCCAGTTGTATGATAAAAAAAAAAAATAGATTTCCTTTTCATGATCACATGGACTTGTGCATGTTTAAAGGATGATGGAAAGATTTCAGGTGAATATAAAAGTCAACAAATAAATCATTTGGTTTACGGTTTCCAGAAGGCAGTAGGGAATGAATGCACCATAGAGGGAATGGCCTTAAATAGGCAAAAGTACAGTTTTTAATAAGAAAATGATAGAAAGGGTAGGTGCATTTGCAGGTTGCAGTTTGTATGATTGGTGTCATGAAAACCGGGGGGTTGGTTTGGGAAGATGAAGAAATTTCTGAGAGTTCTAGTTTCTTTATAAAGTAGGAGGTGAGATCCTTTCTGATTATGAGGAATTTGAAGAGGTAGGAGTTTATCAGAGGTTCTTGATGAGATTCGAAAAGTTTTGAAATGGTTGTAGCAAATTGAAAAGAAAGTTTTCAGAGGAACAAAGTAAAGTTCACAGAAGGCATTTCAGGGCATTGAGTTTGGTAATCATTAATTTATGAGGGAATGAATTTGACCTACTGTAAATTCTCAAGTAGCACTTCTGGTAAAGCCATAGAGAACTCAGATGGGCATTGTTTCATTCAGACCTGTAGTTCTGCCATCCAAGTACAATGAAAAAGCAGGGAAACAGGGACACCAGAAAGTATGTTAATAAAACTAAAAAAAAAAAAACTATATATTATCAGCTTGATAAGAAGGTAAGTGAAGAACATAGAGAGGCAAAGGAATGGCATGTCCAAGAGTGGTTTAAAGATGGCTGTCATGGGCGTGGGTGAATAAGAAGGATGGATGTGGAAGTGCATTCATTAGAGATGATAGCAAGTCCAAGCCGTGACTCTGGGGTGGATGGCTGAAGAGGAAAAGGAGAAAAGAGATTTGGGGATAAAGGATTTGGGGGAGGGGAGGGGATTAATGGCTGAGTTAGGGACAAAGAAGGCCAGGGAAATCTGGAAACAATATACTTGATTTAAAATGTTCTCTTCTTATCAAGAGATGTCAGAAAATGATTTTCTAACCAAAAAGAGATATTAATTCACTTTGATTAGAAAAACAAATATTATGACATGCATCCCTTATATCTGTCGGGATTCGTGAAACATGGACAAAGGGATATTGTGCAAAATCCCACAGGATTAACAAGTAGAGAATCTTTTATTATTTTTCCCCAGAAAGAAGCAGATTAAAACAAAACAATGGAATAAGAAATAATTGAAATATTAGTAAATGAAGTAACCTAAGACAAACTAAAATAGCTAGGTAATAGTTTTATTAAAGGTAATTTTCCCAGTTGTTTCCAAAAAGTATATGAACACTTGACAGAAATGCCACCAAGTCCTGATTGATGGGTAAATTTTATTTTTAATTCAACTGAAGGTGCATACTATGTGGGTGCTGTCCATTATACATATTCTTGAGTGCAACAGATGATGAAGTGTGGTCTATAATTGTTTGAAAGTAGCTCCTACTAATGAGTAAAGAGATAAAAGGTAGGAACCATTTGACACTAAGGAAAGAGGATGTGCTCTCTGAAATATGTGAGATAGATAGACAATAGATAGATGATAGATAGATAGATAGATAGATAGATAGATAGATAGATAGATAGAGATATGTAAGTATGTATCTATCTAGATATTTATATATCTATGTATATAAGACAGAAAAACACTGTGGTTAGGAGAGCAACCAGAATTGAAAGATCACAAAGTAACAGTGGTATAAACGGGGAGACATTGTTTTGTTATAATTTTGAGTGAGTTGTAATTGTTGAAGACATGTCTAGCCTTGTTTTTCATCTTATGGCTATTTCTAATATATTCCAAAATAGTCTGGCACTTGCAATCATGCAACTAACAAAACTGCTGAGAAAGTAACAGACAAAAGCAAAACATGGTACGGTGAGCAGTGAATAAATTTGAGGTCAGAAAGAGCTGAGTCCTGCATTATTTTAAAAATAAAATTTACCCATCAATCGGGACTTGGTGGCACTTCCACCACTTAGTAGCTGTGGGCTTTCACCAAGTTCCCTAGTTCTCCTGACCCTCAGTTTCTTCATTTGTAAAGTAGAGATCGTCATGGCTCCTGGGAGGGTGGCTGGAAGGGTTATGTGAAATTCTGTAGATAGTGTGACAAAGTGCCGGATACACAGGAGCTGCTCAGTAACCTCTCCTTGAGGTTATGCAGTGTAGTCATTGACCATGGGCTTGGAAACCAGACACCAGATCCCAGCCCTGCTACTTACTAGCTATTTAACTTCAGCCAAGTCACTTACCCTTCATGGGATTCAGTGTTCTCATCTGTAAACAGAGATAATAACACCACTTATCTCAAAAGGGCTGTTGTCAGAATTAAACATATTTATGCCTCTTTAAACACAGCCTGATGTGTAGTAAGTATCCGGTAAGTATTTATTTGTAAAGATTGTATTAAAATTCCTTAATTATAAAGTAGTATTAACTAATTAGAAGCTTTTATTTATAGTATCATTGAGGACCTTTTGTTAGGGTATGCGATCAAGAAGGGGAAACGTATGAAAGTAAAGAGTTTTAGTTGAACCATACGTTATTTTTGAAAATCACACTAAGGTGTTTCATTCATCTGTTGTGGTCTCTATACTTTTTGAAGATCAGTATAATTCATGGTAATGATCCACCAAAAAGCATATAGGACTCTATAAAAAGTAATCTCCTGCTCATTGATCAGCCTCAGGTTCTACTCCCTTTTCTTAGCCAATTTTTCAATGCTTTTGCAGCAGTTTAGATGTAATTACAAACATCTGGTCCCACTGACGTCCCTTTAGCTTTACAGTGTTATTGCTCAAGCTCCAGACACTCTTTTTAGAAGCACCATTTTATTGTTCATTTAGTAGAAATGAAGCAACTCTGAGTGCAATATGGTTGCAGTGATATAAGTAATTTCTGGCAACCCGTAGAGACAATGTTTACTACTTTGTTCTTGGTAAATACATGTGCATTTCCCTTGAACATATTACTTGCAGATAGTATTTACTTTTTTCCAGCCACAAAAAGGGGACATGGAGGGAGTTAAGATGCTTGAAAAAGATGTATGCCGTGTTTATTTTTCATTTGGTTGTCTCATTTCCTCACATTTTTGCATTAATTATTAAGCAGATAGTTCTCACAATTTTTCTATGAAGAAATGACTAGGTACTTTTCTGGAATGTCTCTTGCAATCTTCTGGTATGTTATACAATTTACATAGACCAGACATAAAAATTATTAGAATTCTTGAAAGATTTTTGGTAGTCCTAAGTATTTTGAGATCTTTGAAGAAAATAATCTTACTGAATGGAATGATAAAAGCACAAAAAATTAGCTATGGGCACAGTGCAAAGAAACTGGTCCATGAGAGCTGGGATCCAACAGTTGGAATCTCAGTCCTTCCACCAGACAGCTGTGTAATCATTACTGAGGTATTTTCTTACTCTGATCCTCTATAAAGTAGGGCTAATAATACCCATAAAGAGTGCTGTGAAGATTTAATGCAGTCATGTGGATTATTCAACCAGTACTGTGCATTACCCATAATAAATGCTCTGTTAAATTTCTTCTTTTCCTTATCAATAAGTACATGTTGCACATAGTTTTACTTAACGGTTTTCTAGATCTGCAACAAAAGAAGTTTCTTCAAAATTGTAATATGGTTACTTAGATATTAAAGAAATAAAGACTGAGACCATTTTATTTATAAATATGTATGTGCATTCATTATCAGTAGGATCTCTGGTTGTTCTTAAAGTCTTGATTTAAATGGAAAACTCATGAGAACATGTTATGATGAAAGTAAGATATATAAAGAGTTTCTTACTGTTTTGAAGCAAAAGTATTAAATGTATTCATGTCAGATTTAAAGTAGGATGCCAACTTAAATTTTATCATAATAATGTTGTAATTACTACTGTACTTTCTGGACAAATAAGCCAAAGATATTTTCTTTATTCGTGAGTATATCTGGTTAGCAATTATGGCCTTTTCATTCTATCTTAACTTTAAAAAAAAATGATGTGGACCATTTTTTCACATGGATACACTTACTGTAATTTCAAAAACTGGTAGAAAAAAACTTCAAATTTTCAAACTTGGACAAACATTGTATTTTTTATGATAAATAATGAAATTCTAAGAAGAAATACTGACATTTTATGCAGTTGTAGAATTTAAAAATTATTTTAGCTTGTTTACATAATGTCAACGTCTCAAAATCCTTTAGTGTTTGTTGATAGTTTTTTTTTTACAGAAAAGAAAACTAAAATAGAAAATAAATGATTTGCCCAAAGTCACAGAGTATATGTGTTTGACCCAGATGGACCCTAAGTTTTCTGACTTTTAGTCCATCTCAATTTCTATTATATCATGCTGCAAAGTTTCTTTCCCCTAAATAACGTGTAGTCATGTCAAACAATTTTATAGTCCTATTAGAATAATTTTTGTCAATTATGTTACTGACTGACTTCTGAGATGTGTGGAGTTTGCAATTAATTTAGTCATTTTATAGGCTTATTTTTGGCTGAAACTGCTTAATGAAGTAATCCAATACTTGTATATAACAAAATTAAGTGAATGAAACTAATTTGTATATTAAAATACGAATGGATGTAATGCAATTTCAGTTTTTGCTTTTTAATCTCTTTTTAAAGTATTTTTTATTTTAATACCAGTATAGTTAACATACAGTGTTATATTCTTTCATCTCTTTTTCAAAATATAATTGACTACAAGAAGCTTTGTAGAAGTCGTATCTGTATAATATTCTAGTGTAGCATTCTGGTTGGGTTAGCAGTAATGCACACTATGCATTGTCCTAAGGAAATCTGAGGGTAGAATCATCTTTTGAATAATAATGCTTATTTACAGATCACCAACCAGGATAATAAAGTTGTTTAACAGAATTGAGGCAAGATATCAAGCAACATGCAAAGAAACTGACATGAGTCTGAGAGTAGGGGCGCCTGGGTGGCTCAGTCGTTAAGCGTCTGCCTTCAGCTCAGGTCATGATCCCAGGGTCCTGGGATTCAACCCCGCATTGGGCTCCCTGCTCAGCGGGAAGCCTGCTTCTCCCTCTCCTGCTCCCCCTGCTTGTGTTCCCTCTCTCGCTATGTCTCTCTGTGTCAAATAAATATAATGTTTTATTTTACTTTATTTTATTCTCAGACTCATTTTAAAAAAATGAGTCTGAGAGTAGAGTCAATATTTTGGGATCAAATATGGGTTGGAATCTCAGGTCCTCCACCAGTTACCTCTGTGATAGGTGTGGTGAGGGTCATTTAAGCACTCATATTCGTGGGTTCCTCTTCTTTGAAGTCACTGAAAGGGGTGCAGTGGCAGGTGCCTAAGCTTAGAAATCAGCTTGCCAGCATTCAAGACTCAAATCCGTGGATAACCAGTCATGTAGCTTTCATCATGTGCTAAGTCCACAATTCCAAATCCATAAACCTCTGAAATCCCAGTGATTTTAATAGTTCATTTGCCTAGAATACCTCTCCTATGCTGACCTGAACTATTTATAATCTTAACTTATCCCACTTAGAGTGAAGGAAAACAGTGATGTTTTCGCTTCTGGTATCATTTCATGCCCTATTGTGATGTTATAAAATTTAGGATTTGTGTATCATATTAACTTCTAAAATAAAATGAATAGTAAAATTCTGAATTCCAAAGCTCACTTAGTTCCAAAAGTTTTTAAGCAGATGCTGTGAACCTATGCTTCAGTTAGCTTCCTCATCTATGAAATGAGGATGAAACATACCCGAATCACTAAATTGTGGAGACTAAATGACATAAGGAAACTGTGAAAGTTTCCTGTGTCCTTTCATTCTGTTTTGCTTTTGTTTTTTTCTGGCAAAAACAATGTGTGAGCTCTGCCCTCTTAACAAATCTGTAAGTGCACTATACTTTATAGTTATCTATAGACACTGTGTTGTGCAGTGGATCTGACACTCATTTTGTATAACTGTAACTTTATTATTATTATTATTAATTATTATTATTTATTTTTTAGGGAAGGAGAGAGTGGGGAGAGGGGCAGAAGGAGAGGGAGACAGAATCTAAAGCAGGTTCCACGCCCAGCATAGACCCTGACGTGGGGCTCAGTCTCACGACCCTGAAATCATGACATGAGCCAAAATCAAGGCTTGAATGCTTAAATTTAATCAACTGAGCTACCCAAGCACCCCTATAACTGTAACTTTATACCCAGAACCTGATTATCTTTGGATAGAAATTTGAAATTGCTACTTTGTAAAAGAACATTGAAGGCAAAAGAAAAGGGGGTGGCATCATGGAAAATTTCAAAATATTGTTAAGCACTTTTAAATTTATTTATGAATAATACTTTTTAAAAAATACTGTTGAATTACAGACTATGGAAAACACCATTATTCTTCAGAGATTAACATTGCTAAAGATATTAAATAGGCCCAGACAGGAGGCATCCTCAGACCTACACACTGAACTTTCCCTCCTATTTTCTCCTCTTTTTCCTCTATTTTTTTTTATAACCTCAGCAACTTGAGTTGTCTATTCAAGGATGGAGTCCAGGATTGGGAGGGCAGTTCTAAGGGCTGACTCTAAAAGGGTCAGTTTTTGATTGCCGGGTCCCTTGTACCAGTCTTTCCCAATTATATCTTGGTGGTCAGGCATTCAAACTGGAGGTGACTACCAATCTGATGGTTTTTGCTTAGAGTTTTCATTGGTACCATTTACAGAAAACCTTACCAAGAAAATCCAATGACAGAAAAAAAGTGAGGTTTTGTAGAAGTTACTGAACTTGACTAAAATCTATAGTGTTACTTCTATCACTTTATTTATACAATACAAATTAGTCCTTAACACTTTAAAATTCTGTTTATTTAAAAATATTTTCATTTTGACCAAAAGCTGATCACATATATGTAATATATGTGTATGTATTCAGCTTTTGTATAACATATGTATACATACATATATATATGTTATATACAAGTAAACGAAGGAAAAGAAATGGTATATATCTTTTGCTCATACTAATATCCTCAGCAGATACTATTCACTTCATGTAGTTTTGGCTTTCAATATAAAATGTGACCTTTTCTTCTGTCTTATTCTGAAATCATGGAGAACTTCATAATAAGAGTGAACCAATAGCAATTTAATATTTTCAGTTCTTGTGGAAATTTTCTCTTACAATGAGATAGGCAGAAATGGTATTTATGACTAAAGTGCTATTTTGAAATAAATAGGAAAAGTGTGAAATATTATAGATGTCATTGTAAAATGCAAATATCATAGCAGAGTGGATTAGACATTGAGGTCTCAGCTGGGTTTTACTTGAACCTATTACTTTATAAAGATAAAAAATGGTAAAAAGTTTTTCTTGTTCTCTCTTTCTCATAAATAAATAAAGAAAGAAATAATAAATAAAATAAGTAAAATCTTTTAAAAAGGGGGCACCTGGATGGCTCAGTCAGTTAAGCATCCAACTCTTGGTTTCAGCTCAGATCATGATCTCAGGGTCATGAGGACAAGGCCCGTGTCAGGCTCCATGCTCAGTGGGGTGTCAGCCTGAGATTTTTCTCCCCCTCCCTCTGCCCCTTCCGCCTGCTTTGCTCGCACATAGCTTTCTCTCTATAAAATAAATAAAAAGTAAAATCTTTAAAAAAAAAGTCTTTCTTGTTATTAACATGCCACTTTGTATAATCCATAGCTACGCTAGTCTCACACAAATCGTGACTTTTTTTTGTAAGTTTGCCAGAGAATATTTATTAATTGGCTTAACAATAGCAAGGCATTTTAAAAATGTCAAATAAAAATCATGTGTTCATTATTATTTATAGGCTAGAGATTAGATAGAGTAAGAGGGAGAAGGTGGAGTGAAGCCTGGGAATCAGTTACAGCGATACAAGAAGGGAAAGAGGGGAAAGAGAGGGCTTGATGTGTTTGGGATGAGCTGATAGAGATGGTGCTAGGTTTGAAGTCCCAACTCTATGAAAGGGTAAGACAGTCTAATCTAACCACCACCCAAACAGTATATCTCATGTATCTCCTTAAACACAAAAGTAGATGTAAAAGTATTTCCATGTGCCCTTCCTCTCACATTCCCATTTCGAGATCCTGTGCCTTGCTTGTACTAATTTCCCCGTGCTATTGCTGACTCTGAAAAACCTTTTTGTTGACCAATATTAAATTTCCAAAACATACATTGAAAAGACATTTTAATTAATAATTCAGATTGAAATTTCCTTTCAGCTGTAGCATTTCAAATTGAGGCTGCGGAACTTCCGCTAAAGTAGGTCAATCAAGCAGGGGCAGGACTGCCAGTTGTGTACTTGAGTCAGAAAAGCTTATCTAGAAGAGCCAGGTAGTTATCATGGAGAAGGATGTTCCAGGCAGCACATGATTAGTGAAATGGACATTTTATTGTACGTGACCAGGAGTTATTATTGGGTTTTTGTTAGCTCTGGTTTTTGTTAGCTCTGGTTTTTGTTACAGTAACATTGCCTAGTTGGAAATCAACTAATGACACTCAGTATCTGCATATAAGTAATTTTTTCTCTCTCTCAAAATACTGTGTCACAAAATAGCACAACAAGAAGCTTACAGTGCAGGAAATGTGTGTAGGACTGAGGGGAGACAATCCAGGGGAAGAGCCTGATTTTTACTATGATTACCCAAAGAGTCTGTGACTAATCACTTCAGAGTCAATTCTGTAATTCATAAGCTAAAGTTCTAAAAATATTGTTAGATAAGTGGTAAACCTTCACATATAACAATTTTATAATAAAAATAAATACTTGGAGAAAATACAGAAAAGCATAAAGAAGCAAATAAAAATTATCTAGGATTTCACAAATTAAGTGCCATTAAATTTTGGATGTATTTATTTTATTGTGTTATGTTAATCACCATACATTACATCATTAGTTTTTATGTAGTGTTCCATGATTCATTGTTTGCGTATAACACCCAGTGCTCCATGCAGAACATGCCCTCTTTAATACCCATCACCAGGCTAACCCAACCCCCCACCCCCCTCCCCTCTAGAACCCACAGTTTGTTTCTCAGAGTCCATAGTCTCTCATGGTTCGTCTCCCCCTCCGATTTCCCCCCTTCATTTGGATATATTTATTTCCAGTTTGTTCTATATCTATTCTTTTAAAGATTTATTTATTTATTTATTTGAGAGAGAGAGAGAGCACAGGGGTGGGGTAGAGGGAGATGGGGAGTCTTAAGCAGACTCCACGATCAGCATTGAGCCCCACTCGGGCCCCACTCAGGGCTCAGTCTCACAAGCCTGAGATCACAACCTGAGAAGAAACCAAGATTCTAATGCCTAACTGACTATACCACCCAAGCACCCCTGTTCTCCATCTATTTTTAACATAGTTGAAATAATTTCATATATGAAATACTATAATTTTCTTCTTTACATTTAAACAGAACCATTTTCATAACTTCACTATAAATTCTTCATTAAAACTATTTCAATAGCAGGGTGCCTGGGGGACACAGTCAGTTAAGCGTCGGACTCTTGGTTTTAGCTCAGGTCTGATCTCAGTGTCCTGAGATTGAGCCCCGCCTCAGAGCTCTGAGCTCAGCATGGAGTCTGCTTGGGATTCTCTCACCCTCTGCCCCTTCCCCCACCTCAGATAAATAAATAAATAAATAAATAAATAAATAAATAAATAAATAATCTTAAAAATAAAATTATTTCAATAGCTAAATAATATTTATTTATTAAATAAAGAAGATAAAAATGAAATGAAAATTATAAAAACTACTTGGAAAAATTATTAAATTGCTTCCATAATAACAGTTTACATATCCATAAAGTGTTTACAAATACCTATTTCACATGTAAGTATGTGTAAATGTATACATTATAGTATGTATCTACATACACAGCATATAATATTTGACCCGAAGTTGTAATTTATCTTTCATTTCTTTTTATTAGTGATACATCTTTAAAATGTTTATTAACCATTTGTATTTTCTCTTTGTGAATTGTCTGTTTATGTATTTGACCCATTTTGCTCCTGGGAACGTTATTACTATCCTTTCTCAGTTTACATAAGCATTTCACATAGCAATTTCTTTGTGAAAATGGTAGCATATATTGTGCTGTTTCTTTTGTTCAATTACATTTTCAAGGGTTTTGACAAACTGAAGTTCTTATTTTTTGTGTTTTTCCATTTTATCTAACATTTTCATGTCGTTTTCCATTTTTAAACTTAGAACAATTTTTTTCATGCCATTTGTTAGATATCGTCCTTTTTGCTTTCTTCTGGACTTTATGGTATCTTTTTAACATTTCTCTCCTTAATGCACCTGGAATTAGTTGGTTGAAGCCTATCTTATTAGCAGGATTGTTTTTTTATTTTATTCTGAGTGGTTATACTGCTTTGGACCAATGCGAGCATGTTTATTGGTTTATAAAATTGGGAAGGGAAACATTGTACCTGAGGAGAAGAGTAGGTGGTACCAGACACAAGGATACTTCTACCATCTCCTCTCTTTGCACACTAGTTTAATTCTTTTTTTGCAATGGAGATATGGTAACCATCTCTGTATAGCCTCACATCTTTGTCACCAGAGAGTGAGTCCCTCCCTGCCAAGACCTTCTTAAGAAAGAATGCCAGTTGTCACATAATGGGTCACCTGTCTTCTCTAGGTAAAAATACTAAGATTAGTAGTCCCCACTTGAGCCACGTGGCTGGACAAAGAAGGGAGTAGTTATCCAAAAAGGAGGGGGCTGCAACTAACAGGAAGGGAGAAGGTGTTGGATGGACAGGAAAGGCCTGGGACTCTCAGGTGGAAGTGAGACTTCCTTTAGGTGTTCTGTTGGAATTTGTGTCCCTCTTTGGAGTTTGTGGAGTTTGGTAAATATGCTCTCATCCCTCCCACTCCTCTCACTCATCCAGGATGTGGAACCAACTGAGGGGGAGAAAACAATACATCAGACAAATGGCAATTAACACATTAATATATTGCTTGTAAAGTTGGTTGGAGAAAATAAGATTCCTGTTGCCCAACAATTGGGTTTTCAATATGTGACTACTAAATTCAGCCTGTCCTTTCATGCTATAGGTTTGCCCCTAATAAGGGGGGCTTTGCCCCCCTGGTAAGCCCAGTACAGGGATGAGCAAAAAATCCAAGCATCTCCCCCAAGGACAGGTGCCTTCCAAGTTTGGAAGGGATTTTTCTCGAGAAAGTGAATAAAATGAAACTAGAATTCAGAGAATCCCTGCAGAACACAATATTTAAGGGGTTGGTAGATAAAAAATCCTCAGAGTCCTCCAAAAAAATGGGGTTAGGCGTTTTGACTTCAGGTAAGAAGAAGATAAACAAGGAGAGGTTTCTGCAGGTGAGCCTGGTTCGTGTTAATACTGTGACTGTTAAACCCACCCGCTGATCATTGTCACTCTTTCACTGCGCGGCAACTAATGTGGTGGCATAGAATTTAGTCATGCTTAACTTCTTAATAGAGAGGCATGCTCCAGTGATTTCAAACCTGTGTTCTCATCAACATAAAGAAAACTGGGGGCCTAATGACTTAACTCTAGAATCTGATGTCATCATGTGTTGACTATCCATTTAGGAAAATCTAACTGAGATTTGATATCGAACACTTGATTTTTTTTTTTTCAGGCTGCCACTGCTGTGCAGTAAGACAAGCTAAATTTAACTGGGGCTTGAAAGGGCCATGGTAAATTTTGCAAAGGCTTTGCTTTTGTGTTTAAGAATGCTTGAATTTGTATCTTTTAGAAACTGTATTTTTAGTTTTTATTCATGATAAATTTGCTGAATCTTAAGGAAAGATATTCATGGATAATGCAGGTAGCCAGTGTGTCCAGGCATAATCCAAAGATGACCCTGAGATCATGACCTGAACTGAAATCCAAAGACAGCTGCTTAATCGACAGAGCCACCCAGGCACCCCAAAAAGAGTTGTGTTTTTAAAGTGTATAATTTGAAACACAAGTGACCAAGAGGCAATGAGAATTGGACATACAGCTGACAATGAAGACAGTACAGAAAGCAGACAAAAAGGGAAAACTTGAAGAAAAATTGTGAGGTGCAAGAAGTCATTTTTATTGTTTTAATGCACCAGCTAATAGGCATTAATACAAACTTTGAATTTCTACTCTATGAAAGACTCATTCAACATTTCATGGAATGTTATTTCCTTATAGCTGTAGATCTCTGGGTGATAAAACCTCTTTTTTTCTCACAAGAGGGCGCAAAACAGGAAAGTTTTGATTATGTGATTTAGTCTGGTGTTTCTTGTTAATTTAATTAAAAGTTTAATTACTGACCACTGTTCTTCTGGATATTTTCATATGCTTTTCGTTCAATATTTCTGTTGAACTGTGGTTTTCAAACTTAAGTTTGTACCAGAATCCCCTAGAGAGCTTGTTAAAACAGCCTGCTTGTTCCCTGACCCTGGAGTCTCTGAGCAGGTCTGGGGTGGAACCTAAGAATCTGCATTTCTATCAAGTTCCCAAGGTAATGCTGATGCTGCTGGTCTGAGCATTACACATAGCCAGTGCTGTAGAGAACTGACTGCACTCAAAAATAGAGGTACTTGATGTACTTAACTTTTCAGATATTTCGATTCTTGTTAAGTGAACCATGTCTCTGGATGTTGGCTGCTTAAAGTTGGAAATTTGCAGGACCCGTGGGAATACAGTTTTATTAGCAAGTGAAGTTTCTATGAGTAGTGCTGTGTAGTGCTATAATGATGGTTCTTTAAACATATCATTTCACTGTGATCTCAGTTTGACTCAAGAGCTGCTTCTACAAGATTATTTTTTCTCAATCAAGGGTGCACTTTAAGCACTAACACGTCTAGAAAAGGAAGAACATACTGGAAATGAATAAAAGCATCCCTGCCATTGTACATGTTTTCAGAAGCATGTTTTATGAATCAGCTGTTGTTTCAGCTACAAAAGTCAGAAATTCAAGACTTGGTTTAAAAGTGATCTCAAACAATTCTTCCAAGACAATTGCTCTCTTATATTTATATAAGAATGTACCTATATAGAAATATTTTGCTAAAATACACTCGACTTTGCAATTAGGATTAAAGACTGAATTTATTTATTTTTCCCTCTAACCCACAACTAATTGCAATGGAAAGATACAAACAATAACAACAACAACAAAACATCTACAGTTGGGGAAAAAATAACTGACTTAAGTTTCATGTAAAAATACCTACCACCTGTTACTAACAATACAACAATCTCAAGTGGACACTGCTTGAGCTGTATACAAAGTATCACATGAAGGAGATTTGTGATTTCAAAGCTAAGAGATATTTAATAGTCACTGGATCTAATTAAAATGCAAAGTTTAGAGACACCTATGAATTCAGTACAGGGAATGAGTATACTTTTCAAGCACATGTTTTACATTAAGAAAATATTATTTTTAAATATTCAAAAATAACTTTACTTCCCAATGATGTATGAAGACCACTCCTTCCAGAAATCCCAACTGAGATATTTTAGCAAGAATTCAACAGACTTAAGTGTCTAGTGAGTTAGAGGAAACACATTAAAATGAAACTTAATGGGGTGATCAGGGAGTAAATGAGTGCTTCTTTTATTACTTGAATGTAACACAAGGAGTCATTTCTGCTATGTGAAAGAGAAGTTCTAAATCAACATTAGGATAGTCAAGATAATGACATTCTGTAACATTGCATTTCCCGTGATTGGAACAAAGCACCTAGCTAGCCTCAACTGATTCAGTATGTCATTCCCACCAGAGAAAAGAACTAGATTTTTTTAAAATATATCTTGCTTTTTACAAATAAAATAAGATCCTGAAAGTAATATGTACAGAGTTAGAGTATAGGCCCCAGGAAAATCAAGTGAAATTGTGGTCAGTGGTTTCCTCTCAAGAACTGAAAGATCTAATGTATGTTCAAAGTTATTTTTGCTTTTCAATTTCAAATACAAAGAAATACTCTTGGGGCACTTGGGTGGCTCAGTGGGTTAAGCATCTGCCCTCGGCTCAGGTCTTGATCTCGGGGTCCTGGGTTGGAGCCCTGTGCTGGGCTCAGTGCTCGGTGGGGAGTCTGCTTCTCCCTCTCCCTCTGCCCTTCCTCCCCATTTGTGATTTCTCTCTCTCTCTCAAATGAGTAAATAAAATCTTTTAAAATAATAATAAATAATAAAATAAAATAAAAAAGAAATACTCTTAAAATACTCCTATAAAAATAGTGCAACTGATAAACTGTATGTTGAATACTTCCACAGCAATTAAAAGAAAAAATTAAGAACATGTACATGCAACAGCGTGATGAATCTTAAAACCTAATGTTGAGTAAAAGTAGCCAGGCACAAAAAGTATATTCTTTGTTATTCTATTTGCATGAAGTTAAAGAACAAAAAAAATTAATGGAATGTAATAGAAGTCTAACCAATAGTTACCTTTTGCGAAAAAGAATTGACTGGGAAGAAGAAAGAGTGAACATAGGGTGTTGAAAATGTTGTGTATTTTGATCTGGGTGCAGGCATGGGTATATACACATGTAAAATTTAATTGTGCTTTATACTTAAGATTAGTACATGTCACCAACTTTATGTTATACCTTAGTAAAAGATATAGTAAAAACAAATACTGTAATTAAAGTTCTTTTTTTTTAAGATTTTATTTATTTGACAGAGAGAGAGACACAGCAAGAGAGGGAACACAAGCAGGGGGAGTGGGAGAGGGAGAAGCAGGCTTCCCGCCGAGCAGGGAGCCCGATGTGGGACTCGATTCCAGGACCCTGAGATCATGACCTGAGCCGAAAGCAGACGCTTAATGACTGAGCCACCCAGGCTCCCTAATTCAAGTTCTTTCAGTGGCACAACTCAAGATATTTAAATACAGCATCTTGTAAGCAGAACAAAAATCAGAGTTTACTTATAGAATTTCAGGAAACTTGTATGTAGATGTCCAGGGACTATTTTTTCAGGAACTAGGTCCACAGAATATTATAGTCTGTTCTTATATTAGCTTTTGGATGATTCTTAAGAGTCCATTTGAAATTCTTCCAAGATCAAAAATTTGTGCATTGTCTGTGACTAAAAACAGAAAATTTAGGACTTCTCATTATAAGTTCTGGGTAAAAGATTAGCTAAAATGTACAGAATTTTTGTTTGTTTGGCTTTCTTTATTTTTCTTTATTTTTATTTTTTTAATTTTATTTTATTATAGTCACCATACAGTACATCATTAGTTTTTGATGTAGTGATCCACAATTCATTGTTTGGCTTTGTTTAAAAACAGAGCACAATTTTTGAATTCTCTCTAATTCATGGTGACGTAGTAATGGTATTAGAAAATCTTTAAAGGATTGCCTGTGGGGAAAACTGTGAATGTTAGAGTCTTCTGTGAGTGCCAGTTAGAAACAGGAGCCATTTTAGCACCTGGTGCCCTTCCCCAGGAGAATTCCAGCTCACAGTACAGAGATAGTCTACAGGATTTAAGAGGAAAATAATTGATTTCTGAGACACTTTGAACTTCTCAGTTATTACCTGTTTATTCACTGATGTGAAAGCTGGCCTCATTCCCTGGAGTTTAGAGAGGTTGGCAACATCTCACCTAATGTCTTTCCCCTGATAGAACATCTACAAAACCGTTTGTGATTTCCTTGTACGATTATTCTTGATGTTGTGTAAAATCTGAAGACTTCAGTTTTGAAAAATCAGTTTAAAAAGGAAATCATGGCACAATAATTATTTAAAGCCTCAATACCTGATATTTTGTCTTGCTTAAATGCAGTGAAAAATAGTTTACCATAAAATAAAGCCTAGAATTAGGTTTATCTATCTTTTTATTGTCACTAGAATTCTCTATGGATAAGACTGTTGAGAGGAGGTGGGAAAGAAGTGACTCTTAGTGCCTATTAATTTGTATTTAAGATATTATAGTAAAAAGAAAAGATCCTTGGGAATTATATATTTGGTGTTTTAATAAAATAGAGCAACAGGAAAAGATAGCATATGGGCCAATAAAACAAGAGGGCATACTGGTTTACAATTATCAATAGCAATTTAAAATTTAGTACTAAAATAATGCAAATTTATTAAGGCTATTATATTTTTAGTTGAATCCTTCATCATTAAAGAATTAAGTAATGGTTAATGCCTTATTTTTAAGTTCTGTAAAGACATTGCATGTTTTAAAGAAATTTCCTTTCCTATAATTTAGTTGAGAAACATCAAATGTTTATTTGTAGGTACGCTCATTTGTTTTTTATTATTAGGTTTCAGTTGACTTAAGATTAATTACCTTTTTATGTGCTAGTTCTAACTTGCCTGATTTAACAAAAAAAATTAAATCTATTTATATCATTTGTGTCTTTTCAAATATTCTCAGACATTATATTCACTTTTAGAAGGGTACACAACATTTTTGTAAGCATGCTGGAAAATGTGGATTCTTTCACCAATAAGACTTGGAAATTGAGGAATACCCAGAGACAGTGCTTTGTGACAATCATCAGAAATTATCAAGAATCTGTTTGAAGGAACACTTAGATGAGTGCAATCCCATAGAAGTTCTGTGATGATGGAAAGGTTCTGTCTGTACTATCCAAAAAGGTAGCCACTGGCCACATGTAGCTATTGAGCCCATGTGATGTGGCTAGTACAAACAAGAAACTATTTTAATTTTATTTAATAAATTTAAATGTCATGTGGCTAGTTGCTATTGTATTGGGCAGTGTAGCTTTAGATGTATAAAAATCATATAGAAGTCTTCGGTAAAGACAATAATACCTACTTGGCTATTACAAGTATCATTGAGAAGATTAAATAATCCAAAGTTGATTGGGTGCATAGATCATGCCTGATACATACTAGATGTTGTACATAAGTAATTTTCCTTCCTTTTCCCCCTGTGGTTCAATACTTAGCCGTTACTGTTGCTCCTACAGGTTTGTTGATCGTTCAGAACTTTTTATTGTTTCCTGTTCTCTCTTCATGTTCTTCCAAAATTCTCTCTCTCTCTCTGTGGGTGTCTGTCTTTCTCCTCATTTAACTAAACAGTCATCCACTTCACTGTGTTATATTATTTCTACTTACCCACTCTCTTGTTTTCTCCTTCCCTTTAAGCTGGAAAAGGCTACTCAACAATTACTTCTCCTTCCCAAAATACTCAGTGTAAATATGATCTGGGAATGATCTTGCTTGAATAGAATTTGGCACTGAGTGCAGGGAGAATAAGTCTGACCCTGAGAATGTATAGCTGTAACAACTATAACCCACATCTCATTTAGTTTAGTAGTCAAAAAAATCCCTCAAACTGAGAATCAAATTTAATGTTCTATTATGTTGGTAATGCTCCCTAAGTACAAATACATATCCACTCTTGAAGAATACATCTTCAGCTGAGGCCTCCAAGAACTTCCAGGTTAATGTTCCAAGAAACATGAGCTTAGAATTTAAAATTATACACAAATACAAACAGCTCTCATATGAATACAAGCAAGAAATGACAAGAGACAGCAGAACGAGACCCATAAAATTAAGATGTTGGAATTATCAGGCACAGAATATTAAATAATTATATTGATATGTTAAAAAAAAGTAAAAAGAAACTGGAATTACGGGTAAGAAGAAATTTTTTTAAAAGATCACTAGACTGGGGCGCCTGGGTGGCTCAGTTGGTTAAGCGACTGCCTTCGGCTCAGGTCATGATCCCGGAGTCCTGGGATCGAGTCCCGCATCGGGCTCCCGGCTCGGTGGGGAGCCTGCTTCTCCCTCTGACCCTCTCCCCTCTCATGCTGTTTCTCTCTCTCTCAAATAAATAAATAAAATCTTTAAAAAAAAGATCACTAGACTTAGAAATCAAATGAAATAGACATTGGGGAGGGTATGTGCTATGGTGAGTGCTGTGAATTGTGTAAGACTGATGAATCACAGAACTGTAGCTCTGAAACAAATAATACATTATATGTTAAAAAGAAGACGACGAAGAAGAAGATAGCTGGAAGGGAAGAATGAAGGGGGGAAAATCAGAGGGGGAGACGAACTATGAGAGACTATGGACTCTGAGAAACAAACTGAGGGTTCTAGAGGGAAGGGGGTGGGGTGAAGGATTAGCCTGGTGATGGGTATTAAGGAGGACACGTTCTGCGTGGAGCACTGGGTGTTATGCACAATGAATCATGGAACACTACATCAAAAACTAATGATGTAACGTATGGTGATTAACATAACATAATAAAAAAACTGAAAAAAATCAAATGAAAATCTAGAAGTAAAAAAAATATATAATTAAAGTTAAAAACTCAATGGACAAGTTAAGAAACAGATTAAACATAGCTCAGGAAATTACTGAACTGGAGTATTAAGCCAAGTACTCAAAAAGAAGCACAGAGAAAAATAAATGTAAATTATAAAAAAGATAAAACTTGGAATAATGTAACAGTATCTAACACATATATCTGAGTTCTAGAAGCAAATATAGAGATAAAGAGGATGTGGCAATATTTGAAGAAATAAATTTGGCTACTTCAAGAATTGTTTTTTGTTTGTTTTTGAGTATAGTTGACACACAATTTTACATTGGTTTCTGAGGAATGACAGTGATTTTACAAGTTTATACATTACACTAATGTTCACAAGTATAGCTGCCATCTGTCCCTTTATATCGCTATTACCGTATCATTGATCATGATCCTTATGCTCAGCTTTTATCCCTTTGACTTTCTCATTCCATACCTGGAGGCCTGTATCTCCCTTTCCCCTTCAATTACTTTTCCCAACCCCTTCTACCCCCTCCCTCTGGTAACCATCAGTTTGTTCTCTGTATTTATAGGTCTGATTCTGCTTTTGGTTTATTGATTTTTTTTTTTTTAAGATTCCATTTGAATGGAATCATATGGTACTTGTCTTTCTTAGCCTGACTTATTTCACTTAGCATAATACCCTCCAGGTCCATCCTTGTTGTCACAAATGGCAAGATCTCACCCTTTTTTATTTCTGGTAATATTCTACTGTGTATATATACCACATTTTCCTTATCTATTTGTCTATTGATGGACACTTGGTTATTACAAATAATGTTGCAATCAACATAAGGAGTGCCTATGTATTTTTGAGTTAGTGTTTTTGTTTTCCCTGGGAAAATACTCAATAGTGCAATTATTGGACATATGGTAATTCTATTTTTAATTTTTTGAGGAACCTCCATACTGTTTTCCACAGTGGCTGCACCAATTTACATTCCCACCAACAGTCCACAAGGGGTCCTTTTTCTCTATTTCTCTACATCCTTGCCAATACTTATTATTTCTTTCTTCTTGATTTTAGCTATTCTAATAGGTGTAAGGTGATATTTCATCATAGTTTTGATTTGCACTTCCCTTATGATGAGTAATGTTGAGCATCCTTTCATATTATCTGTTGGCCATCTGTATGTCTTCTTTTGAGAAATGTCTTTTCAGGTCGTCTGCCCATTTTTTTTTTTTTTAATCAGATTGTTTAGTTTTTTGGTGTGGAGTTGTGTGAGTTCTTTATTTTGAACATTAACCCCTTACTGGATCATTTGCAAGTATCTTCTCTCATTCAGTAGACTGTGTTTTTGTTTTGTTGATGGTTTCTTTTGCTGTGCAAAATGTTTTTATTTTGATGTAGTCCCAGGAGTTTATTTTTGCTTTTATTTCTCTTGCCTTAGGAGACATATCTAGAAAAATGTTGCTATGTTTGATGTCAGAAAAATTACTGCCTGTGTTCTCTTCTAGGATTTGTATGGTTTGGCCTCACATTTAGGTCCTTAATCCATTTTGAATTTATTTTTGTGAATGATGTTAGAAAGTGGTCCAGTTTCATTCTTTTACATGTAGCTGTCCAGCTTTTCCAGCACCATCTATTGAAAAGACTGTCTCTTCTCCATTGTATGTTCTTGACTTCTTTGTGACAGATTAATTGACCATATATATGTGGGTTTATTTCTGGAGTCTTTATACTGTTCTGTTCATCTACACACTTGCTTTTGTGCCAGTGCCATACTGTTTTGATTACTACAACTTTGTGGTATATCTTAAAATCTGGGACTGTGATACCTCTAGGTTTATTTTTCTTTCACAAAATGACCTTGCCTGTTCAGGATCTTCCATGGTTCCATACAAATTTAAGTATTATTTTTTCTACTTTTGTGAAAAATATCATTGGTATTTTGATTGGGATTGCATTGAATCTGTAGATTGCTTTGAATAATATTTGGGACCTTTTGACAATATTATTTTTTTTCAATCCATGAGCATGGAGGATCTTTCCTCTGGGTCATTTTCAATTTCTTTCATCTGTATTTTATAGCTTCTAGAGTACAGGTCTTTCACCTCTTTGGTTAAGTTTATTCCTAGGCATTTTATTCTTTTTGGTAAAATTGTAAATAGTGTTTTTTTTTTTAATTTCTGTTTCTTTGTCTTCATTGTTAATGTATAGAAATGCTATTGATTTCTGGGTATTGATTTTGTAGCTGCCACTTTACTGAATTCATTAATACTTCTAGTAGTTTTTTGGTGGAATCAGGATTTTCTATGTACAGTATTATCATGTCATCTGTGAATAGGGAAATTTTAACTTCTTCCTTATTATGGATGCCCCTAGCCCCTTATTTCTTCTGCTTGTCTGATTGCTGTGGTTTGGACTTCTAGTACTCTGTTGAATAAAAGTGGTGAGAGTAAACATCCTTGTCTTATTTCTGACCTTCGAGGGAGAGCTCTCAGTTTTTCACCATTGAAGGTGGTGTTAGCTGTGGGCTTTTCACATATGGCCTTTATTATGTTGAGTTGTACTTCCCCATTTTGTTGAGAGTTTTTATCACTCATCCAAGATCAGGAAGCCAGATCAGATAATCTCAAATGGAATAAACATGCACACACATGCACCCCATATCATAGTGAGGCAGCGTAACATCAAAGACAGAAAGACCCTAAAAGAGCATCCACAGAGAAAAGATAAATCACTTATAAAAGACTGCAGACTTCCTGATAGCAAGCATGGAAACCTTTGGGCAATATAAAAATGCCCTCGATATTCCAGGAAAAATATGTATATACAACTCAGCAAATATGAAATACATTTTGAGAATAAGGGTTAAATAAAGAAAAAGACAAAGAGAAAAAATAGTTTATTATCAACAGACCATTATGAGAGGAAATTCTAGGATATGCCTCTGACGATTGGAAAATAATCCTAAATAGGTTTGAGATACAAGAAGAAAAGGTGAGTAAATATTAAAATAATAATATCAATCCCTAATTTGTGAAGTTAAGAAGAGGGAGACCCAACATATTAAACAAACCTAGTATAAAAGTTGTGAGATGTGATCAGACTTAATGCATCCTCAGGCCATTTGTTATTCAGGAAGAAGGTAAATATATTGCTATACTTCATGTTTTATGAAGTAGGAAGGTTAAAAGCTATAAAACTACTAAAAAAGGTAAGAATAAAGTCTATAACTACCAAAATAGTGAAGGGAAAATAATAAAACAAGAGGAGTAACCCCAAAACACCCAGAAAAATGATGGGAATAAATTTTTAAAATCATAATAGATATAAATTAAATATTCTCACCAATTAAAGGAAAAGATTGTCAGGCTGTATTTTTTTTAAAGATTTTATTTATTTATTTGAGATCGAGAGCATGAGAGGGAAGAGGGTCAGAAGGAGAAGCAGACTCCCTGCTGAGCAGGGAGCCCGATGTGGGACTCGATCCTGGGACTCCAGGCTCATGACCTGAGCTGAAGGCAGTCGATTAACCAACTGAGCCACCCAGGTGCCCTGTCAAGGCTGTATTAAAAAATAAGTATAGTGGGCACTTGGGTGGCTCAGCCAATTAAGTGCTTGACTTGGATCTCAGGATCCTGAGATTGAGCCCCATCTTGGGCTTCTTGCTCAGTGTGGAGTCTGCCTTAGAGTCTCTCTCTCCCTCTCCTTTTGCCCCTCCACTGCACTTGCTCTCTCTCTCTCTTTCTAATTAATAAATTAATTAATTAAAAAAAGAAAAAATAAATACAGTGATGTGCTATTTTAAGAGCTGCACCTATAACTTAAAGACACAGAAAAGTAAAAAAAACAAAGGATGTTAGTAAAGCTAATATTATCCTTTTACCTTTCCTCTGCTCCTAGCCACCCCCCCAAAAAAAACAAGAACTGACGTGGCAGTAGTAATATCAGACAAATTGAACTTTAAATCAAATTTATTGCTAGAAATAAAGCCAAACTACATACCAATAAAAGTTTCAATTTCCTAAGAGAATATGATAATTATAAATTTATATACATTGATATTCTTCAAAACTTGACAGAATTACATGGAATAATTGATAAAGCCCCATCATAATAGAAACAATTGTAACACATTTCTGTCAGTAAATAACAGATCAAGGAAAAAAATTAATAAAGTTACAAAAGGCATAAACAACATAACCTGATCATTTTAACAAGATTGCATTTTATACCAGCAAAAATTAGTTAGAAAATGTTATTAATATATGTGGCCATTAATCCAACCCAAAGTGTGCAGCATCTATGCAGCAAACTTTTATTGAAAAACACTGAAACAAGATGTAAGTCAATGTGACTGGATAGAAAAAAATCAATTTTACAAGCTAAGATTTTTATGAGTTTGATTGACATATATAATTCAATTCTAACAGAGATTGATAAAATGAGCCCCAGATATATATGCAAAGAAAATAGGTGAAAAATAGTCAAGAGAGTTCAGAAAAAGAGCAAGATAAAGGGCAGAATTTACCATTTAAAAGAATCTTCTATTTAATTTTGGTGGTGGACTTAACACTGTTTTGTTATTTTTTTTAACTCCAAATTAGTTTATATACATTTTATGTTCATGTGCTCTATTTCACAATTTTTTTTAACTAACACTGTCCAAATTTAGAGGCTTATGGCTATGCAGGCTTGACGACTAAAAGCTAGGATATTTTACTATTATATATATGGTACACTTACTAATTATTATTCACTTTTAAAAAATAAAATATATTTTAATATAAATGCAATGCTTGTGTAATTTAGAAAATTTGGAAAATACAGAAAATAGAAATCAATAAACTAAAAAACACCATGAATTTTATTATCTAGCTTAAGCACTGGGAATGTCATTATACTTCCAGTTAATGCATGCATCTGTTTGTGAGTTTTTATAGAACTGCCATCCTATTATATATCCATTTCCATTATACTTTTACATTTACCATTACAAATTTATCATTTGATGTTTAGGAATTTTGCAAAACTTCAACTTTTTATTATGAAAAGTATAGTTAGAAACTAATGGACTTGGTCCAGCAATTCTTTGCAGAAGTAGCAGTATTTTAGAAGCTCAAACCTGACAGTGAGGCAGAGAGTAATTATGATTATATAGCCGAAAATATGTATAATGTGTAGGGAATATGTATTTTCAGTAATCTAAAAAAAGCAGGGGGAAGTAAGGGGAAATACACATCTCATCCACTGATGTCACCAGTTCTCTGCACCACAGCTGTTCCTCTGAATGTTCTTAAAATGAAGTACAAAGGGTTTTCCCTCGGCAATTCCCTCACAGAGGATGTTTCCACTAGTCTGCATAATTGACACATTATGTCAACAATTACTGAGAGAGAAGATATAAGGTTGAACTCAGTAGTATGGCCACTTTCTACACTGTCCCTTCACTCTATGGCTAAAATCAAATTTATCTCCAAAGCCAGGAAATACCTTGAGTAGTGTTTCAAGGGAGAAGCAAGAAAAATTTCCTGAAGGTTGAGAAATTCCTCCCTTGATATCCACATCTTTTCCTCCAGCTGGTGGGGGAGAATTACGGGCCTTGTGCTGATCTCGTCTCCAGCAAGTGATTTTATAAACCCAGCAACGCGAGTAACACTTTAAACTTTTCTAAATGCTGTATTCAGTCTGTGGAATATATTCCTGTTGCTATCTAACAAGAGAGAATAGTAGGATGATATTTGCATTGCCATGGCAACTTACATCTCTAGATTGCGATGACATTTTTGCCTGTTTAGTTCTACTTTTCATTTAGGGATAAAAAAATTTTTACTGCCTTTTAATTGAAAAAAATAAAAGCAAGTGGGTGTACATACAAAAGGAGAAAAACTGAAACTTACTTAACATCTGCTATATGTCAGACACTGAATTGAGTTGTTTATGTACATCACTGCATTTGTCCTCCAAGAACTCTGGGAAGGAGGTCTTCATTTAGAGAGGAGGAGACTTAGAGAAATGTCAGTACCCCGCTTCGTTTAAGGTCAGAAGTTACGAAGCAGTAGAACCAGGGACTGTCAGAGCTCAGTCCTCTCATTCCTGGGCCCGTGCTTTCTTCAGGACCCCACACTTCCTCCATGTTTTCTGGCTGGGTTCCTTGTCTAATTGTCCCCATATAGCTGACAACAATCACCTTGTGAAATACCAGTAAGTATCTTGCGATATACATTTTTTAAGTGTTGTGGTTCTTAGTGTTTAATTCTGAATTCCACATATAGAAAATTGCACCTAAATCGGGATTGACTGATTATGTTCTACTCTTCAGTTAAAATGGTTATTCAAATGCTTTAATTGCATGCCATGTGCATTAGAAGATGATACCAATTAAGTAGTTAGGATTTAGCTATACATATGATAGGGATTTAGCTATGCACTATGAAAAAAACATATATCTATATTTTAATATAATTTTACAGATATAGAATGTGAAAATGCATTGCAAATATTAGATTATGATTTGTTGAACATAAGACGATCTCCATGTTGAATTATATTTTGAATACGTTGATGAGAAGAGCAAAGTAACAAAAATGAATTATATTTTCAAGTCATTGAATTAAAATTAAGCTGATGTTTCAGTTCTCAGTAGAATCTAAATATTCTGTTTATTAAAAATTGGGTATCATTTCTATACATTTCGTTGTAGAACTTTTTTCTTTCTTCAAATAAAAGAATGTAAGACTAATGCAAAGATTCCTTCATAATAAACTTTAGGAGATGTTTAAATCGTTTTTGTTGAGTTGGTATGTTGTTAACCCTCAAGCGTCGGTGGCAAAAGCAGGAATGAAACTGAAAATTCTCTTTATTGATCCCGTCTTTATGAAGCAGCAAGTGAAAGGAAGAATTTGGATATCAAGAAAAAGGTGACGTCACAGTTTAAGCACCACACCATTTCTTTTTCTCTCCAACCAACAAAAAAGTCTCAGAAACAGTTATTGTTTGGACAGTTGAAGGACATTCACATTTGAAAGTAGGAAAATTTCTACTCAAGTGATGAGGGCATAAAGGCAGAGAAGAAGCTCTGATAGACTCGTGGGCTCTCAAAGCAGAATGCACACCGGAAGTGTAGGAGGGCTGAGACGGAGGAGCGCAGCAGGGGCAGCGAAGAGTAATTGTGAAGACACTGGAAGCCTGATTTGCTTATAGGCAATCAGAAAGAAATCAAAGGAAAGAAACAAATTGAAGATGTTAGATTAAGTTAGAAAAATTACGTCGGTTCCCGGGAGCCAGGGAGAGCTGCCTAGGTGACTAGATGGGCGGGGTAACAAAGACGGGAACTCCCTCCAGGAGCCAGAGCCTCAGCTCTCCTGCTGCAGTCCTGTAACACCCACCCTTGTTAATCAGAGAAGGTGTTTTGCACTGGCATGATGTCATATTTGAGCATAAAAACATTTTGATTGACAGATTATTCTGAAAAGTTCATATGAATATGTATAATTTTCAGAGCACAAAAAAACACTAAGATGTTATGAGTCTTATACATAAGTACCTTTAAATGAAACTGTAGCACTCAAAATAATTTCACCATGATGTTCTTTTGGATTTCAATAATGTTGTATATGGCTTTGGTTTTTACATGGGACATATTATAATAGAAACCCATCTGCAATAGAATAAACGTAATAGTAGCATATAAAATGTATAACAATGGCTATATATCCACATGCCGTCATAAGTCTCTCATTTAGAGGTAGTTCATTTTCAGCTGGAAGAAGAAAACACATTCGGTTATGCCTTAGTTTGGGTAGCGAGTAAATGTGCTTCTACCATGTTATTTTCTTTATTATGCCTTTGGAACTCTTGAGGGGCTGTGGTTTTTACATTCGCAGTCAGAACTCCTTGTTGCAATGGCCTCCCGTGCTAAACCAAAAGTCAATACATTATGAATTTTCTCACCCCCTTTTCAAAAGTATATCAAAGGAAACTAAAACATGTTAAGTATATTCATTTCTAAGAACTGTTAACAGGAGACTCTTCCTGACAGAAATACTGGCCCTTTGATCACATTCCTTGCATGCTCACAGCCCCTTCAGCCAGGTCATCCAGAAGCTCTAGAAATTGTTCCAACCCTCATGCCATTGCTGAGAAGGTAACACCACTCTTCTTCCCTTACTTCTCATCCCAGTGCTGCCCGAGGAGATACTCCCCTACTGCACCCCTGGAATCCAACAATTTTGATTTAGTTGGGGCCATCTGTGGTTTTGGAGGATGAACAATTTATGCTCAACACTGCCCTTGCAAGGTCCAGACTCTCCCTTGCTCTGGGTCCATTTTCTAAGAATGCTTCTTTCAATCTTAATTTCTAGGTAAGCTGAATCTGATTTTACTCTGAAGTGCAGGTGGATTTTATTTCAAGTCTTTGTATAGCTGAAGAGACATTATTACCATCGAAGTGAAATTTGCATAGACAGATGAAATATTCTGCTTTCTGAGACCTTATGGAAATCCTCCCTATTAATAGCAACATTAGATGGAAGACATGGGTTTTTTATCATTTCAGCATCTTTCTTCTATCAAGTGGTTAGTTTCTGTCCACGTCACTGAGTAATTTTAAAGAGCCACTATTTTTAAAATTAAAAAGCTTCTTTTTGACTTTCCTTATTAAATACAGTAAGCAAGTAATTACTATACATTTCTTTCTCATAATTTTTTTAAATATCACCAGGGCCCACGAATGCCAAGACCACAAGAAGCTACTGTAATCTCAGTTTATGATAGGCTAAAATGAGAAGGTCTCTGAGTGGATGTACACTAAGGATGAAATATGCATTTTGTAACCCGAATCTCCAGGCTCCACCTGGCTCAGTCTTCACTCGTATCTCATTCAAAGAATAATAACCAGAAGTAAAAATAATAAATTTTTATTTGACTATCTCAAGGCAGAGGGATGGAGATTTAATATAAAACTCGATCACCATTTCTCAAGATCTTCCTTTTCTCATTCCTCCTGATCTCAAATAGCCCAAAGCCATGCCAAAGACGCTTCATAATTCACTTTTACTTCCATGGCAAAATGACCTTCCACACTCAAGCCCTGATGCATTTCTTTCTCTCTCTGACAGCCCCACAACCTTATTTTTGTTTGTTTGTTATCTTTATTAGGTAGATCAAATTAGGATCTCTGTTAATGAAAAAAAGCATTACTTTTTTTCCCCAGTATTTCTTTGGGATTTATCCACTAATCAAAATTCTCAAAAAAATCAGGTCCAGAAATTGACTCAGAAAGGAAATATCTTTGCTCCTTTTAAATTGGGAAAAGAGGGAAAATTATGAATACTCATGTGTTAAGGATTTTTATTCTGTTTTGTATACATCAACACACATATGCCAAAATGCATTTCAGAAGCCATTATTATATTTCTGTAGTTTCAGGACCAACTATAAGAAAGACATTCTCACATTGTATTAATGCACTTTTTAAATTGACTAAGGTGTGGATTTATTTAATCTATAATTTTAATAAGAATTAACCTTCAGCATCAGCTAATGATAAGCCTTAAGAAACTACATAGAATCTTTATCATTATCTGAACTTTGAGGGAGGTACCTTATGTATGTAAGTGCTAAAAAATATGTCTATAATGTTTCTAATTTGTGTTAACAAGTTGGTCTTTGCTTAGATATGCCCTTAAAAAATGAAATGGATATCTGAGACACTGAGTTATTTATATGGCTCATTGGACAAATTAATAATAATAATAGTGTTAATAATTTGCCAAATACTTAGTTTGTAGCAGGTTTTTTTTTTTTGGTGGGAGATTTAAATGCATTATCTCATTTTATTCTCTGAGATTTACAGGGATAAAATAACTTTTCTCTTGTCACAGAGCTAACAAAAGGCAGAGTTGGAATTCAAACCCCATTTATAATCCTTAGTTAAGTTTCTTGTGAGTGAATGACTGCCCCTTGGAGCCATCCCTTGCTTATACCTACCAAATTCTATAATGAGATCAATAAAATGAAGGGCAATCAATAAAATATTTGAAAAGATGAAAATTCTTCTCACCCTGGATATTTATCATGTACATTCCTTTTTGTGTGTAATTATTGTTACTAAACTGGTGCTCTTGGGACACTTCAATGTTATATTATTTTCAAATTTAAAAGATATGATTTTTACTTTTATACTTACATAATTAATGACTATATAAAATAAAGCAGGTATAACATTTAAGTCTATAACATTCTTAAATTTTTACTTAATACGTGACCTTTTTAAAAATATTTAAATATTTTCCTTAAGTTTCTCTAATCAAGTTCCTACAAATCCATTACTCACAAATTAAAAAGAAAGAAAGAAAGAAAAAGAAAGAAAGCAAGCTCACGTACTATCTTTTCTTTACATATTAAAATAATGATGAGGGGCGCCTGGGTGGCTCAGTCATTAAGCGTCTGCCTTCGGCTCAGGTCATGGTCCCAGGGTCCTGGGATCGAGCCCCGCATCGGGCTCCCTGCTCAGTGGGAAGCCTGCTTCTCCCTCTCCCACTGCCTCTGCTTGTGTTCTCTCTCTCACTGTGTCTCTCTCTGTCAAATAAATAAATAAAATCTTTAAAAAATTAATGATAAATGATGTTATTGATGTTTACTCCAAGAAATGTATCTCAAACTTTTTTCATGTACATGTATCAAAATCAAATACTTGTTAAAATGCCATTTTTATACCCCACCACATTTCTGTTAAATATACAAATACACATATACAGATAAAGGAAGGGAAGACCAAGAATCTGCATTTTGTCAGCTTCCTCAGCTGATTCTGATATGTATGAAATTTGATGTGTTGCCACACTTTTTTTTAAATTTTTTTCAATGTATAATTTTCTATTTTCACTACTTTACAGAAAGCATTATAAGTGATTTATATTTCTAAGCACAGTATTTGTGTGTTTAAAATATGAAGTAATGAACAACAAAATAAATAAGAGTTTTAGATTAAACCCAAATAATAAAATAAATATCCATGAATCTATACTGGTATTAATAAACGTTTGAATAAATAAGTGAGAGAAAGGAGCCATATGTATTTAGCAGAAAAATTCCAAATTAAAAAGGCAGAAAGAATGAGAGAAATAGAAAGTCACCATTAGAACACCCCAATAATAATTGTGGCAGGCAAGATTCACTGATAAATATTAAAATCAGTGGGGAAAGCTTTAAGGAAGAACAATATATTTGCATAGCCTCAAGGTATCTCCCCCCAAATATTTATTAATCATGTGGTGGTTCTAACATATTTCCATTCTTTGATTCTGCTCCCTGCAAGAGGTGAAGCTTCATTTCCCACTTCTGAAGTACAGGCTGGATGAAGGGAAAATTAGTTTATGCAGAAACCTTACCAAGTGATCAAGGTTAATTAACATCAGTAGTCACAGATATTGGTAGCATGTACCTCTTGATGTGATGCCACGAGAAAGGTATTTCTCCTCTGTAGTATTCTTGCTCCAAAATCTAACCCTAGTCTAATAATAAGAAAAGATAAGACAAACCCAAACTGACAGGCATTCCACAAAATACCTAAGTAGTACTCTCCTTAAGTATCAAGATCATGAAAACAAAGAAATACTGAGAAACATTCACAGGTCAGAGGAGACTAAGGGAACTTGTTGAATGAATGCAATGTGGTATTCCTGATCAGATCCTGGGACAGAAAAAGATATTAGTGAAAAAACTAATGAAGTCTGAATAGTGTGTGTAGTTTAATTACTATTATTGTGCCAGTGTTTATTCATTTTGATAAATATACTTAGGTAAAATTTTAACATTAGGTTGAGATGGGTGAAGATTATATAGGAAGACTATCATCTGTTAACTCTTTGTATTATCTTTATAACCTGAAGTATCAGGTATTACAAAACCAAAATATATTGTTTTAATATACGATAAGCTTTAGTTCTCTGGACATATTGGCAACACTCATGATTTTATGAACACTAAATATTTATTTACACTTTTCATTTTATGTATTTATTATGTCTTATAACTGTCAATGCTTAAAAAACAAATTTAATAGTTTTCATTATTTTATTATTCAGTATTTATGTGAAAAATATGTATGTATAATTTTATACATTATATAGAATCATACATATAGGGGGTAAGATTTCTACTCAATTGCTGTAATTAGTTTGAAGTGTCATTTTAAGAATAATTTTAGTATCTAAATCTGCAAATCTAATTTGAATTTTAACATACTTAAAAAATTTAATTTCCATTAAAGCTGTATCAATATTGCAATTTAAAAAGTAGAGGCATGATAGAATGAATATGTGAGTTACCTATTGCTGCTATTAACAAGTGAGCATAGATCTGGTGTCTTAAAACAACACTAGTTTATTATCTTAGATTTGTGGAGGTCAGGAGTCCTAAAGTCAAGGTGTCAACAGGACTGAACTCCTTCCAGAGGTTCTAGAAGAAAACCCATTTTTTTTTTTTTTTTTTGCCTTTTCCAGCTCCTGAGCATCACCTACATTCTTTGGCTCCTAGCACCTTCCTCCGTCTTCAAAGCCAACAGCATAACATTTGCATTCAATCTCTCTCCCTCTGCCTCTCCCTCTCCCTTTCCCTCTCTCTCTTTCACCTTGCTTCCATGATCACATCTCCTTCAATGATCCTCCTTCCTCTCTCCTATAAGGACTCTTTTGATTATATCGGCCCTCGAAGATAATCCAGAATAAACTCACCACCACAGAATCCTTAAATTGATCAGGTGTGCAAAGTCCTTTTTGTCTTGTATGGTAACATATTTACAGGCGTTGGGGATTTGGATATGGACATCTTTAGGGGAGCCGTTATTCTACCACAGTGGCTTTCCTTTCTCTTACATTGATTAAATTGGGGGTAAACCTGTTAATTTTAATGATTTGAAAGATATTGTGGGAATATATTAGCTATTATTTGCTCTAAACAACCAAGTGTAAAAAAGCAGAATCTTACTTTTATTCTTTAATTAATAGCCACTAACAACAATGGAATATTGTTCTTTCATGTATTCTCACATTGTGTTTCATAAGTAATTTTTTTTGAGAGTGAAGGAAAATAAGTCATTGTCTAATTTTATTTTGGTTGTGACTAAATGAGAATAACAGAAGCATAATTTTTAAAATTTTTCTTTTAATTTTTAATTTTTTTTTTGAGAGAGCACACAAGAGGAGAGAGGCAGAGGGAGAGGGAGAGAGAGAATTTTAAGCAGGCTCCACACTCAGCTCGGAACCCTACATGGGTCTCCAACTCACGAACTTGAGATCATGACCTGAGCAGAAATCAAGAGTCAGACACTTAATGGACTGAGCCACCGCGGTGCCCCTAGAAGCATAATTTTAGAGCAATATTGGACAAGAGCTCTATACAGAGAGAACCCTAACAATGACTGAGGATCAGGAGGTGAAATACCGGCTCTTTTAGATAAAATGCCTGTGACACATTTTAAATCAAAACAAGCTAGAGAAATGGACAAGTAAATTGTGGACATCTGTATGAGAAATTGTGGGAAAATTTTCAGGGTGTAAGTTAATACAGTTGGGAGAACAAATGCCATTTATGCCATTTTTTATGTGATAATGGAGAGCTGCAAGTCGGAATACTTAATTTGTAATCACATTAAGTTCTGAAATCAGTGATTCTGATTCCTAGCAATACTAGACCTACAAACTCAGTGCAATGCAAATGTAACTATTTTAGAGTTTCTTCGGACTAATTATTTCTCTAGGAATTCTCTTGTCACAATGTGGCTGTGAACACATTTTTCCATTCTTCAGGCAGTATCTTGGCTGGTACAAAAGGATGTTGATTGAGAGTCCAGGCAGTGTTTTACAAGAGTGAGGTTGAGAGGCCTACAAATCAGATAGAAATCTTTCTTTGCATGTGGGATTTGAATTTCGCAGTTAGTACTTGGAGACCGATGAATCAAGAATATCTCAAGTGGAATATATACTTGTGGGGATCACAGACTTTCCATCAAAGTTGCTGTTTGGGAAAGAAAAACCTAACTTGAAAATTAATCATTAGAGGAACGTATCTATTAATTTCTTATTATATTTTTTATTTGCTAAGCATGTGCAACTATTTAATAATGATTGACTTCAGCAGTCCCTGCGAAACAGCAATGCCTCCTAGTTATTTTTTCAGAAGTGGAGAGCCACCTAGTAAGCAAATTATTGAAGATCATATGTCAATGGCACAGTAGAAACTGACCTGCCAGCTGAGTTTTCAATATATGACCTGGCAGATTTGTTCCAGTGTTCAATGACAAATTTCTCCTGGGCCTCCAAAAACACTCAATGAATTTAGGATTCCTCCAGGCGTAATATTCCTCCATCCATCAGATCATTTCATCTGCCTCCTAAGAGTATCAAACAACACTCTGAATGAAAGAGTCACAACAATTGAAGGAATTCAGCCTTCTTACGGATATAGATAAGCTCATATTACAATATTTACCAAAATGAAATTTTTACTATGCTCTTTTGTCACTTAAGATGGGACAGAGCAGGGATGCCTGGATGGCTCAGTCGGTTAAGCGTCTGCCTTAGGCTCAGTTATGGTCTCAAGGTCCTGGGATGGAGCCCTGAGAAGCAGGGAGCCTGCTTCTCCCTCTCCCTCTGCCTACCGCTCTGCCTGCTCGTGCTCTCTTTCTATCTCTCTGTCAAATATATAAATAAAATCTTAAAAAAGAAAAAGGACAGAGCATTCAGGATATCTGAAATTTTGGCCATAAACATTCATTTTACAAAAATGAAGAAAAACATTATGAATATGAAATAGAGTGATGTTCTGTTTTCCGCACAATCAAGACCAGTCATTGGTCATTGAAAAAGTTGATTAAAAAACCAAAATTATATAAATGCATGTTTATTTACTAAGTTTTAGATGACACATTTCTTTTGAATAGAGAACCACTAATTGGACGTATTTGCTATCTTGCTGAAACCACTTACGATTTGTAATTTTAGTTTACCTAAATTGAATCAAGTGTTAAAAGACTTTGATTTTAAAAAAACGCCATGAAATCCAAATTCTTCTAAATATTAACATTATTTAATCCATTCTTTTTATGTTCTTCATATGCACCTTATTCAACAATATTTTTATAAGTATCGACTAACCTTTTTGTATAGTTCCAAAATTACAGCATAATTTTCATGTAAGCAACTATTTTTTAAATAACAATAAATTAATTTGTATAATATTTAATTAAATGTTGTGATTGATGCTACCTTGAAATAACTACCTTTCTGCAAAATAACTTTTCTTCTGTATATGCAAGGCTGTATTTTCAAATCTCCCTTGTAGGTAAAGATAATCATGTAAACAAGAATGTGAGAAAACGTGTGCTCTGGCCCATTAAACCTCCCAGGAAACTGGCCCCATGTCCTATTTCACTTCTTGCAGACCCTACGATAATTACTAGAGCAATTTTCAAAGCCACATATTGGAAACAGACCTAATGGGGAAATAATATTAAGTACTATTAGTATCAGTTGGGACTATCCACTCTACAGAGTGAGAAACAAACTTCTGCCAGTTTGAACCATTTTATTTTCATCAATCATAATACAGAAATTAGTGTCTTGAGTTAAGGTGCTTCAATCACAAAAATTTAAGACATGTATCATTAGTGTGGTGGTCATGCAGTAGGCTGCAAGCAGCAAGCAAGCAGACACTACAACCTGGAAAGGTATAGGCTGTGTTTTATCAGAGTCAAGTATTTGGTGAAACTATGACCTGTACTATCTAGAAAGACATACCAAGTGCTCACCAAACCCCTAGGTCCAGGAGAAATAGTTGGAAGGAGGTAGAGTATTAATGTGTGTTGGCTACTGCTCCATGCTGTGAACAAGCTATTGCAAGAAACAGACCAGCTTGGCGGGGTTTGCAGGCAAACAGAAAGATTAGAGAAAATTCTAAATACAGAGCCAAGATGTTTCAGAAAAGCCAAGAGCTCCTGTATCTCAAATAATAGAAGTTGTACAAAACTCTTTTAAATGCCCTCTTCACAATGTGGTATTTTCCTACAAGTAAGGGTCCCAACTTTTCAAAACAAAGAAAATAAACATTTAAAAAAATCTACATTCCCCACCTCCTTTGCATCTCAGGTGAAGACTGATGATTCAGGGTCAGGGCTTGCATTAAGTAAAGCAAAGCCCCCAAGGTACAAGATTTAAGGACACACTCTCAGGTGCTTGCCCTGCCTCTGCATGACTCTGAGAGCGAGCGCCCCCTTCCGTTTTACACCCTAGCTGCCTCCCTTGTCTCATCCTAGGCCCACCCTTGGTTCTATCTTTAGATGTGTCCGGTGAGACTTTTGCTTCGGAAGTGACTGTGAGGGGTGCCTGGGTGGCTCAGATGGTTAAGCATCTGCGTTCGGCTCAGGTCATGATCCCAGCTTCCTGGGATTGAGTCCCACATTGGGCTCCCTGCTCAGCAGGAGGCCTGCTTCTCCCTCTCCCTCTCCCTCTCTCCCCGCTCATGCGCACTCTCTCTCTCTCTGTATCTCTGTGTCTCAAATGAATAAATAAAATCTTAAAAAAAAAAAAAAAGAAGTGACTGTGAGCTAACTGGGAGATATAGCGGATGGAGGTGGTAGTAGAGACAGTGTGTTTTCTGGGTACCGCAGTGGGACACGTTTCTCATCACAGCCTAGGAAATATGATCTTGGTTCAGGCAAGTCTGCAGCTCACTTGTCCTCATTTGTGGTTCTAGAAGCTATCTTATAAACGTGGCCTACAGCCATGAATTTTATCTGTCCCAAGGATCCTGTGACCTACACAGTATCTTATATTAAAGCTCTCCCTGTTTAAGCTAGGTGGAATTGGTTCTGCTGTCTAAAATGTAGAACTCTGATGGTCAGAAAGTTTGCCATTGCCTACTTTTGTGATCTTAAAGGTTTCTTTACTCTAAGCTTCAATTTTATCACCTGTGAAAGGGTAATAATAATTTGTACATCATGGATGTAGGGGAGAAAAAATATCTTTTTCCTCTATCCTTTTCAGTTCTCCGCTGGGGCGCCCATAACAAATGACAAATTAACAAGAAAAAAGCATGAAAATTTATTTGATACCAGTTTTACATGGCATTAGAGGAAATGCAGACTTGAGGAAGTGGTTAAACTGAATTTTATGTGAGGTTTGATGAAGAGTGGAAGGTTGTGATAGGATGAAAAAGAGGGTATGAGCTAAGTGTAGTAGCTGGGGCAACAACAATTTGTTCAGATTCTTGTAGGTGGCTTGGAGATAAAGAAGTTCTTTTTTTCCCCCCAGGTATAGGGAAGGCACCTCTCACCATAAGGGTTTTATAACCCTCATGGAAAAAAATCAGAGTGTCCTTCCTGCACATGCTGATTCTTAAATTCCTCCAGCTTAAAATATTTAATATGCCAAAGTGTTCTATTTTGGGATAGCATATCCTAAACTCCATCATAGGCTAATTTTGAAAATGAAAAATTATCTATAAAACAACACGGCGCGGGTGATAGACATTGGGGAGGGTATGTGCTATGGTGAGTGCTGTGAATTGTGCAAGACAGTTGAATCACAGACCTGTACCTCTGAAACAAATAATGCATTATATGTTTAAAAAAAAAGAAGAAGAAGAAGATAGCAGGAAGGCAAGAATGAAGGGGAGGAAATCGGAGGGGGAGACGAACCATGAGAGACTATAGACTCTGAGAAACAAACTGAGGGTTCTAGAGGGGAGGGGTGTGGGGAATGGGTTAGCCTGGTGATGGGTATTAAAGAGGGCACATTCTGCATGGAGCACTGGGTGTTATATGCAAACAATGAATCATGGAACACTACATCAAAAACTAATGATGTAATGTATGGTTATTAACATAACATAATAATAATAAAAAATAACGAATTCACAAACACTGAAAAAAAAAAAAAACTACGGCGCAAAGCACCTAGCAGATAATTGATAGACATTAGTTGTGTTTTGTTAACATCATTTATTGCTTTGGGAATTTAAGTTATCCATGCTTCTGATCTTTCTTTATCTCTAAATTGGAGTGACCAATGTAATTTCTCTTTTCTTTTGTCCCTGGTTTTGCCTTAAGCTATTATTTTAATAATCTTGATCTCTATTCTATTATTTTTCTCCTCGCCCATGTTTCTCAATGAGACTCAAATGCTGCACGTCCCTTGCAGGCCTGTTGGAGACTGGAATCCTAAATCCCGGTCCTCATACTTCCTACTCTTTCGCCCTGATGCCATTAAGTTCTTGCCTGCCTTCACAGCCTTCCCTTGCATTCATACTCTCTGTCCCTGTGAATATGCACCTGCTTGCCCATGACTGATTGTAGGACCTTCCCGATACTGACTCTGTCTTGGTCACCATATGCTGCCTGTTGCTATGTTGCTGGATATTGTCAACCTGCCTTAGGACTTTTTCCATTGCTTATTGGTCAATATACCCTGAACACCTACCTCATCCCAGAGGGTTTATCTTAGCTTTGAATAATGTGCTTGTGTTTTTTTCCTACCCAATTTCCATTTTTTCAAGGATTGTCATAATACTAAAGCTATTCTGTCTTAATTTAGAAAAAAATGTTTTTTTTCCCTTAACTGTGTCAAAAGTAATAGTTTTCTTCTGGAAACAATAGAAGGGCTCTTTCCCTAAATTTTTAATATATACATCTAGATATCTGAACACACACACCAAGAAATGATAGTGTGATATGAGGATACCTATTACATTTAGTGGTTTAATCTTAAGGTGAACATCATATAAGCAGCGCAGAGGAAAAGATGCATCAGATGTTAATCGGAACAAAGTACTGACTTTATCTCATTTTGCCTGTTTAAGAACTGAAGAAAATATTCTGAAATGCCGCAGACAGTTTCCTTAGATTAATGATAATATGAATATCTTCCCTCTGTAAAGGCAGTCTCTGGCTTGGCTCCCACCATAAGTAGGTATGAATCATGTAAGACTACTCTAAATTTGGGCTCATTTTGTCTTTGGCCCTGTTACAGGAAATGTTTTCTTTTTTCTGTTATCTCTTTTTCTTTGCATTTTTTTCTCCTTTACTCCTACTGTAGAAAACCTTGAACCTTTGTAAGATGACATGTGATAATTAATTACACTCAACACAACTCCTGCTTAATATTTCCCTTCCCTACTGATTTAGCAGACATGGATCACTTGCCAACTTTCAATCCCACTTTTGGCCTGAACTTCTTGGTGACTGGTTTTCTTATCTCACCTGCCCTCCCCATCATATTAGTCATAACACCTTTGGTTCCAAGTGACAGAACTCCAAGTAATTCAAGATGAATCATGCTGAAAGCTCCCTCTCCCACCCTCCACCCCCTAAGTGGGTCTCATGTGCAGAAAAGCTCAAAGCTATATCTGGTTCCCAGTCTGACAGGATCTAGGTCAAGACTTCTTTCTCTTAACTTTTCCTTATGTCTTACACCAGTCAAAATTCATATCCTACCAGCATATGGATCCCAGCAGTAAAGGGTATCTTCTCCTAGGGTTCTGGCAGAAAATTACCAAGGAGGAGCCTGACATACCTTGCTTCAATCACATGCTGTTTTCCCAAGCAAGCACTGTCGCCAAGGAGGTGTGAGGGGCAGCACTCTTACTGGCCAGGCCTGGGTCCCATGGACACTGCTGTGGGACTATGCAGAGAGCCCTACCAAAATCATAGAATGACTTCCTCACAGAAAGAATACTTCTGTTATCAGGGGGAAGGAGATGTGCTCAGAAATCAGAAACAACGATCCACTCATTGACTGCCCAATATCGATACACACTTTTTCAAACATGATCTTCTTAAATGTCCCATTCACATAAGCCAAGTATTCTTATAAAATCAAAGCCATAATGTCTCGCTTTCTAATGGAAATTCTTTTATCCTACTGACTTCATCTTCAAGTTTAGGACTGCTAAATCATGAGCCTTCCTAAATGATATAGCTCCAGAGTGTCTCCTCATGTACAGAGAACCTGTGTCTAATACTGAAAATATGGGTAACAAGACATCCACAATATAGTGATGGAAGTTTTTAAAGGAATAACATAAATTTTTTTAAAATTTTTTTTAATTTTTTTATTGTTATGTTAATCACCATATATTACATCATTAGTTTTTGATGCAGTGTTCCATGATTCATTGTTTGTTCATAACACCCAGTGCTCCATGCAGAACGTGCCCTCTTTAATACCCATCACCAGGCTAACCCATCCCCCCACCCCCCTCCCCTCTAGAACCCTCAGTTTGTTTTTCAGAGTCCATCATCTCTCATGGTTCGTCTACCCCTCTGACATACTCCCCTTTTCTTCCTCTCCTGTTATCTTCTTCTTTTTCTTTTTTCTTAAAATATTTTGCATTATTTGTTTCAGAAGTACAGATCTGTGATTCAACAGTCTTGCACAATTCACAGCGCTCACCGTAGCACATACCCTCCCCAATGTCTATCACCCAGCCACCCCATCCCTCCCACCCCCAACCACTCCAGTAACACTCAGTTTGTTTCCTGAGATTAAGAATTCCTCATATCAGTGAGATCATATGATACATGTCTTTCTCTGATTGACTTATTTCACTCAGCATAACACTCTAATAACATGAATTTTTAACTTCTACTTTAGAAAAAAGAAAAGGGGGAAATGAAATATAATATGTCTCAGTGGGCAGAGATAACAAGGATTCCTGCCCTGGCAAAGAATGATTTCCTTGGTGAGTTAGTTTGACAGCCTTGCCTGCTGGACTCGAAGAACATCTTTCTTGTTTAATGTCATGACCACATTAGAGAAGTCTCCCCTTCTTGGAGCTGTGCATTTCACTTTCTAAAGATGTGGGTTTGGAATTCTGTGGGCTTGCCTTAAGTTTTATTTATTTTTTTTTTAAAGATTTCACTTATTCCTTTGAGAGAGAGAGTAAGAACGAACAGGGAGAGAGGCAGAGAGAGAGGGGAAGCAGACTCCCCCTGACACGGGGCTCCATATCAGGACCCCAAGATCATTACCTGAGCTGAAGGCAGATGCTTGACTGACCGAACCACCCAGACACCCCTGCTTTAAGTTTTAAACAACCATAGGGTTTTTTTTTTGTTTTTTTTTTTTTTTCCAGGGTTCTGGCAAAAATAACGTCAGTAAGTTTTAGGCAAAAAACAGTATCACCAAGACCATGCTTGCATCATGGAGATACGATTACTATCCCACTGAGTGAACAAAATTGAAAATACTATTTTTGCCTAAACTCACTGATATATTTTTTCAATAATGAAACACATCTTAAGAACAAAAATAAATTCTGTGAAACACTCACTCTCTTCATTGTGTGAAAAAGATTATGGCCAAATTCCCAAATCAACTCTTCAATGACTGGATCTCATTACAGAAAGAATCTTTCAGAGAGTGAGGTGAGTGCCTCCTAGTAGGTGAATTATACTGAAAGCTGTTTGCATGGTACTTCTCAGGCACAGCCTCCCACCTATTCATATTCACATTCATCCCTTCATTCACTCATTTTCTGCCTCATTTTTAATATAGGATTTAATATAGTTTATAAGAATGCATACAGTATAACAAATATATAAGTAACTAAAAACCAAGTGAGAATTTTTTTCTGTTTATTCTGTTTGACTAGAGATTTAAAGACTGAAAAGAGGAAGGCTTTGGGGAAAGAAAAGAGTAAAAGAGATACGTTGTAACTCTCCATTTTAAAACTGACCAAATTGTTTAAAGAGAAAATAAGGAAAATACTAACTACATCAAACTACATCAGACTGAAATTTAGAATAGTCAACTACATACCACAGACTGAGAAGTTGCTACCAGATACAGTAAAATTTGTACCAACCCAAACGACTTAAAATAACATATTATTAAGTAACCTTTACTGAATGCCTACTGGTGCCTTGCAATGTGTTAAATGCTTTACATGTATTATTTCTTTCAAGGCTAGTAAGGAGCCTGAGGTGGATATTGAGGTTGATAATTAACCATACAGTATAATGACCAGCATCTGTTCTGATGGATTAGGCATCCACTCTTACTGGTGCATTCCTATAATTTGCCAGTTATTCTAAGTATATTAAAAATCTTTCTTTTATGATACGAAATGAAGTCTAAAAAAGGATAAATAGTTTTTCCAGGGAATCAATGGCAGATTTAGAAATTTACCAGCTCAGTATCTCTGATTCCATAATCTCATCAGCTAACTTTTTCACTATTCTGCTCACACCAGCAGTTTGTAGTCGGTTTGACTTCCAGAGAGTCATATTTCAGTGGAGGACAATCTTCAGAACCTTAATAATATCTCTTCCTCTTGAGCACTAAGTACCGAAAACTTGATAGGTCGTGGGAGAAGCAAAAACAAGACACCAAGACACTGTTCAGCATGAAAAACTTTTTGAGTGCCTGATATGTGTTAATCATGATTCTAGGTGCCTGGACAAAATTCATGCCTAATGTATCTTATATTGTAGCTGTTTTCTTTCTGCATCCCATCCTAAGAAGGCAAAAGCAAACGTTGTAGAGCACTCATCCTATATTCTGTATATATGAACAAAGATTATGAGCATAGGATGGATTCTGAAATAATCCCTTCAGGACTCAGACCCCATTATTAGGAGTAAATTTTGGTTGTAAGTACATCTAAATATTTGAAATGTAGAGAAGTTTGCTTGCAAAATGGTACTTAGAATCTAACAATGTGTCTCCCTATTTGTGAATAAGAGTGAAGGACTGCTGGCAAAGGGACTTAGAGAGAGAGAAGTGGACTGATCTAATTGCATGCTGTAATCCCCAAAGAAGTGGCCTCTGATTTGACCTTTTCTTTAGTCTGACCTTTTCTCCAATCTGAACTTTTCCTATTCAGAGCAAAATGGCCATGAGGTTGATTGTGAAGTAGGGAAACCATTGTTTTGGGGCACAGAGAAAGAAAGCAGCTTTCCAGTTCTTTTAATGAAGCCAACAGAACACTTCAGAAAAATAATACCTTTGAAAAGACTGTCATTGGTAGAGTGGATCCAGTGTAGTTCAAATGTTATGAAGTAAATGTTATAGTCTATAACTCTGCTGGGTTTGTAGCTTAATTGCTCTAAAAGGGTTTTTTTTAAATCATGTTCCGTTCTTACATTTACATGCAATTGAGAATATTCCTACATTTATACGCTTTGGTTTGAGATATTGAACTAACAGAATTAACAACATCGCATTGTAATGAGAAGTCAGGTTGCTGAGATCAACCTGTTGCAAAGAAACTATAGGTTTCTTAGCAGCCTGGCTTTTTAGACTTGTCACTGAGTTAGATTCTCAAAAAATGCCTATTAGTTGTTGATTTGATTGCCTTATTCTTACTTCTGGGCAGTATTTAATTTTCAACTTAATTTATAAGAAATTATTAACATACTATATTCAGAACTCATGCCAATCTGAGGTATACAAAACTATTAGGGATAGACTAATGAGCCACTGAAGTATTCTCAGTAAATTAATAAACAGAATTTTGCATAGAAAGCACTCCTCACTGCCAGATGTGACATGGAACAACAACAACAAAAAAAAAAAAACAGGAGAAGAAAATGATCTCTCTGGGTTTCTTACACATAATTTTAGGTTTAAGGAAAGAATAAAATGTGTAGTTAAAGAGCTCTATGACAACATGTAATATATTATCTATTCAAGATTATAATTCTCAAAATTCTTAGAGATTATACTTCAGCCACCAGATCTTGTTGCTTGGGTCCAAGATCTGAGGGGGTAGCTGGCAAGTAAAAGTCATTCTTCTGAAACCAAATTCATACTGCTTTTTTTTAATTACTGCATACTTTTAAAATAAATTATGTATGAGGACAAATAGTCCCCACGCAGAGACAAAAGATTTGAGCAGACACTTCACCCAAGAAGATATAAAAATGGTAAATATGCATATGAGAAAAAGACACTCAGCATCATTATTCATTAGATCAATACAAATTGAAACCAAAATAGATACCACTGTGTATCCACTAGAATGGCTAAAATTTAAAAGACCAAGAATGCCAAGGGTTAGTGAACATGTGGAGCAATAGTTGGGTAGTTTCTTATGAAGTCAAACATATATTTACTTTCCAACCCAGGAACTCTAGTCTTAGATAGTTATCCAAGTGAATTAAAAAATGTGTGCCCATAAAGCATGTATTGAAATATTTGTGACAGCTTTATTTATAATATCCAAATTCTGAAACAACTAAAATGTTCATCAGCTGGTGAACACGTAAGCAAATTATGATATAGTCATATGGTGGAATCCTGGTTACCAATAATAAAAAGGTATGAACTGAAAAATGCAACAACATAGATGAGCCTCACAAACATTATGCTAAGTGAAAGAAGCCAGACACACAAGAGTACACACTATATAATTCTACTGACAATACATTCTCGAAAAGACAAAACTATGGTGATACAAAGCAGCTCAGTTGTTGTCAGTGGTCACTAAATTGGCTGGGAGGGGACTGACTGCAAACAGACAGTAGGAAATTTTTTGAGCTGATGTAAATATTTGAATTATTACTGTGGTAGTCAGTTGGTCAACTATGTACATTTGTCAAAACTCATCAAACTGAACATTTTAAGTTGGTTAATTTTATTGTATGTAAATTATGCCTCAATAAAAATGACAGAAAAACAATATAAAATATGAAGGAGGAAAGCAGTAAGTAAAATAACATCACTTGCTTGAATAAGATTGCCTCTTCTACCCAAGAGGTACTCCTGAGCATTTTTCAGAAAATGAAAATGCAAACCTGCCAAATCAAACAACAGATAATTTCCAAATAAAACTTATGGTCTCTGCTGATTCCAAGTTCTTGGTTTTTCAGTATTTATCACTATGGTATTAAGAAAATAATTTTTAAAAGAATCAATTGTAAATAACCCGTATTGTTTTTCCACAATGAATATTTAAGACATTACAATAGAAGTCCTGAAGCATAACCCAAAACATCCACAAAAGCCACAAAGGACTTTAAAATAATGTAATGCAGACATCTGAGAGAAAAATAGATATATAACTTCATGCTATGTTTTTAATTTATGGATACATCTATTCCTCATAAAAAAAGAATGAGTGAAATGGTCCGTCAATATCAAAAGAAAATCTCTTTTTGTGGAGTTTATATTCTCAGTAAATTCCAGCTGCAGAGCTACCTTTTGAAAGACCCATTCATCTTCAGAGAAGGCACAACCTTATCATCATGGAGATTAGCAAACAGCTTAGACATGATTCATTGACCAAAGCTTCTGAGAAGGCAGTGTCTTGACCCAGATGCAGATAATCATAAAATGCTCTGGCTTGAACCTAATGGATTGCAAGTCTGTGTATTTTCTCTTTAAATATGAATTACAAATGATCTCCTTCGCAAAGAGGTTGAATTAACAAGCAAAAGAGGTTAGAGCACAACAGCAAAGGATCTTGAGGGTAGAAAAATTGCCACGGATTGTTCTATACTCTCAGAACTAGTTATTTTACCTACATGTTAATAGAAGGTATGTACCTTAAATTCAAATATTTTTAGATATTCTCTGTCATATGACCAGGACTAATCCCTCTACAGCAGTGATGATTTTAGCAAGATCTGTCCATAATACTTCCATATATTGTCTGACTTATATACTTTTAACAGAAAATAATTTGAATATCTTCTGCATATAAATGTGTTTGAGTTGTGGAGATATGGAAATATGTGAGAAACAGCCTCCAACGGATGGATAGTCTAGTAAGGAAGAAGACATGAGAATAATCAAATATTACAAAAATCAAAGTACATTAAATACTTGAACAAAAATGAAAGCTAAACACTTGGAATATTTGAGCTTTTTTTGGATGCAAATTTTAAGAATTTTCTTCTTTTACCATACGTTACATTGGTTAAGTCCCAATTATCTAAACAATAACAAAATATTGAATGAGAGTGGAAGCAAGAAGGAATGGATGCCAGAAGGTGGCAGATCTGGATTTGAACACAGGTCCTGAACCTTATTAACTTAGCAACTTTGTGCAGTTGCTTATTGTTCTCTGAACCATAATTTCCTTATTTATGGAAGTTACATAAGTATATCATCTTACAGGTGTTTGCAGTAATTTAAAGACAATGTATGCAAGAGTTGAGAAAAATGTCTGACTTGTAGTAGGATCTAAACAAATTGTTAGTTTCCTTTCTTCTCCTCTTCCTCCCATGCCATTTCAAATCAATGGCCTATCAGACTCTTCTTGCCAGAAATGTAGCCTAAAGCTTCACTCTTTCCAGGAAATTGTTAGCAATGTTGCCAGGGCACCTTCTCACCTGCATTCCCATGGTGTCACTACATTTTCTACTTAGACCACCTATAGGTGCTGATAACATTTCAGACTATGGGCAGACTCCTCTCCCTCTCTGTTCTTGGCCATCCATCACAAGCTGCTCTAAGTGACCCCACAGTTCTCATCTCCTCCTTCTTTCCCTCTTTTCTTCTCTATTCAGCTCAGAAAGATTTGTTCACCATCTTCTCCTTCATTCCACTTCATCCAAACCTGAGTGACTTTCCTAATATCAGTCTTACTCCTGCCCTTATTATTATATTACAATGAGGGAAGGAGGGCACATGTTGTGATGAGCAGTGGGTGTTATATTCAGCTAATGAATCATTGAACACTACATCAAAAACTAATGATGTACTATATGTTGGCTAACTGAACATAATAAAAAAAACAAAAAGAAAAGAATAAAATAAAATAACAATGAGGGAATCAAGCCCTTTAATCTGTCACTGAAAATTATATCTGCTCTATAAAGCCCTCCCCAAATTGTGAGTTGGCAACTCCCTCTTAAGTCTCCCTGAACTCAATTTGAGACGATCAGGACCCAGTCACATAATGTATATTCTCCTTTGAGGTGTAAAATGTTAATAATTTATATATTCATTCAACAATATTGTAATGACTACTACATGACAGGCTCTGTTCCAAGCATAAGGGACATCATACTGAACAAAACAAAGTTCTGTTCTTGTGCAGAGAGAAAGGAGAGACACACAGTGAACAAACAAGTAAGTAAATGCATAACTAAGTATGATGGGGAAATATAAAGCAAGGTAAGGGAAGAATGATTAAAGTCCTGTTGAAGCTGACACTTGAGGAAAATTCTGAAAGAAATAAGGAAATAAGCCATGCTGATATTTGTGGGAAGAGAATTCAGGAAGAGAGAACAATACAAAAGCAGAAAAGCAGGAGTTTGAGAGTGACTGGAACTGAATGAGTCTGGGGAAAGTAAGCGGTAGAGATGTTGCGAGAGCTAGCTCGACCTACCTTGTAGGAAACGGTAATGATGCTGTTGAGAAAGAGGGAAATCCATTTGAGGCTCTTGAATGGAGAAGTGACATAACATGACTTTTCTTTAGGGGGAAAACTTGAAACAGACTTTAGATATGAATTCCAAATCTTCTGCTAGACTGTGCTAAGGTAGTCCAACATTTTTGAGGCTCAGTTTCCTCCTTTAGAAAATGGGGATGATAATAATAACTGTCTTTTTAAATTGAGAAAATTAAATGAGGACTTAACAGAATGCTTAACATATGGTGAACACTTTATTGAAAGTACTAAACATTATCTTATTTACATTTGTCAATAATCAGCTTTATTTTTCTCCATAATAATGTTTTTCTTGGCATCACATCTAAATAACTGTGGAAACTAAATAGATGCCAAAAACATTTATTTCATTACACTTTAAATATGCAATCTTGAGTCAACATAAGCAAAATCCAAAAAAAAAAATTTGGATTTAAGGCAAAGCAGCAAAATCAGGTATGAATGTCACTTCCTGTGAGTAGTAACTTGACCCATTTTATACGACTTGAGGGGCACCATATATGGCTTCATGTATTTTTTTTTTTTTGTAAATAGGGTCATGAACATATCCTAAGAGAAACAGACACGTAGAATCTTTGTCTTGCTATTTTTACCTCACTGATTAATTCTCAAGTGATAGTCTTTTCTTGAAGACGTTATGTAAAATGTCTTAAAACCACTTTTAAGACTATCATGGCAGAGATTTGAACACAGGGGATAAAAGGGATTATTGTGTATGAAACCATAATTAGCTTGCATTTTTTAAATCCACCTAGGTTTGTTTTTTTTTTAATAGAACTCAAGCATAGAGTTTTTTAATTACACCAAAAGAGTACATTCATATAATGTAAACTGCTTAACGTTTTCTAAAATTATTATGCAGTAAACAAAAGCTGAACATCAACCTAAAACCAAAGTGAAACAACACCCCCATTAATGTAGAGTCCCTGATATTAAGGAGGGTGACACAGGCAAGACATAAAGCTTTCCCTCTCATTTGACTGTGAAGTCACGCACAGCAGGGTGAGAGGTGTGAAGGACAAAGAGCAACTTCCCAAGGCTGGTGAACCTGTGAAACGTATGACAGATAACGTGTCACTCATTGATTTTGTCAGTCTCATACTTCACAATCTCTTACCTCTAATAAAGTGTAAAGGAAGATAAAATCATTTCCCCTCTCTTCTGTATTGTCTGAACGTCATTATCATGAATCTCTCAGGGGAGCCTTCACTAAGAGCCAGGCGGCTGCAGCATTTCCCTTATAGCCCCACGCAACATGAAGCTGTGTCATCCTGCGGCTTCTAAAAATTTCTGAAAAAAATTCATTAATTATCATTCCCTTATTAAATCTTACAACTCAATGCATAAGCGATCCTCTGTACTTGGTATTTGTTTTACAGTGAAAAGGAAACAGGAAGTTAGCAAATTTCCCCTCCAGGCATTTGCCTGAGCTGGGCGCAACCAGGCTCCCTTTTTGAGAAGGCTAATTCCGGTGAGGTCCTCTGAAGCAGCGGTGGCTCTTTCCTAGTCTCCCCGCGTACATCAGGAAACTTCCAGTCTGGGACTTCTCCAAGCTTGCAGAGAGCACTTCTGCTCTTCTGAGGCTTACCCCATCCCCTGCTGGACTCCCAGCGCTGCCCGGCAACGTGGCTCATTTCTTTCTCTTAAACCTCTCCACCAGGGTCTGCAGCCACCATTTTATTTATTTTATTTTATTTTTATTTTATTATTTTATTTTATTTTATTATTTTTTTTAAGATTTTATTTATTTATTTGACAGAGAGAGACACAGCGAGAGAGGGAACACAAGCAAGGGGAGTGGGAGAGGGAGAAGCAGGCTCCCCGCTGAACAGGGAGCCCGATGCAGGGCTCGCTTCCAGGACCCCGGGACCATGACCCAAACTGAAGGCAGACGCTTAACCACTGAGCCACCCAGGCGCCCCTGCAGCGGCCATTTTAAAGCTGTTTCACTGGCCTTCAAGTTTTGGAAACCGAAACCTTCCCATTCACTTTTAGCAAATTGAACACTCCCTTGACCAATAAAATTCAGGTTTTCAGACATCCTCTACAGCCAATGTATATATTTCCCATCACACCACCCTCCTTCCTTCCCGTTTCTGAAACCGCAGGGACTGCCCTTCCCCTTGAGGCTAATCACTTCAGTGGCTCTGTGTGGCAGACAGAATTCTAAGACGTCCTCCAAAAGTCCCTGCCTCCTGCATAAGTCCTGTGGATGTAAATATATGGGTTTTACTTGCATGATGAAGTTATTTTATGAACAAGTTGACTTTAAGAAAGGGAAGTTATCTGGATGGCCCAGCCTAATCACATGAACCCTTTAAAGTAGAGTCTTTTCTCTGGCCACTGGCAGAAGGAAAAGTCAGATTCAAAGCCTAAGTGTTCAGTGAACGATAGCCGACTGGAAGATAGAGGGGGTCCCGTGGCAAGGCATGTGAGTGTCATCTGGAAGCTTGAGAATGACGCCCTGCTGACAGCCTTCAAGTAGCAGGGACCTCAGTCCTAGAACCGTGAGGAACTGAACTCTGCCAAAAAGAAAGAGCTCGGGAGTAGATTTTTCTCTGAGCTTCCAGGCAAGCCAGGCTGACACCTTGGTTTCAGCCTTGTGATAGCCTAAGGAGCAAACCCAGTCATTCTTATAGGACTGGGAAAATAATGGGTATTTCAAGCTAGTAGCTTGTAACAATTTGTTACACAGAAATAGAAAACTAATACACTCTAGATCGATTCTTATCTCTTTTTAGGAATCCTGTTTCATTAAATTTTTTCCAGACTTCAGCCTCTCCTTGGTGTCGCATTTGTTCTGTCGTCATTACTGCCACCATCACCACCACTTATAATAGTGATTGAATATGCTAGACACTATATTTAAATACTTTCGATTGATTGTTTCATTTAAAGCTTCATAAAAGCCGGGATTCTTATGAAAATGCAGATTGTGAGTCTGTAGGTCTGGGCTGGGGCTTGAGATTCTAACAAAATTGCCAGGTGATGCTTCTGCTCCTGATCTAAAGCTCTATTTATAAATATAATACAAGAAATTCAACTAGAATTTGTAGTTGCATGACTGGTCCTAGTGAAATGGGCAGTTCCTCCTAGATACCATTTTAATAAGTTGGATAATGGTACTGACTTGACTTTGATAGAAGTAGCAGAGTACTCAGTTTGGTGTGTCTCAAAACGGAACCTAAGGTGGGGTGGGAATGTTATCTGAGGAAAATAACCTGATTCCTGAATTCTGTCTCTATCCTTGAGACCAGAACTGCTGGAAACAGTACCCAAGAAAATGTATTTTTAATAAGCTTCCTCAGATGAATCTTATGTTACTTAAAAGTAGGGTTTTGCAACCTCAGCACTATTGACCTTTGGGACCAGATAATTTTTGTGGGAGTGTTGAAGAATGTTTAATAATATCCATCTCTACTTACTAGATGCCAATAGTACCTCCCTGCCCAGTTGTAACAACAAAAAATGTCTTCGGGTATTACCGAATACCCACTGAGCAGCAAAAATCTCCCTTGGATGAGAACCTCTGCTCTAAATTTCAAGGATTGATAATTTACGCTTTAGCTAGGAAACAGATACCTGAAAGTGCATAAATTAGTACAGGACTCAGTCACCTTTTTTCTATTAAAAAAATACAGTCTATGTATATCCATACAAATATATGAAAGATAACATAATTTAACTTGTTTAACTAAAAATATCTAGGTAAACACTAATTATTTTATTTACAAGTGCAACTTTTTTCAAACTTCACTTCTGAATTCAGTTTTAAATTCACAGTAATTTGCTATTCAATTTGTGATATCGTGGTTAATACTCAAGCCTTTATAAAAATGAGTAGTTCTTCTACTTTTCAAAAGACTATAGCTGTCTGATAAAAGCTAATGAAAAAAAGGATTTAAAATTTATTTTCATCCTCAAAATTTGTCATGAACAATGAGGTACCACCCTTTCTTTCCAACCCCTCTCCATTTTTTTTCCCATCCAGTTTATTGGTTCTTTGTTTCTGGTAAATCTCTCTGCTGAATAGCAGGTCACCCTTTTATCTCCACAAGTAAGACAGATAAATAAAAATCTGATTTTGAAACTTGGCCAGGGTCTGTGTAAATCCCCATCACCATTTGTGAGTGTGTTTATGTGTTTTCAGTGAGGGAAAATTTACTCTGACAACCGTGCTTCTACATTACAGACCAATAATAATGCGTGTTTTGAAGCATATATCTTATGGGGAAGTTTATTCTTCAGGAAGTCTTGCAACTAAGCCAGTGTGTGCCTGTGTGTCTGTATGTAACTTCTATTAGTCATTTTGCCATCCTTAACAGACATAATCCTTTCTTTTCCATCTGAGTATTTTAAGCCCTGATTTAAGTTGAAAATCTTTTAAAGCAGGATTTTAAATATGTACACATTGATTCCTTGGCCACTCATCTCTAGTAGTTGGTGATCTAGTTTGTGTAGTATGTGCCATTCTAGGCTATTATGGTGCAATTACTCATCTAAAAATTAAGTCTATCCAAGCTTCTGCTAATTTCTCAAATCCAGAGACCATTCTAGAATAAATGATTTACTGGTAGTTCTGTTAAAGTTTGTTGTTCTGTTAAAGTTGACCTGAACACTGCTCATTCATTCTCCTGTCAGTTTGCTTTTATTTGGGAAAACAGAGTGGTACAGGAACATAGTCTTTAGAGTGAGACAGACATGGATTTGACTCTAGCTTTGTGGCACCTTTTTGGCAAATAACTTAAATTCTGTCAATCTTAGTTTCCTCATTTGTAAAAGGGGATGAACCAACCTCAGATTTCTTGTGAAGATTAAATGCAATCAAATATGTAAAATGCTTAACACAGAGATAAGCCCAGGGAAAGCATTCAATTTATAGTATCTATTACGTTATTATTTTATTTATCCTAATCTATTTGTTTTCCTTAATATTAGGGGTAGAAATTACAGGCATGGCTAGCTCAGAAGTTTATTTGTTCATTCAAATTAATTCTTAAATGTATATATTTAACATGTAAATTTATATATATAGCTATAAGTCACTTGTTAAAATATTTTTTGCCTGCTTTTTAAAAAGCACAACAGAAGGACTATCTCTGCAATGGCCAATGCTAACTGAGTAGAAACAGGCCTTATTATTATCTGGTATCATTTTCTTCATTATCATTATTCAAGTGATATGCAATTTAAGATATGTATTTATACTAAATATTTTCAGCATTACTGTAGCCACCAAGGCATCCAGATATTTGGGATATAATGATTTAATGTCAACTGAAGAGCTAATTGCTTAAAGAAAGAGAAAGCTTAGGAAATTTAATCCTATTTCTGTAGGCAGAATGGTTATTGACTTAAAGTTTTTACTTTACTATGTACCTTGCTATGTATCTGCCAGTCTCAAACCAAAGAAATGAGGCTTAATTTGATTTTATAGAGAGATGAATTTTCAGAAACTCACTAAAAAGTGCAAAAGGTTACAGTCAATAGAGTTCCAATAAACATTATATTGTGCATGACTCATTCAGTCTTTGAAATTTATTCAAATTTATTCAAAATTTATTTAGGCTCTTGCAAAACATAATTACCTACGTATTTCCTAAGAAAAGGGGCAGAAATTGCTGAAGCGCTGTGTTAATAAAATATCTCAAACTGCTTTTTCCTGACTTTTTGGATTTAGGGCAACTGAATTACTGTTGGACAGCATGTTTCTTGTTTTGTTTTTCCCCCTAAAATTGGAATAAAACTACCCATATATCTAAGTAATTTAAATTATAATTTGTTCATAACCTTGTACTAAAGTCAGTTCAAAGTATCTCTGTGCATAACCCATTGAAGCTGTGTCCATAGTATTCTTTTTTATTTTAATTTTAATTTTTTATTTAAATTAATTTAGTTAGCATATACTGTATTATTAGTTTCAGGGGTAGAATTTAGTGATTCATCATAACACCCAGTGCTCGTTACATCAAGCGCCCTCCTTAAGGCCCATCGCTCAATTACCCCAAGCCCCCACCTACCTCCCCTCCAGCAACCCTCAGTTTGTTTCCTAGAGTTTAACATCTCTTAGGATTTGCCTCCCTCTTAATTTTCATCTTACTTTGTTTCTCTTTCCCTTCCTGTATGTTCATCTGTCTTGTTTCTTAAATTCCACATATGAGTGAAATCATATGGTATTTGTCTTTCTCTGACAGACTTATCTAGCTTAGCATAATCCCTTCTAGTTCCATCCACAACGTTGCAAATGGCAAGATTTCATTCTTTTTGAAGGCTAAGTAATATTCCAGTGTGTGTGTGTGTGTGTGTGTGTGTGTGTGTGTGTGTGTGTGTATACCACAACTTCTTTATCCATTTATCTGTTGATGGACATTTGGGCTCTTTACATAATTTGGCTATTGTGGACATTACTACTGTAAACACTGGGGGGCATATGCCCTCTTGAACCACTATGTTTGTATCCTTTGGATAAATACCTAGTAGTGCAAGTGCTGGGTTATAGGGTAGTTCAATTTTTACCTTTTTGAGGAATCTCCATACTGTTTTCCAGAGTGACTGTACCAGCTTTTCAGTAAGAGGGAAGATCAACACTCTCTAATGACAATTCTGATTTTCTTTCTAGTTCTTCTACTTTTTATTTCAACTTTACTGAGGTATAATTGACTTACAACATCATTGTGATTTGATGTACATGTACACTGTACCCCCAATCCAGTTACTCAGCATATTTATCACCTCATTTATCTTTTGTACGTGTGTTTGTGTGTATGTGTGTGTTAGAGAGAGAGAGAGAGAAAGAACATTTACGTTCTACACTCTTAGCAAATTTCAGTAATACAATATAGTATTATCAACTGTGGTCACCATGTTTTACATTAGATTAGGCCTTTTATATTTTATGGCTTAAGGTTTATACCCTTTTACCAAACTCTGATTTTCTTTTCAGTCTGAGACTATGTGGCAGCTGAAATGGTTTTAAGATGTTTTCTAACATTAACCAAATTAAATCTTATCCCATATATTATCTGTCATTTCTCTTAAGGAATCTCTATCTTATAATTTAGTAACAGGAGAAAATTAGATAAGTCAGGAGCTTCCATGTCTCAGAAATGAGGAAGCTGTGTGAGATTTCTCTTCTTTTTTCTTATGTGAAGAAAAGATTGGGGCTTCTGGAGATCAGTTAATGAAACTCAGATACTTATATCATGTTTATTGGTAAGACTTGGACAATTATAAAGAGGGAAAAAAGGATCTGTGCCTTTAAAGTCATAAAAAATGATATTTAGAAAAAAGTCTTGTTCTTTTTGGAAAAGAGGCAGGTTTGAGAGTCTGAGGGTTTGTTGTGATTTAAGAATCAGTGAAAATCTCCAACCAAGATCTCAAATTGAAAGCAAAGGGTGTAAATTTTTAAAAATAGTGAAATTAAGAAAAAATGTATTCCAGAGTGCTTCATGTCAGAGTTAGCAGAGATTGCATAAGCTCTTAGACACTTTAGAGAATCTGCCAAGAAAATTGAATCTTAGAATTATATTTTTAATTTTTCCCCTGAAGTCATTGAATAAATAGGATATCTCATTTTAAGGTTTTATTGATAAAGAAGTTTTTTGGAGTTTTTTGCTTTTTTAATAGATGCACTCTTCTGGGTAAATCTGGCTATTCTTGTACAGAGAGCCTCAAGCAAAATATTTAAACCACAGGAAAAAAAAATTCTGTTTCCTACTTGGTAAATGCGAATGTTGGAAAAGTACAGCTACAGCTACTTTTGATAGTAGCATTTATAAGTTGCATAAAATTATCTTAGTGTTTTTTAAAAAAAGATTTTCAAGGTACAGTAGTACAAAATGAAATAAAATAAAAACAAACTTTATAATGTCAACTTGAGGGAACAGGTAAATCATTCATTCAGATAAGGGCAGATCAGAGTGTAAAGAGCAGAAATAAGGCCAGCATATCATTTGGTGTCACTGCTGGGTCAAAAATGACAACTCAGGGCTGAAAACAGTACAGTGTGTTAAGTGATAAGTAAGCAGAATGAAATGAATCAAATATTCACAGGTTATACAAAAAGAACTTTCCTCTTGTCCAGATTGCTTTTCCTACCCTAATGGGAATGAGTGGAATTTCTAAGAAAGAAACTGTAGAATCAGGCAGATTTCCAACACTGACAGGCTGTGCACCCTTGGGCAAGATATTTAACTTTCCCACATCTCCTCCTCCCTATCTAAAGAAACACAACAGCATGTATTTTGAAGATTTTCATGAAGATTTAATGAGATAATGAAAAAAATATATGTCGTAATGCTTAGCATATAGGAGTTATTATTTTTACTACCAATAATAACAATATGCCTCTTCACCCAAGTTATGTAATATTGGGAAAATCACTGAGGGAAACTGTTTTTTTCTTTTCTTTTTTTTTACATATAAGTAAAAGTTGCAACACTTTTGTTGCAGAGCCCAAAAAATAAAATTCTAATGTTTCATAAAATTATGGCTTGGAAACAAATTCTGTAATACCAAAGGATCTCTTTTTGTTATTGAAAGGTAATCCACTAGCTCTGAAAAATGAAGCAAATGTTTAACTGCCTCTTTAATGAAATTTCCTATCATTATGTATGTAATTTGTGTCCTGTTGTGGTTTTTGTGGTTGACTGAGGATTGTAATGCATTAACCTGTGAGGAAACCATTTCCTCTCTTATTTGTGAGAGATGCATTTTCATCTGCAGCCCGGGCAACAGTTTTGTAGGTTGTCTGCCAATGGAATGTGGTGGATAGTTACAGGGTGGAAATAAATTGACAAGCCCTAAGAAGACAGCTTCTTCAAAGACATATGATATGGGCACCGATAAATAATTCCTTCTGGAGTGTTGGCATACAAGGTTGTAAGGAAGTTAGAAGTGACCCCAGAGTCTAGTGAACTTGAACCTGACTCTTAGACTAAAGGTTAGTGATTGGAGGTCAAAAATGTGTGCTTGGAAATCAATACATTTGTGGTTTATTTCTTCTTGGTCTCCTGAGGTCACAAAAAGGTGTTTGGAAAATCCTCGTTTGTCTCATCTTTGCTAAGATGAGCCAAGCAAAGGATTTGGGGGTACTGTTTTGTTTTGTTTTGTTTTTCTAGCCTTATTTGAGTATGTTGTTGTTGTTCTCAACAGAGGAAAGCATTCCCCTACACTCCTTCTCAGGTGGGGTTCTTGATGGAACAGTGTCCATAGAGAGCCTATTCTGACACCTGTACATTGGTAATGAACCTGAAAGTAATGGCCAGCTGCTCAAAAGCACAGCAACGTTGTAATATGTAAGAACTATTAAAAGAGTACAAGTTTCCATCTTACCCCTTTTTCTCTTTAACTACTGCTCACTTGGTCAGATTGAGTTTTTTAACTTTAAACCCAATCCCTTACCTTGGGGGTTCATTTTAGAATATGAAATATATTGGACCTGCACTTAGATTGTATATCTGAATAAAAATATTTGAGAAGCCATAATCAGCCATTTATATTTTATTTTTAATATTATATGCTAAGTTCTCAGACCTTTAAAAATATATAGATAAGGCATAAATATAGGAGAAGAATTGAGACAGAAAAACATTCTCTTCTCTAATTTACATAAGTATTACAAGACTTCTGGATCTTTAATTTTCTCCAAAGTTACATTTGTTTTCTCTGGATAACACTTTATTTATGCATTTTTCCCTTTAGTTTCTCCAAGTGAGAATAGAAATCTCAGGAGGAATGCTTACATGATTTATAGGTGTCACCACACCTCTGGTATAAAAATATCATCTTCTGTGATATACCATTTAAGAGTATTTTATTGTTTTATAACTTGTCAGGAAATTGCTAGACTTTCACTCTTATTATGATTGCATACTCATGTGAGAACTCATTGATAATCATAAAAAGAAACTCACAACATAAATTAAGGGAAAAAAAGCAATCTTAAAATTGTCATTCAAGATTCTGAACACAGAGAGAAAAAAAACCCTTTCCTGAAATACATTGCAGACCTCCCTTCTCCAATGCCATTTGTTAATACCATTTTAGTCCACTGTTTTTGTTTTTTGTTCTTACCTAGGACAGTGAAACAAGGCTTCAAGAACATAGTCAGTAATTATATTGAAAAGAAAAATCTATTTGGAGAGGTAGTGGCTGTCTTTAATGGTAGGTCCCTGGAAGTCCAAAGTTCTATTCTCAGTTCTGGTAAGGAATAGCTGTGCAACATGAAACAAAAATTATCCCTGCAGGGTGCCTGGGTGGCTCAGTCATTAAGCGTCTGCCTTTGGCTCAGGTCATGATCCCAGGGTCCTGGGATCAAGCCCCACATCGGGCTCCCTGCTCCGCGGGAAGCCTGCTTCTCCCTCTCCCACTCCCCCTGCTTGTGTTCCTTCTCTCACTGTGTCTCTCTCTGTCAAATAAATAAATAAAATCTTAAAAAAAATTATCCCTGCACACCTCAGTATCCTCAGCTACATCTCATAAGATAAAAATACTTTCCTATTATTCACAAATTTTATAGGGATCAATGAGATAGTATGTAAAAATGTATGAAAACTGAGAATTCCATATACATATGACGTAACTCTTCTAGCCCCCATTCTGAGAAGTAAATTAAACTTAAGAACATACTAGAATAAATAAAATGTCATATAAATATTATCATTTTCTTAGTTTTAATTGCCCATCTCATTTTCTTCCAATACATCAGTTTAGGATTATGACTACAGAACTAGGGAATATTCCATAAATATTCATTCAGGATGCAGCCAGTTAGCCCCAAAACATTGCTACTTAGATACCTTGAAAGCCATATCTGAGACAGGGATGTTTAACAGGTATTCACTGAAAAAAAATTGCGTACATATTCCTGTATACATTCATTATAAACTTTACTGATATTTAGGATCTGTAGCTCACAGTTTACAAATAATAAAATATGCAATAATCTGTTGTAAATTCCATACAGCCAATTGATTTTCCAGAATGCTTTACTTAATTTGTGTAATATGTTGTATCTGTAGCCAACATATGGCTGCAATTGACAGATGAGAGTTGCTCTGACAAGAATGTTGGTTGATGTTTTTTATTTGACAGTAAAATGAGAGTGAAACATCAAAAATGGATGTTGGAACATCACTGGTTCATCAGTGGTCAGTGATGAATGTTTTCTTTGGTAAATTAGATAATAGTCTTCAAATACTAGAAGAATATTTCCTCAGTTTTTTATGCTTATAACGGCTACAGAAAAACATGCTTTTAAATTTAATTCCCCATTATTAACATTTTCTCTGCAACCTTAAATCTAACAGTCGTTGGAAAAATAAAACTTGACTTGTAGCATTTGCCCATTTCAGTGATACACTCTCACCATGATGGATATTGGGCTATCAGTGCGACCCCATTAAATGCAGAGTTGGGAAAAGATGCACAGTAACACACCATTATATAGTATTTCCACCATACAGATACAAGAGATGTAAATACCCTCAAGAACCTAGATAATAGTAAAATATTAATAAAATAATTTAGAAGTAATGTTTGAGTGTTTATTATTTTTGTTTTAATATAACCTGTTTAATTGTGGCTTTATATAATTTAACTTTGTAATAATGCCTGGGATTAACAACTAGTCACAATATTACTGAAGATTTAACAATTAGCTCTCATGAACTCCAGTACAAGGGAGCTCCAGCATACTATTGGTCCCAGGTTATGGTAGTATAGTGACAACCTGCAACAAACAAAGTGGGAAATGCTTGAAACTAATAATACTCACTTGCTGACCCAACTCTATGTCTAATTACCATTAGAAATTACATAACTGTATAACCCCTCTTGAGTTTTCTAGTGACACATCTATATAATCACTATAGATGTCACCAGGGAACTTGAGACCTTAAGGACACATAATATTCAGAGAAGGGTATTTTTCAGGAATTTCTCTAGTCCCAGTTGGTTAATAATTTTCACTACAAGGCATATTTTCTCAAATTAAAAAAATATGGCTAGCTATGAAGTTCTATTATGTCCTGCTATGGACATGTATGCCACTCTTCTTCAAAGAAGTAGCAAGTATAGCAACCATAGAGATTTTTCCTCTATGCTAGGTGGCCTCAACTCTTAACACAATAAAATAAGCATTTCAGCTACTAAAAATATTTTAGGGATTTCTGCATGTGCTTTTTATCCCTTAATGTATTCTTCCTCCTATATTATTCATCTTATTAAGTTGCACTCCTGTCTTCCAGTTACCAAAGCAGGAAACCTAGATGTCATACTAGGTTCTTCTTTTTCCCTCATTCTCACAACTCAAAAATTACTAAATACAGAATTGTGTCTAAGTGCTGGAATGATACCTAGACTTCGATACCTAGACAGTAACTGTTTTAATGGATGTATGGCTCAGTGAGCTGACTCAGGCACAGCACGCGTGTGTGCCCCCCCCACACATACACAAACACACACACAAAGGAAATGAATGAATGAGTCTAGACCTTGGGGTGGAGGAATAGGACTTATATTTTGTATCTTAATTGACTATATTGGCATAGTTTTGGGGTGCTGTTTAATTCTTCACAAAAAAATTTAAAATGAGAAATTTCAAAAAAGTCTGCGGCTATATCATCAGAAAACTTTTACAAATAGATCTTAATGTGTTGTTGTTGTCAATGTAATTTATTTGCTTACTTAATACACCCTAGAAAAGAGTGAGTGATGTTTGGGACTAAATAATTCACTGCCAGTATGACAGTATGGCTCTAATTAAAAAGGAGAAATCTCAGGTCCTTAATATGAACGCCTTCCTTGCTATCTAGTACAAAATGTCCCGGAGTGTACTGAAATATTCCTCTTCTTTACTGATTTTTTTTAAGCATACAGTAGAAAGCTAAGGAGGAAGTCATTCAGAAAACCTCTGAAGCAGTGACTTTAAACTTCTGTTGGTGATAGTCCCCAGTGACAATCATAAAGGCCTGGATTCTTCTCCCCAGAAAAATGAGTATGTACATATGACAAATCATTTTGCATGGAATTTCAGGAACTTTTACAGTCTACAGATTGAAAATTAATGCTCTAGAGAAACTCAGTTTGGGCAAGCCTTAGCAAATAAAATTAATTAACATTAAGTCAGGAGAGGGTTAATTCATCCTTGAACAAGAAAAGAATGCCCAGCTTTGAAAATAAATATGCTCCTGCTCAATCAACAAAAACAATATTGGAGCAGGTAGGGAAGTAAGGACAGAGTACAGGTCATGAACTCATTTATCTCACCAGAGGATTTCCTAGGGCCTCCCTTGATTTCTGTCCTCAGACTTCATTAAGGGTAAAATGAACTGTAAAGATCTAGAGTGCACAGAAGAACTGCATTCTGACTGATTTAGAGAGAAATAGGAACCATAAAGTCTTCTCATCTAAGCTTTCTCTTTTACTACACATATAAAAAGTAAATGTTAAAATTGTGCTCAGAATGCACATTTTATGATCCCAATGCCAAGAGCATATCATTTGCTTTTTGCCTCTGTGGTTTATGTTGTCCCCTGAACATTTCAATATAATTAGAGCCTTGTTATGTACAGTAGGAAGATACATGATTGCTTTATAATGAAGAAGACTAGAATAAGCTTATTAAGTGGCCATTTATGTTTTCATTATGGCCCTACTCTTATTATCATATTCATAATGAAGATCAGGAAAATGTATAGTAAGAAACTTAACTCCAAAAGAGTCAATACATAATGTCAAAATAAGATACATGATCACAGGTTAACCCTCTGGATATATATATGTTCAATAAATATGTATTGGAAACATTATTTGGATTTTGATTATTAATTAAAGTAAATGTGCTATTTGGATAATTTAAAGTCGTTATAATATATGTTGACAGTGGTCAAAGAAGTGATAATGAAAGGGTGCAATTATTTCTAAAAATTTCTGGAATATAAAAATCTTCATTCTTACATTTAGATTGACTTTGAAATATATGCACGTATTTCATTTCAATTTTCTGTGCACCAAAGGGGATTTGGAGAATCAGAACAATTTTGAAGATAGAGTAGCCCAAATAATGCAATTTTGCCTTAAATGCCCAATTAAGAAAAGGTATTTTTTTCTCTATACATGATCCAAGTAATTGTTGGCATTCTCCTCTTGATTATATGTAACATATTCATAGTTATTTTTGCTAATTTCTTCAAGCCATGCTACAGGTAATACTTCATCAATTGTTTAGAACACAATTTTATGAAAACTATCTTCATGAAATACCTGTGTATTAACTGTCCAGGCCAGACACACATGCAAGATAGAATAATGAATAAATGAAAATATCTGAATAATACAAAGTAAAAAAGCCTTTTGTGTAAGAATAAAATTCAAGTGAAAGGAGCGTTTTAAAGAAAAACCTGGAAGAATACTGATAATCACCTCAATTTTCTATTTCATTCAGCTATTTAAAAGTATTGCATTTCTCTGAAAAGAGGTGTTTTAATTCCTGTCCTATCCCCTCTTTTTCCATTACTGAAACAGCAAATTATTGGCTTGCAAAGACCAATGACATGACAGTATACTGAGAAAGGAAAGTGAAAGATCTAAAGGCTTTTGATATCAGTTAGTGTTTTTTATTCCAAAGAAAAAATATTTTGTAATATTTTAGTAAACAAACAAATTCAGTCCCCAAACTGAGTGTGGAGAAGGGAAAGGAGAAGGGCAAGGCTATGTATCGTTCTTGATGGCTGAAGAATTACGAGAGCTAAATACTTTATTAGATCATAAATGTTCCCAGGCTATGTATGGTGGCTTTGTGATGTGTCAGCTTGGCTAAACTGAACAACATTCCCCAAAATTCCCTTCATGGGCATGACCAGTTAAGATGGGTAGCCAGGGAGATTGTGGAGCTCATGGAGGGCAGAGGGAAACATCAGCCTTTCCATCATTCAGACATGCTGTCACTTGTCTTCTGGCTTATCTCACTGGAATGAGGCCACATCTGGACCTATAATTTATGCTTCTTCCCCTGGATCCTCCTTTAGCTTCTCTAACTCCTGGGCTTGATGACAAAGGGCCTCTGCTTCCAACAGACACCGGCATCTTCAAGGTCAGAGGCACATGGGTTCCGATCTGTTCTCGTGGGCTCTGATTCATGCTTACGGCTTATCTTCGCCCTCCCCTACTTCACATCTATCTCACCTTCTCCACTTCCTGCCCAATAGACTTTAAGTTCTAGCATCAGATATAAAGACAGTAGAAAGTGCTTACCCAGCTCCTACAATACTGCAATGTCAAATCTACATAACAAACCCTTTCATATATCAATATATATCCTAGTGGTTCTGCTCGTGTGATTAAAATCTGACTGAGAGGCTGAACTTTTTATTTTAAGATTTTATTTATTTATTTGACAGATAGAGACATAGTGAGAGAGGGAATACAAGCAGGCAGAGTGAGAGAGGGAGAAGCAGGCTTCCTGCAGAGCAGGGAGCCCGATGTGGGGCTCGATCCCAGGACCCTGGGACCATGACTGAGCCAAAGGCAGATGCTTAACGACTGAGCCACCCAGGCACCCCGGAGGCTAAACTTCTTATTAGCATTAGAGCTTCTTACATTTTTCTATTTTTAAAATGAATGTCTCCTAAATGCAAATGATTTTACACTTGCATTGCCAATACCCTAATAGTAATTCTTTATGATTATCTCACTGGGTATTTTTTTATTTGCAGAAGTACACACACTTCATTAGATATTTTCTGTGGAGTCTGGAATTTAGGATTGACTTAATAATTGTGAAGCTGCAACCTCAACAAAGTTCAACTTCCTACCTACTTAAGTTAGCTGAAATGTGTTTAACTGATGAAAAATAAATCATTTCCACTTTCTAAAGAAAAGTAGGATAGAAAGTAAATTTATAAGATGGAATATTAGCCAACCCACAACAATTGAATTAGTAGCTTAAAAATTGGCTATGCCACAAAAATAAGACCCACAGTGAATTTCTGAATTAATTTTAATAAAGACTTCTGCTTTTCCATGCAAGGAAACAGAATTTTATATGTGTTCAATTTTACATTGCAATACCACCCAAAGGAAACAACCTTTTAATGTAAGCTTTTTTTCCAGTTCTTCATCCCTGGGGAAAACCTGTAATAGAAACACTCGTCAGCTTGTCAGCATATGTGCAAACTGATAAACAGCAACAAAACCCAAAAGAAAAACAATTTCCATTTACTCTAGAAGAAGGTAAAGGCATCACTCTCTAATCAAGAATAAAGACTAGAATAAATTAGTTACGATGTATGGAAGATAGAATAATGGCCTCCCAAAGATGTCCACATCCTAATCCACAAAACTTGTGGGATTGTTGAATATGTTGAACTTATTGAATACGTTGCATTACAGGGGCAAGAGGTAACTAAAAGAGTGGATGAAATTGAGGTTGCTAATCAGCTGATTGTAAGACAAGGAGATTATCCTGTACAATCCGGATGAGCTCAAGGTAATCACAAAGTTCTTCTAATGGAAAGAGAGAAACAGAAGAATCAGAACCAGAGATAGCATCATGAGAAGGACCTGATCATCCAGAGGGAAGGGGACCACAGGTCAAGGGATGTGGGCAGCCTCTAGAAGCTTGAGTAGGCAAAGAAACAGATTCTCTTCTAGAGCCTCCAGAAAGAAGACAGTCTTACTTATAGCTTGATTTTAGCCAGTCAGACCCATTCTGGACATTCTGACCTCCAGAACTGTAAGACATTAAATTTGTGTTAAGACACCAAGTTAGTGATATTTTTTATAACAGCAATAAGACTCTAACACACGTGGAATCAGGCCAAAATAAGCAATTGAAGTCAGCAGCTTCAAAAGAATATTTGTGCTCACATCAGCTTTCTCAATTCTGCTAAAAATTAAAATGGGAATAAATGCATTTAGACAAAATTCATATAAAGGGAAATGTACCCATGTTGAGAAAATCATAAAGAAATTTTGTTTTCCCAGGTTTCTAACTTTTATAAAAGAAAAAAAAATTAAAGAGAAGAAAAAGATTTAAGTTAACATGTGCAACACAACCTAACTTACATCTCCATGGCCCCAACTGCATTTTATCTTTTGATTATGCAGAGTTCATTTCAGCTCATTGTAGATTAAATCGAATAGTGACATTCCCAACTGGACTACCAGATGGAATCACATTTTAATTAACTTTTCAACCAGCATACAGATGTGCTTCTTCTGATCATTATCAAGAAATCATTTGCTTTCAGCAAAATGAGAAGCCCTGGTGGCAGATTGTGGCTTAGAATGATTGATCACATCATGAGATCATTAACCTTAAAATGCTTTTAATCATTTATTGACCAAATGAAGAAAAATCTTATAAACCAGTATTGAATATATCTAAGGCACATTATCACATATATTTTAGGAGATTAAATTAAAGGAAATATTTGCATAATAAAATAATTATGTATATATATATAATATTATTAACTTCTAAAAAGTTGTATGTCTTCTGACATTAGGATTCCATACATTAATGAAAAAAAGAACTTACCTTAAATCTGCTTTTTTGTTCTTCATCACCATCAAATAATTACAAGTCATATTTGATGTTTTAAGGATAATAAATAAGGTTTCTACCTTCTAAACATTTATACTTTGAAAAAGATCAGTTATGAATAATTCGTACTTAAGTAGAAAAAAATCAAATGAGTAAAAATGAAACATAAAAGACAACTTAAAATTATATAGAAAGGATGAAAAGGCTTTCATTTATACAACTTGTTTGATTTAAATGCTTACTTCCATTCTTTTCAAGCTACAACTAATCCTCTAGTAAACTAGGACTCTGGTAATTATAAACATTAGTAATAAAAAGCCTTTCCTAATAGTTAAAAACCTTTTTTTTCTTATTCCAAAATTTATAAATGAAAGTCTATGTGTAAAATATAATTTCTATTGTTATCAGTTATTAAGTTACTGTAGTATGTCCAATACCAAAGGAAAAACAAGAAGCATCTATCTTTGAAAAGTTTCAGGTTGTGAGAGACTACAGGGCAGGCATTTTAGCAGGTCAGAACCAAGCTCAGATTATTTGGTGTGTCTTTTAAGGTGTCAAGGTGGAAAGCATTCCATCATTCATTCTGTCCTAACTCATAAAAGTCTCAGCATATCTATTAACCTAGGTATAAACTGTTCTCCAAGTGAATTGAAATCGCAACTTAGGCCTCTGCCCTTCAAGTGTAAAAATTTATCTATTATAGGAAATTAGGATTCTTATTCCTCCTCCCTAGGTGACCACATAAGGTCTCTGGACCTCAGTTTATTCATCATAGAAATGACTCATTTTCAATTGCAATGAGTACTTAAGCTCCTTTTTCAATTAAAAATATCTCATGTGGAAGCCCAGTACTTAAAGATGATGGTGGAATGTCTTTAGTCAAACTTGAGCTTGATGGGGAAATCAGGAGCTTCACTCACATAGTCCCCTCCTCTTGTGTGCAACTCCTTGAGCTCCTCAGAGCCCAGACTGAAACTAACACAGCCCCCCACCCTGGTCCAGTCCAGTCTATCCTATCTAAGTGTAACTTTTTGGCATCATCGAGACAGCGGCAATGACAAGTCCCACTCTTCCAGGACTTCCTATCTCCCAGGCAAATGGTTGGCCCAGGAAATCTGGTCCTGAAATTATTTGTCCTTGGATAAAAATGATCTAGAAAGAGAAAACCAATGGGAAAAGAAAAGAAAATAAGAAGAGAAAAAATATTGCGTAAGAAAATGAATAAAACTTTCAGTTTTAGTAATTTGTATTTTACCATCTCTCTAGAATCTCATCCTACCATTTTTGCTGTAACTGAGTGGAAAAAAATTAAGTCATGAACACAATAAATAAATCTCAGAGCAGGAGTGAGTGCTCTGAAATATCACTTTAACATTTTTAACAGGCTGGACTCAAAATCTTTTACTGTGAACAAGTGATTTCTATTCTTTTCGAAGAACTCCCACTTTTTCCTTTTAATGTTTTGCTGCTCCTGAGTTTAACAATAGACAAAATAGCACTTGCCTCTTTAGATAATACTTTCTTCAGCATGCCCTAAACTGGCATTCCTAGGATGCAAAATGTGACATCATTACTTATGGACTCAAAATAGGAATGGGCAAAAGATCCAAATAACAAGCTGGATTTACCCTGGTCAACATTGTTGATGCTTATTATGTGTACATTACTCTGCAGTTTATTCAGAAATTCTTTGGCAGTAACTGTATACTAATATAATTTAATATATGTGTGAAGTCCCTGGTTCTACCTTACCCTCGTGGTGCTTCAAGTCTCTTCACATGTAGGCCCAGGGTCTATTAATGTAGGAGAGACACCAAAGAAATATCAGTACCTGGGAGAAGCATCTGTGGGGACTGAGATTTGCACACATGTGATCTCTCTAGTTCAGAAAGTACGTTGATAATGAGTTTGCAGGTTTGCCAGTTTATGTAATGACTTTTCTCCCAAGACTTACGTTTGCAAAAGTTACTGATTTAACAAAGATTTAGATTGTAGGAAGAGTTGAATTTATGGAAAAAATATTACAATAACTATCAAGTTCCATTTTCAGCATAAGTGTGATTCTTCACTCCATATAAGGCTCCAACATAACAAAGACGGCGGCACATTTCCTCTCCATCGTTTATGGCCACTGTGATCTGCAAGTGTCTGATTAAAGGATTTTAAAAGCTATTAGAAAATTATTTCCTTTTATTTTCTTTCTACACACTGGCTTTCTTTCATTTAAGATATTTCCGCTAACCTTTTCTTCAGACATATAAAATACCAGAATCCTAAAGAAATTTACCTTAGCAATTTGAACATAAACAGTAAATTTATGTTTATCAGACACTTAAATGTAAGCATTTTATTCAAATATCACTTTGCCATTCTCAGAAAAGACGAAAGTTAGGTTCCAAAATGTATGTTTTTCTTCTTCATTTTTTTAAATTGACATCCTTTTGTGCTCTTTCTCTCTCTGAGTAGAAGCCTATTTGGTGTAGTAGAAAAAGCCCAGGAAGAGCAATTAGACAATAGGGCTAGAGTCTGGCTTTAGCTTTACTAGTTCTATGACTTTATTTTTATTTTTATTTTTTGCATTTTTTATTATATTACTAGCTCTTTGACTTTAGACAAAGCATTTCTCTGCTCTGTGTCTCAGTGTTCAACCTTGTATACGGGTTACTGTGATGGTCTAAATATTAATTATATGCCAACATGTTTGTAATCTCAATGTTACTCCATCTGTTAAGTGGTATTCGAGTTGCTTTGAAAGAGTCAAAAGTAGCCTTAGAGTGAAAAGCATCTGGATCCCTTAGGCACTTGCTACATACATAGGCAAAGTCAGATTACATAATAAAATTTCTCTTAATGCTCTTTAGAAGGGGTAAGGTTGCCATCAGTAGATCTCGGGATACTAGGTAAGGCCTGGTAATTTGGATCAAGCTGACGTTGCTAACACCCCTGGGAAGACAAAGGCTGTGTACACCTTTACATAGTTTTCTGTCTTCCAGGAAATTTCTCCCTCAGCGACAACATTATTGAGCTTGCTTACTCAATCTAAATCTCCATCAGGCGTTTAGATTCTTTACAGCTCCCTCATTATACCAGAAATACAGCATTGCTTCCTTACTTATTTGGGGATTTTATTTCCTTTTCAGATGCCCAATAGTCCAAGGTGCATGAATCAGTGAAACAAATTGTTTCATCTCGAGTCCTTTTCTTCCCGGAAGAAAATTGGATCTTTGCTCTGTGCTTCACTTTTCATTTCTTTCTGCATGATCTGCCCAAAATGATAGTGTCAGACACAGCAAGACAGTTGTGTTCACTGCTGGTGTTAAGTCTGAAAATTAAATTGACAGAGAAAAACAAGAGCCCCAGTACTGTCAGGGACTGAACATGTGATGTCTGCTGAAGCCGGTGTCTGCCAGCCCTAACTTCTCAGGTAGGCTAATGCAGCAAGGTTTACATGCTTTTAGAAATCTGAGTCACGTAGGACACTAGCCCATCACGTAGCATATTTGGAAGAAGGACAAAAACCTCATTAGCTGTAACGGATGACTTCCTGACTGCTATCAACTAGCCAGTAGAGAACAGCAATCTGTGTCATTTGTTGATCTGGAAATGTGGTTATAAATGTAAAACCAGGATTCTCCAACAGCAATACAATTGACATACTGGGCAAAATAACTCTTTATTGTGAGGAGCTTTCCTTTGCATTGTAGGATATTTAACATCCCTGGCCTCCACCCGCTGGATGCCAATAACCTTACCACCACACTCCTACTCAGAAAAAACGAAAAATTTCTCCAAACATGGCCAAATCCTCCCCATCTCCACCCCAAGGGAGAGGAATCATCGTGCTTGAAAACCACTAGTCTAAAAATAAAGGGGATCATGAGACTGGAGGCAGAATTGCAGGGTTTATCCTTGAGATCTTGCTTTCCCTTTCTGCTTCCTTACCCACTTCTATTTTCCTTCTAATCTCATGGCTACTGAAAAACATATTTTTTTTTTCTGTGTGAGTGGGATATGACATTTTACATTCTATGTAGGCGGAAAGTCTTCAATAGGTTTTAATCAAAGCAATACAATTCTAATTGTGGAGTTTTAGACTTTGAGCCCTTGCAAGGTCATGGTGTTAGAAGTGGATGGCATGAAAAGGATTACCTTAATTTTCCCAAAAGACCATTTCCAGATTGCAGCCACTAATCTGAGGAATCCAGACATGGTCAGCTTTTCATTATCAATGGTGTCATATTATCAGTAATAACCAATTAGTTTACTGGTGTATGATCTCATCTCAAAAATCCAGTTTGTCTAGACATACAGATCTCACCCAATAAAGTAAACATTTGTTGTCTTCCCTACCAACTTTCTGTTCTGTTTTCTTTTAGCGTAGCTACAGATTTTACTACTAGATAAGCTCCTATTTCACTCTTGTTTCAGGTCATCTGAAAAGCTCCCATCTGTAAGTCTCCCAGCCAGCCATGGAATGTAGACATGAACTAGTAAGTCTTAGAGTTCAAGGGTTACAGCCTACCAGGGCTTCCCCATCCTCCATCCTCAGGTCTGTGGAGTGTATTTGTAACACTGTTCTTTCTTCTTCTGTAGCCCATGACCGTTCATGAAAATGCAACCATGGTGATTCAAAGCAGAAGAGAAAATAGCAATTAGCAGGCTCAGTGAAAAGGCCTCTCCCTGAACATTAAATAACTGAAATATTAAAGCAAAAATTTTAAAAACATAGTATCCTTACTTAGGAAAAAGTCTGAGAGATCACTCTAGTTCAAAGGAGTCATTCTATCTTATTTTGTTGTTTATTAAATAAGTAGATGCAAAAGAATGTTCATGAAATACATATATATATATCATATATATGTATATATTTGTGTGTGTGTGTGTGTACTTAAAGAATACATGGAAAGACAAATTTTAGGTATTCTATGAACAATTCTGTATATTAATCTTATGTGTATTGTATGTTCTGTAAACATTGTGTCCCCATTTGTGATTTGTCTTTGCTCCCTTTTATAATAATAATGCTTAAGACCTAAATAGCATTTATGATGTCCCCCAAAATATTTGAAGATGAAGCAACTGAGGCCAAAGTTACATTAAATATATATAGAGAGAGACTTGACAAATAATTTCCTTAAATATTAGATCTTTCAGTCATTAAGATCAAGTATATTTCTCTACTCTTGTAAGTATTTTACTGTCTTTTAATAAAATTTTATAATTTTCTCATAAAGTACTTGCTCACCTGATGTGAAATCTACTCTTACATCATGGAGTATGATTTTTAGTAGTACATAAATTTGCATTTTATTACTGTATGTTGATTTTGTATCTAGAAATAATTTTCTAAATCCTTCTTAGTTAATTCTAATAATTCTTTGTAGATAATTTTGAATTTTTCTGTATAAATTTATGTCCTCTAAAAAGAAATGGCTGCTTAATTTTCTTCCTCTCCTCTGTTTTGCCTTTTATTTCTTTTGTCATGCCTATTGCATGGCTTAGACTCCAACAGTATTATATACAAGTGGTGGTAGCTAACATTTCAATCTTGAAAAAAAAATGCTTTTTGCATTACACATTTAGCATAATATAAATATGCTCTATGCTCTAGGTTTTTTGTGACTGTTTTTGTGTTTGAGGAAGTTCCATTATATTCTTCTTTTACAAAGAATTTTAATGTTGCATTAATACTGAGGTTTATCAATGTTTTCTACATCTTTTAGGATAAATATATTACTTTTATCCTTAAATTTTTGTTAATGTCTTGAAATGTATGAATTATCTTTTTAGATTTAATATACTCTAACATACCAGGGAAAACTACAGATTTGTCAGTTTTTTTGTATTGTTCCATATCGATGGATTTGGTATTCTAGCATTTTGTTTAGAATTTTGCATCTATGTTCATGAATTGGACTGTCATTTAATTTATTTCTCTTATATATTTTAGTTTGGGTATCAGAGTTATTCTAACTTCATAAAATGAGACTAAATCATCCTTTGTTATTCTTTAGAGGACTTTGCGTGTGCTTGAAATTATTTATTCCTTAAAATTTTGGGAGAACTCAATGGTGAAGCCATCTGGGGCCTGTGCTCTCTTTGTAAAACATTTTAACTATTGATTCATTGTGTTTAGTAGTTATAAGGTGCTTTAGCCCAGGATCCCTAGGAAACAGAATACTCTAAGACAATTCATTCACAAGAAAGCAAGAGTGAGGGGGGAAAAGAAGATAGAGAGGGATGGAGAACTAACATTTGGATGTAATATGTAGTCAGTCACTGTTAAGTGCTCCAGCTTGACTGGTTTCACAAAACACTCCCTGAGAAGCTGTATAACCACATTACATTACCAATTCAGTAGGTTCAGAAGTATACAGTTGATAGAATTTAATAACTATTCATGATAAAGACTCTCAGCAAACTAGGAATAGAGAAGAGATTTCCCCCAATAATAAAGACCATCTACAAATACTTACAGCTAACATTATACAAAATGGTGAAGGCAGAACTCCCTAAGATGTAAAAAAGTCAAGGATGAATGTCCTTATCACATATACTCAACATTTTACTAGAGGTCTTTGCCAGGGCTAGAAGGCAAGCCAAAGAAATATAAAAGTTATAAAAATCAGAAAGCAAGAAGCAAAACTGATTTTATTTGCAGATGATGTGATTGTTTGTATAGAAAATCCTAAGGAATCCAAAAACAGAATATGGGAATGAGCAAGTACAGCTAGAAAAGTCAATACAAGGTCAAATGACAAAAAAAAAATTTCTATTTACTCACAAAAACGATTTTAAAATAAAAAATCAATATTACAATAACATAAAAATATAAAGTACTCAGGAATAAATTTAACAAAATAATAAATGATTATTAAATCATTTTTAGAAGTTCAATTTGGTTAATCTTTGATTCTGATTAATAATTTTTAATAGAATTATCTTATTGACTCAGATTTTGAATTATTTCATTTATTTTATTAAAGATTATGAACGTATTGCTTGTCTCACACTTTCAGAATTTAAAGCCTTTGTATGTCAAATTCACCTGTCACTTAATTTCTGGCTTTCATATGTGATATCTTGTTCTCTTGTGCATTTTGAATTTTGACTGTGACCTAATATATCCCAGAATATTACCTGTGGGAATTGTTTTGAGGTCTAAAAGTAGGTTCCATCAGAGAAAATTTATATTTGCTTTTGCCAGTACCTCAGGGCACTACCAGCTTGAGATCACTTTAAAATAAATTCTCAGCTTGAGATATTTTGGTCCAGCCCATGTAATGTGAGTTCAGGCTACCTATGGTTACAAATTCTCAGGGGAAAGTATTTTTCCTCTCTTCTAAGTGCTATGCTTCATGAAAGATAATTTTCTTTATAGTCCCCTGAAAGGAGATGAAATTTTTCCATTTCCTCATGACACCAACAGTTTAATCCTTTAATGTTGCAGATTCTATGAGTCTCTTCTATTAGACTGCATTATTGGCAGACCCTGAACTTTGTTTCCTTTACTTAAGCAAAGTGTGATTTTAGAAAGTATTAATCAAGTTCACCCAGCTTTTAAAATGTGCTCATGGTCAAAAATTTTTAAAAAAAAATTAAAAAAACATTTTAAATGGTATCCTTAATCTGTCTCAATCTGGGCCTTCATTTAGTTTTTGGTCTCTGAATAAAAAGCCTCAGTCTACCAAACTCCCCCACTGCTAATGTACAAAGATGAGGATGAAGGCTCATGAGGTGAAGGGACTTTGCTGGCTTATGAATAACATGATACAGGTGCCAGTTGCCTGAGCCATGTTTCTGATGAAACAAAGCCTGAGTCAAAATAGTAAATGCTAAACATTATCATAGAGTATGTTTCAAAAAAAAATGTAGAGGAAGTGGAGACAGCAAAAAAGGGAAAGCAGAAAGTGAGTGTGAGCAACAGGGATTCTCTTCACTGCTGATGGGGATAAAAAATGGTACAGCCACTTTGGAAGACAGTGTGGCAATTTTTACAAAAGTAAACATACTCTTATTGTACTATTCAACAATCACACGCCTTAGTATTTACCCAAATGAGGTGAAAACTTATGTCCAGGAGGAGCAAGATGGCAGAGGAGTAGGAGACCTAAATTTTGTCTGGTCCCAGAAATTCAACTAGATAGGGATCAAACCATTCTGAACACCTACGAACTCAACAGGAAATCGAAGAAAAGAATAGCAGCAACTTTCTGAACAGAAAAGTGACCACTTTCTGGAAGGTAGGATGTGCGGAGAAGTGAATCCGAGGCGATATTCGGGAAGATAGACGGCGGGGGAGGGGCCTCCGTCGGCCGCTTCTGGCAAGTGATAGAGCCGCGGAGCACAAAATCGGAACTTTAAGAAGTCGGCTCCGCTGAGGGACGTCGCTCCAGTGGCTAAGCGGGGGGTGGAACCCTTGCTGGAACAGTGTGGCCTCAGGACCCTCGGGGTCACAGGAAGACCAGGGGTGCCTGAGTGCGGCAGAGCTCCCAGTTATCGGAGCAGGGAACCCAGCTGCAGAGACGGAGCCGAGGAGTGGGCTTACAGCTCGGGGTTGCCATAAACTGATCCCCGGCACAGTTGGGCCACTGCTCGTCCAGCAGGGGCCCAACAAGTGGCAGATCTGGGGAGACTCCCCTTCCTCCCCTGGGAAGAATGGCGCGGGAGTGCACCGCAGGGGTCTGCTGGGTTTGGAGACTCCACACAGTGTCGGGTGCCAGAGATAGAAATGCTCGGTCACAGGCCGGGTGAGCACGGAGTGCGGCTGGAGACCAGGGAGACGGGAGTGACTGCTTTTCTCTGGGGGCGCACTGAGGAGTGGGGCCCCGAGTTCTCAGCTCCTCTGGGGCAGAGACTGGGAGGCCGCCATTTTCATTCTCATCCTCCAAAGCCTAACAGAAAGCTTGCAGGGAACAAAAGCTCCTGAGAGCAAACCCGAGCAGATTACTTAGCCTGGACCGGCAAGGGTGGGGCAATTCCGCCTCCAGCAAAGACATTTGGGAACCACGGCAACAGGCCCCTCCCCCAGAAGATCAGCACAAACAGCCAGCAAGCCAAGACCAAGTTTACTGATCAAGGAGAACGGGAGAACTCCAGCGCTACGGGAATACTGCACATAGAATCCATGGCTTTTTTACCATGATTCTTTAGTTTTTCAAAGATAATTTTTTTTACTGTCTTTCTTTTTTGTTTTTTGAATTTTTTTCCCTTTTTTAACCAACATCTTATCAATCCTTTTTTAAAAAATCTTTTTTATTTTTCATTTTTAGAGTCCCTTCATAGTAGTTAACCATATTTTTGGCATATATATATATAAGTTGTTCTCTCTTTAAAAATTTGGGATACAGTTTCTTCTAACAGACCAAAATATAACCTAAATCTCTAGTGTATGGCTTTCTTCTAGTCTCCTGCCTAATCACATTCTCTCCTCTTTTTTTTTAATCCTCTTCTTTCTTTTTTCAACCAACTTATCAATTCCTTTTATAAAATATTTTATAATTTTCATCTTTACAGTCATATTCCATCCCTTCATCATATTTACCCTTATTTTTGTACATACCTAAGTTTTTTTTCTATAAAATTTTGGGAGGCACTTTCTTCCAACAAACCAATATACGCCCAAAATCTAGTGTGTGACCCTGATCTATGCACTATCCTGATCATATCTGATCACATTCTGGGTTTTTTTTGTTTGTTTGTTTTTATCTTTATCTTTTTCTTTTTTTTTTCCTCTTTTTTCTTTCTTTCCCTTTCTTTTGCCCCGGTTTCAGGTCTCTTCTGATTTGTTTAGTGTATATTTTTCTGGGGTCGTTGTTACCCTGTTAACATTTTGTTCTCTCATTCATCTATTCTCCTCTGGACAAACTGACAAGACAGAAAAATCACCTCAAAAAAAAGAACAAGAAGCAGTACCGATGGCCAGGGACCTAATCAATAAGGACATTAGAAAGATGTCAGAACTAGAGTTCAGAATGACGATTTTAAAGATACTAGCTGGGCTTGAAAAAAACATGGAAGATATTAGAGAAATGCTTTCTGGAGAAATAAAAGAACTGAAATCTAACCAAGTCGAAGTCAAAAAGGCTATTAATGAAGTGCAATAAAAAATGGAGGCTCTAACTGCTAGGATATATGAGGCAGAAGAGAGAATTAGTGATGTAGAAGACCAAATGATGGAAAATAAAGAAGCTGAGAAAAAGAGAGATAAACAACTACTGGATCACGAGGGCAGAATTTGAGAGATAAGTGATACCATAAGATGAAACAATATTAGAATAATTGCGATCCCAGAAGAAGAAGAAAGAGAGAGAGGGGGGCAGAAGGTATATTGGAGCAAATTACAGCACGGAACTTCCCTAATTTGGGGAAGGAAACAGGCATCAAAATCCAGGAGGCACAGAGAACCTCCCTCAAAATCAATAAAAATAGGTCAACACCCCAACATCTAATAGTAAAACTTATGAGTCTCAGAGACAAAGATAAAATCCTGAAAGCAGCTGGGGATAAGAGATCTGTAACCTACAATGGTAGAAACATTAGATTGGCAAAGGACCTATCCACAGAGACCTGGCAGGCCAGAAAGGACTGGCATGATATCTTCAGAGCACTAAATGAGAAAAATATGCAGCCAAGAATACTACATTCAGCTAGGCTGTCATTGAAAATCTAGGGAGAGATAAAAAGCTTCCAGGACAAACAAAAACTAAAGGAATTTGCAAACATGAAACCAGTCCTACAAGAAATATTGAAAGGGGTCCTCTAAGCAAAGAGAGAGCCTAAAAGTAACATAGATCAGAAAGGAACACAGACAATATACAGTAACAGTCACCTTACAGGCAATACAATGGCACTAAATTCGTATCTTTCAATAGTTACCCTGAATGTAAATGGGCTAAATGCTCCATTCAAAAAACACAGGCAATCAGATTGGATAAAAAAAACAAGACCCATCTATATGCTGTCTGTAAGAGACTCATTTTAGACCCAAAGGCACCCCCAGATTGAAAGTGAGGAAGTGGAAAACGAATTACATGCTAATGGACACCAAAAGAAAGCTGGAGTGGCAATCCTTATATCAGACAAATTAGATTTTAAGCCAAAGACTATAATAAGGGATGAGGAAGGACACTATATCCTACTTAAAGGGTCTATCCAACAAGAAGATCTAAACCAATTGTAAATATCTATGCCCCTAACATGGGAGTAGCCAATTATATAAGCCAATTAATAACAAAAGCAAAGAAACACATCGACAACAATACAATAATAGTAGGGGATTTTAACACCCCCCTCACTGAAATGGACAGATCATCTAAGCAAAAGATCAACAAGGAAATAAAGACTTTAAATGACACACTGGACCAAATGGACTTCACAGACATATTCAGAACATTCCATCCCAAAGCAACAGAATACACATTCTTCTCTAGTGCCCATGGAACATTCTCCAGAATAGATCACATCCTAGGTCACAAATATGGTCTCAACCGGTACCAAAAGATTGGGATCATTCCCTGCATATTTTCAGACAAAAATGCTTTGAAACTAGAACTCGATTACAAGAGGAAAGTCTGAAGGAACTCAAATACATGGAGTCTTAAGAACATCCTACTAAAGAATGAATGAGTCAACCAGGAAATTGAAGAATTAAAAAAAAAATTCATGGAAACAAATGAAAATGAAAACACAACTTTTTAAAATCTTTGGGATGCAACAAAGGTAGTCCTAAGAGGAAAGTATATAGCAATACAAGCCTTTCTCAAGAAACAAGGAATGTCTCAAATACACAACCTAACCCTACACCTAAAGGAGCTAGAGAAAAAACAGCAAATAAAGCCTAAATCCAGCAGGAGAAGAGAAATCATAAAAATCAGAGCAGAAATCAATGAAATAGAAACCAAAAGAACAGTAAAACAGATCAACAAAACTAGGAGCTGGTTCTTTGAAAGAATTAACAAGATTGATAAACCCCTGGCCAGACTTATCAAAAAGAAAAAGAGAAATGACCCAAATCAACAAAATCATGAATGAAAGAGGAGAGATCACAACCAACACCAAAGAAATACAAACAATTATAAGAACATATTATGAGCAACTATATGCCAACAAATTAGATAATCTGGAAGAAATGCATACATTCCTAGAGATGTATCAACTATCAAAACTGAACCAGGAAGAAATAGAATACCTGAACAGACCTATAACCACTAAGGAAATTGAAGCAGTTATCAAAAATCTCCCAACAAACAAAAGCCCAGGGCCAGATGGCTTCCCAGGGGAATTCTACCAAAAATTTAAAGAAGAATTAATACCTATCCTTCTGAAACTGTTCCAAAAAATAGAAATGGCAGGAAAACTTCCAAACTTGTTTTATGAGGCCATTACCTTGATCCCCAAATCAGACAAAGATCCCAACAAAAAGGAGAATTACCAATATCCCTGATGAACATGGATGCCAAAATTCTCACCAAAATACTAGCCGATAGGATCCAACAGTACATTAAAAGGATTATTCACCACGACCAAGTGGGATTTATCCCTGGGCTGCAAGGTTGGTTCAACATGTACAAATCAATCGATGTGATACAATACATTAATAAAAGAAAGAACAAGAACCATATGATCCTCTCAGTAGATGCAGAAAAAGCATTTGACAAAGTACAGCATCCTTTCTTGATCAAAACTCTTCAGAGTATAGGGATAGAGGTTACACACCTCAATATCATAAAAGCCATCTATGAGAAACCCACAGCAAATATCATTCTCAATGGGGAAAAACTGAGAGCTTTCCCCCTAAGGTCAGGAACACGGCAGGGATGTCCAATATCACCACTGCTATTCAACATAGTATTAGAAGACAACAAAAAGAAATAAAATGCATCCAAATCAGCAAAGAAGAAGTCAAACTCTCATGCTTTGCAGATGATATGATACTTTATGTGGAAAACCCAAAAGACTCCACCCCAAACCTGCTAGAACTCATACAGGACTTCAGTAAAGTGGCAGGATATAAAATCAATGCACAGAAATCAGTGGCATTCCTATACACCCAACAACAAGCCAGAAGAAAGAGAAATTAAGGAGTCAATCCCATTTACAATTGTACCCAAAACCATAAGATCCCTAGGAATAAACCTAACCAAAGAGGCAAAGAATCTGTACTCAGAAAATTATAAACTCATGAATGAAATTGAGGAAGACCCCCCAAAATGGAAAAACGTTCCATGCTCAGGGATTGGAAGAACAAATATTGTGAAGATGTCAATGCTCTCTAGAGCAATCTACACATTCAATGCTATCCCTATGAAAATACCATCCACTTTTTTCAAAGAAATGGAACAAATAATCCTAAAATTTGTAGGGAACCAGAAAATACCCCAAATAGCCAGAGGAATGTTGAAAAAGAAAAGCAAAGCTGGTCGCATCACAATTTCGGACTTCAAGCTCTATTACAAAGCTGTGATCATCAAGACAGTATGATACTGGCACAAAAAGAGACACACAGATCAATGGAACAGAATCGAGAGCCCAGAATTGGACCCTCCACTCTATGGTGAACTAATCTTACACAAAGCAAGAAAGAAGTTCCAATGGAAAAAAGACAGTCTCTTCAACAAATGGTGTTGGCATAATTGGACAGCCACATGCAGAATGAAACTGGACCATTTCCTTACACCACACACAAAAATAGACTCCAAATGGTTGAAAGACCTCAGTGTGAGACAGGAGTCCATCAAAATCCTAAAGGAGAACACAGGCAGCAACCTCTTCGACCTCAGCCACAGCAACTTCCTCCTAGACACATTGCCAAAGGCAAGGGAAGCAAGGGCAAAAATGAACTATTGGGACTTCATCAAGATAAAAAGCTTTTGTACAGCAAAAGAAACTCAACGAAACCAAAAGAGAAGCTGATAGAATGGGAGAAGATATTTGCAAATGACATATCATATAAAGGGCTAGTATCCAAAATCTATAAAGAACTTCTTAAACTATACACCCAAAGAACAAATGACCCAATCAAGAAATGGGCAGAAGACATGAACAGACATTTTTCCTAAGAAGACATCCAAATGGCCAACAGACACATGAAAAAGTGCTCAACATCGCTCGGCATCAGGGAAATCCAAATCAAAACCTCAATGAGATACCACCTCACACCAGTCAGAATGGCTAAAATTAACAAGTCAGGAAACGACAGATGTTGGCAAGGATGTGGAGAAAGGGGAACCCTCCTACACTGTTGGTGGGAATGCAAGCTGGTGCAGCCACTCTGGAAAACAGTATGGACGTTCCTCAAAAAGTTGAAAATAGAGCTACCATACAATCCAGCAATTGCACTACTGGGTATTTACCCCAAAGATACAAATGTAGGGATCCAAAGGGGTATGTGCACCCCGATGTTTATAACAGCAATGTCCACAATAGCCAAACTGTGGAAAGAGCCAAGATGTCCATCGACACATGAATGGATAAAGAAGATGTGAAAATATATACAATGGACTATTATGTAGCCATCAAAAGGAATGAAATCTTTCCATTTGCAATGACATGGATGGAACTGCAGGGTTTTATGCTGAGCGAAATAAGTCAATCAGAGAAAGACATGCAACATATGACCTCACTGATATGAGAGATTCTTAATCTCAGGAAACAAACTGAGGTTTTCTGGAGTGGTGGGGTGTGAGAGGGATGGGGTGACTGGGTGATAAACATTGGGAAGGGTATGTGCTATGGTCAGCGCTGTGAATTGTGTAAAACTGATGAATCATAGACCTGTACCTCTGAAACAAATAATATATGTTTAAAAGAAGAAGAAGAAGAAGAAGATAGCAGGAAGGGAAAAATGAAGGGGGGGAAATCGGAGGGGGAGATGAATCATGAGAGACTATTGACTCTGAGAAACAAACTGAGGGTTCTAGAGGGGAGGGGGGTGGGGGGATGGGTTAGCCTGATGATGGGTATTAAAGAAGGCACGTTCTGAATGGAGCACTGGCTGTTATACGCAAACAATGAATCATGGAACACTACATCAAAAACTAATGATGTAATGTATGGTGATTAACATAACATAATAAAAAAAAAAAGAAAACATATGGCCACACAGAATCCTGCGAAAAGATGGTTATGGCAGCTTTATTCATGATTGCCAAAATGTTAAAGCAAGTAAAATGCCCTTCAGTAAGCAACTATATAAATAAACTGGCATATCCAGACAATGGAATATTATTCAATGCTAAAAAGAAATAAGCTAGGAAGTCATGAGAAGACAAGGAGGAAACTTAATTGCATATTATTAAATGATAGAAGCCAATCTGAAAAGGCTACATACTCTATGATTCTGACTGTATGACATTCTGGAAAAGGCAAAACTGTGGAGACAGTTAAAAGATCAGTGGTGGCCAGAGGTTAGGAGAGAGAGGGGGATGAATAGGCAAAGCATGGACGATTTTTATGGCAGTGAAAATATTCTGTATGAATCTATAATGGTGGATACATGGCACTGAGAATTTGTTGAAAGCCAAACAGTGTGCAACACCAAGGGTGAACCCAAAGGTAAACTATGGACTTTGAGTCATAATGCTGCATCAGTGTAGGTTCATCAATTGTAGGAAATGTACCACTCTGGTGTGAGAGGTTGATGGTGAAGGAGTTACGCATGTGTGGAATCAAAAGAGTATATGGGAACTCTCTGTGCCTTCTGCTCAATTTTTGTGAACCTACAATTGCTGTAAAAAATAAAGTTGATTTACAGGAATTAGAGGGTGCATGGCTCAACCCTCCCAGCTTCACAGCAACTCAGCTTCTCTAAGATGAGAGGAAATTCAGGATGCTCACTTGCTTTCACATTACTAGCTCCTGGGGGTTTTCTCATGATATGTTGCTAGGAGGAGTAATTGGAGAATGTCAGTTTTGATTTGACACTGTACTGTTTGGGTAGCAAGGATTAGGAGATGAGAAGGGTCAGTACCAAGTTCCAAGGGTTAGGAGATGAGAAGGGTCAGTACCATGCATGTCAGGAGTCAGCATGTCCACTTTCCAGCAGAGTGTGTTCATGGTGTCTGTCCTGGTATTACGGCCTCATTGAGATATCTTACTTTTTTTTTTCAATTTTTTCTTTATTTTGGGCAAATGCACATAACATAAAATTTACCATCTTAACCATTTTTAAGTGTACAGTTCAGTAGTATTAAATAGACTCATGATGTTGTGCCAGCATCACCACCATCCATCTCCAAAACATTTTTCATCTTGTAAAACTAAAACTCTGTTATTCTCATTAAACAATAACACCCTATTCCTTAAGCCCCCAGCCCCCGAGAACTACCTTCTACTTTCTGTCTCTGTGATTTTAACTACTCTGAAGTAGAATCACACAGCATTTGTCTTTTTGTGTGTGGCTTATTTCACATATCATAATGTCCTTAGGTTTCATCCATGTTGTAGCATATGACAGAATTTCCTCCGTTTTAAGGCTGAATAGTATTCCATTGTGGTACATATCATTTTTGTTATCCATTCATCCATCAGTGGGTGCTTGGATTGCTTTTACATTTTAGCTATTGTGAATAATGCTGTTATGAAAATGGGTATACAAATATATGTTCAAGACCTTACTTCCTATTACTTGGGGTGTATACCCAAAAGTGAAACACTGGATCTTACAGTAATTCTATTTTTAATTTTTTGAGGAATTGCCATACTGTTTTACACAGAGGCTGCACCATTTTTCATTCCCACCAATAGTGCACGAGGGTTCCTATTTATCCACATCCTTGTCAACACTTATTTTCTGGTTTTTTGTTAGTAACCATCCTGATTGGTGGCTATCTCATGGTTGAGTTAGTATCTCATGGTAGTTTTGATTTTCATTTACCTAATTATTAAGAATGTTAAAAGTCCTTTCATGTGCTTGTTGGCCATGTGTATAACTTCTTTGGAAAAGTGTTTATTCAAGTCCTTTGCCTATTTTTGAATCATGTTTTTTTGTTGTTGTTGAGTTTAGGACTTCTTTATATATTCTGGATATTAGTCCTTTGTCAGATTGGTGATTTACAAATATTTTCTCCCATTCTGTGAGTTGCCTTTTTACTGTGTTGATAGTGGCTATGATGCACAAAATTCTAAAATTGTCATCAAATTCAGTTTGTCTACTTTTTCCTTTGTTGCTTGCATCTTTGGTGTCATATCCAAGAAATCATTGCCAAATCCAATGTTGTAAAGTTTTGCCCTGTGTTTCCTTCTAAGAGTTTTACAGAATTAGCTCTCAGATGTAAGTCTTTGGTACATTTTGAGTTAATTTTTGTTTATGGTGTTAGGTAAGGTTCAAACTTTATTCTTTTGTATGTGGATATCCAGTTGTTATCCCAGCACCATTTGTTGAAAAGATGATAGTCTCTTTTCCCCATTGAATTGTCTGGGCACACTTTTCAAAAGTCATTTGATGATATGTGCAAGGGCTTATATCTGGGCTCTCTGCTTTATTCCATCAGACTTTATGTCTGTTTTTTTTTTTTGTTTGTTTGTTTGGTTTTTTTTTTTTTTTTTGCCAGTACTGCATTGTTTCAATTACCATGGCTTATAGTAAGTTTTGAAATCAAGAAGTGTAAATCCTGAAGCTTTGTTCATGTTTTTCAAGATTGTTTTAGCTATTCAGGGTCCCTTAGGTTCCATATGAATTTTAGGATGAGATTTTTTATTTCTAAAAAAACATTTTGATGTTGATAGACATTGTATTAAATGTAAAGATCATTTTTTATTGACACCTCAAAAATAAATATTGTTACTGACCTTTAAAATCCATGGACTTATAATCCAAGAACATGGACTGTTTCCATTTGTTTATGTCTTTAAATTTCTTTCAGTAGGATTTCATGGTTTTCATTGCACAAGTCTTTCACCTCCTTGGTTAAATTAATTCTTAGGCATTTTATTCTTTTCAATGCTATCATAAATAAAATTGGTTCTTATTTCTTTTTTGGATTGTTCATTGTTAGTGTATACAAATATAACTGATTTTTGTGTGTTGACTTTTATCCTAATATTTTGTTGAATTATTAGTTCTAACAAATTTTTGTAGAACTAGGGGTGCCTGGGTGGCTCAGTCATTAAGCATCTGCCTTCGGCTCAAGTCATGATCCCAGAATCCTGGGATCAAGTCCCACATCGGGCTCCCTGCTCGGTGGGAAGCCTACTTCTCCCTCTCCCACTCTCCCTGCTTGTGTTCCTGCTCTTGCTATCTCTGTCTCTGTCAAATAAATAAATTAAAATCTATTAAAAATTTTATAGAACTACATTTAACATCCTAACTTTATAACATAATTTGAATTTATACCGGCTTCACTTCAGTAACATACAAAAACTCTACTTTACAGCTAGATCAATTCCCTTCCCTTTCAGTTGTTGATGTCACAGAAATATCCTTATACATTGTATGTACAAAAACTTAAGCTGATTGTTTTATATTCATTAGTCTCTAAAAGTATTTAGAAAACAAAATGTAGATTTGCAAATCAAAGTTATAATAGTGCTAAGTTTTAGATTTATAATTGTATTAGTCTCTTAAATCATCTAGAAAATAAGTATTGGAGTTACAAACCATTGTTAAATAACACTAGATTTTATATTTGCCATGTATTTACCTTTACCAAGATCTTTATCTCTTCATATGGCTTCAGTTTTCTGTCTAGTGGCCTTTGATTTTGATCCACAGAACTCCCTTGAGCATTTCTTTCAGGGCAGGTCTAATGGTAATGAACTCCCTCAGCTTTTGTTTAACTGGTAATGTCTTAATTTCTCCCTCACTTCTGAAGGACAGCTTTATCAGATACAGAATTTTTTGTTGACAGTGTTTTTCTTTTTTATACTTTGAATATATTGGTCTACTGTCTTCTGGACTCCAAAGTTTCTGATGGAAAATGTCGATTTTATTGAGGATCTATTGTATGTAATGAGTCACTTCTCTCAAGACTCTTTTTTATTTTTGCCTTTCAAAAGTTTAATTATTAGATGTCCAGTGTCAGTCTCTTTGAGTTCATCTTACTTAGATTATTGAGCTTCTTGGATGTTTGTATTCATGTATTTCACTGAATTTGAGAAGTTCTAAGCCATTATTTCTTCCTATGTTCTCTCTGCTCCCCCCTCTCTTACCCTTCTGGGAAGCCCATATGCATATGTTGGTCCACTTGATGGGGCTCCACAGATGATGGGTCTTTAGGCTTTGTTCACTCTTCTCCAGTGTTTCTGTCTTGCCCTGAGACATGATAATTTCCATGGTCCTAACTTCCAATTTCCCGATTCTTTCTTCTGCCTGTTTGAATTTGCCTTTGAACCCCTCTGTTGAATTTTTCATCTCAGCTATTGTTCTTTTCAGCTCCAGAACTTCTTTTTTAAATTTTTAAGGTTTTCTGTCTCTTTATTGATATTTCCATTTTGTTCATTCATAATTTTCTTGACTTTCTCCAAATCTTCCTTTAGTTCTTTGATCATCTTTACAACAGTTTTTTTTTTTTTAGTCTTTGTCTAGCAGATCTGCCATCCAGCCTTTTTCAGGGACAGTTTCTGTTGATTTTTTTTCCCTTTTGTATGAGCCATACTTACCTTTTCTTTGTATGCTTTGTGATATTTTGCTGAAAACTGGACTTTTGAATCTAATAATGTGGTAACTCTGAAAATCAAATTCCCCCTTTCCCCCCTGTTTGTTTGGATATTTTGTTTTTATTTATTAAATTATTGTTGTATTAAAATAGCAATACAGTCTTCTGTGCTGTAGATCAGTCTGTCATGTAAATTTTAGGTCTTCTTGAGTCTTTTCTGAGCCTACACTTCTCCCTAGGCATATACAAATGACTTTCTAATTTCTGCATATAGTTAGTTGCTTTTGCATATCATAGTCTCTACTCTCTGGCTTCCAGAAGGGGAAAAAGAGAAAAATAAAGGGGGTAAAAGGGATTCCAGCTATTTAAATCCCTTCAAGACAATTTAGCTTGAGGGAGAGGTGCTTATAACAATGGAGAGGGTCTTTATGCAACAAAAATGACCACCCACTTCTTTGATGTCTGTACATCAAGGTGAAAACAGCAATCAGCAATGAGCACACAGATCCCCAGTATTTGGAGGACAGGGCTCTTTTTGCTTACCCTGGCTCATACAGACTGTTCCCAGAACACGTCTGTAGCTGACTGCCACATAGATGGGCAGTGGGGGCTGCCTCCCTGCTGCTGCACCGAGTTGAAATTGACCAAAATTTACCACAATTTACCATTCAAGCCTTCACCTGGAAATTGTAAGCCTTCAATAGACTCTAGAGTTCCAAAATAGTTATGTCAGACAGATTCTGCCAGTGTAATTGTTGTCTAGGTGAAGAGACAGAGTCCTGGCATCTTCCAGAATCCTACTCTGCACTGTGTTTTTGCGTGTATGAATGAGAACATTACCCACTACATTACTATGTCCCTTGAAAAATAAGCCATGCAACACTTTGTGGAACTGAGTGTTACAAAAAAAAAAAAGTCATTTCTGAGATTCTAAGGTTGCTATATTTTTTTAAATTGGTATTCAAAATTTGGAACTGGCTTTATTTTTCTTTTTGCTTTGGTCACTTGGGAGGTCAAAGCCTAATTTTCTGCTATATTTAGTAAGGAAAAAAGTATAGGAACTTAACATCTATTTTTCATAATTTATTATATTCTCTTTGTCTCTAGTGTTACTTAGTCTATAAAATACCTTCTGGTTCAATTTTATTTCAATTTTATTGTCTTTCGTATATTTTTATAAGTTGTCATAATCCTTAGTGAAATGAGACAGTATATATACACATACATAAAAGGATAATTATTTCTTACTTTAGAGCAAAAAAGTACAATGGACCAATTTATTGCTTGACTTTCTTCTTTCAACTGTAATGTAAACAATGAACTATCAAGGGAGGAAATGTTCTATAAATATTACTTCCTTATTTGTCAGGTATTATTCTAAGAACTTTTATATCTTACTCATTTGGCCTCTCACACATTAACCAACAAATTAGATACTTTTCTTTCCATGTCATTCACGGGTGTATGAAGTTCTATTATAACTCTGCACCTGAAATATGAAAAGCATCACCCTGGACAAAGTAAGATGTAGTCTGTTTCCTGTTGTTCTCTAGGAAAAAAAGTTTTTGTTATGATAATACAAAGAAGATGCCATGAAGAATTACCCAGTGGATTTTTGACATCTTCTTGTCCTAACAACCACCAAGACAAAAATGCACAGAACAATAAGTCAATCAGTGCTCCCTGAGAATGAGTTAAGAGTACAGTCACTTTGAAAACGGCTCCAACACCTGCTCATGGAATGGAAATTTATTTGAAAATAGGAGTCAGAAAAATGAAAATAAGAGTCAGTTTCTAAATTTAAATTGATATTTTATGGAACATTTCTATTTGATGTACTTGCCACTACGGTGACTTACTGCATAGACTCAACCAAAGCTGCAGCTAGAGTCATATGTGTTGTTACACAATTGAGAGTCTAAGTTGTGATACAAACTGTATATTTCAGGCCCAGCTTTTAGGTATTTACTTTGCTCTACTTTTTTAAAGTCTAGAGAGATTACCAGTTTCAGCAAATTGTTTAGCATTACTCTGTGAATGATGGTGTGTCATCTTTCTGTTGTTTTTTAATGGAATTTATTTAAACAGAGAAGCAAATTAGGTGTGATAATTTGTGTCCAGTTTCTTTATACATTAACATTACCATAATCAGCCCCAGTGATAAGAGCCTCAGTATCACATTTCTCTTAAACACCATCTTATTTGCCTGTCCCTGTTCATTTGGCTTAGCCTGAAAACAGTCTGTAGATGCTTGGAAATTTTGCTCAACAAGCATCTTCTCATCTACTTATCTGTGGCCAGAATGTGAGAGCCAGGGGAATAAGTAAAAGCACTGAAACAGTTCTGGTTACTCTGAAGCCACATCAGATAATTTTATAATCTTTGTTTTGAATCTCTACTGAATTCACAGTATTAGGCACCATTCCAAAGTCCTTTTGTTATATTGCTTCCTTCCAGATTCAAGATTGTCCTCCACCCCTGTTCTCTTCTCTCAATAGTCCTTCTAGGATGAGAGTCAAGGATATTGTTTAAAGGATATTGCTTTATTTTTCTGCATTTAAGAGAAGATAAGCTCTGAATAAAGATGTTTTAAAACTACACTTAAAATAGCAATAGGTAAACATAAAAAGATAATTATTTCCTATAGTATACCTTACCTCTTTGGGTTAAAGCACCAGAATAACTTTGATGTAATGTCTGTTTAAGTCACATATGTTTAACTGACCAGGTATGTGTGTGTCATGAGTGCAAATGGTTTTGTAAAAGAAAAAGAGCAATGGGACAAAACCAAATGAAAATACTATTTATCACCCATAGCACCATAGTCTTCCCACTGAAATCTTATCAAAGGAAGTATTTCTAAAAATAGATGAACTAGAGATATGTAAATAAGCCATTTGTAAGTGCAGACAAGGTCTCATCCTTCTGATTTATCTTCCGGGATTAGCTCATGTTGTCCCATACAGGTCAGGTGGTTGATTCAGCCCCTCTGACTCTCTAATAATAATCTAAACACTGGTTCAAAGAATTGTTTTCTTTCACTTAACTTCTTCATTGAAAACCTTTATTAATTATGCACATGCACAAAGAGAGAATTTTATTTTTAGTTCATATATTTAAATTATCTCTTCTGAATGCTGGTCCAGAGTCCATGTCCTTCAGAAATTCCTTTTTACTGGAGCTGAACCTATAACCATGCTGGCTGGCCTATAAGTGAAAATGCCACTACCAACAAACCATCACCTTGATATGATTTTTGAGTGGTTTCTCTGCTCCATTTTGAGTAAAAACAGGACATCATAATAAATATTAGCATTGCAGAATTCCAAAAGTATTCTCCCTGCAGGTATAAAATGTATTCAGGTGGTCACCGTCCTACATATTTTGTAAATTGTAGTTTTGCACTCTCACAAACACACGTGATCCTTGAATCCTCTTCTATTATTTCTCCTTTTCCTTTCCCTGCCTTTAATTGTTCTTCCCTGTCTAGACTTGTCAGAGGCACCCACAGGCATTAACATGTCATTTTGGACTAATGAGTCTGTTGATGGACAGATTAAGCATCCCTATTCTCTCGCCTGGGCTTCATGATGACAGTGGTCATTGGCCAGGATGTAGCTTTAATCACTGCTTTTGGAAAATTATTTATCTTTCCAAGGTAGTTGCTCCCTGATTACCATAGAGAACAATCTTCTGACCTTGACTTTATTAGTCCTGAATTTTTACTAGCTGAGCTATCCAATCCAAACTATTACCATCTGTTTCTCTCAGTACAGTGCAATTGCTCTCCAGGATAATGGAGTAAATGAGACTTTCTCATAAGGGATCCCTGTGGAGCTAATGCCTACATTAACAGTCCCAAAGATGTTACTGGAAATGTCAGTAGGGTAATGAATGAGGTAGTGCAGAATGGTGACTAGAAAGACATTAGAGTGAAGATTACTTGCTGGCTCATGACCAGACTGAAGTTCTCGTCAGTCTGCTTCTACGCAAAGCGGAGACGATACCAGGCTATCATATTTATTATGCAGAGCTTTGCAATAGGTGTTATCAAGGAAGAATATATATATATAACTTTAAACTGAAGATTATCTATTTTTCCTAGAGCCCATTAGCCAAAAATGTTCCCAGAGGTGAGGCCATCTCTCTCCATTGCTCCTAGCCTACTACCATGTATTAAGGGCAATTTCTGTTCCATTAATTAGAATTGTCTTTGACCCGGTTCTCTCTTTTCAGGATCCAGAGCCCAACTCTCTCCTTAACACCATCAGTGAAGAGGGTTCTTCTCAACCCCAGAACAAGGCCCAGTCCTTCCTACTCCAGCATAATAGTTGGAGACAGCATCCATTTCCATTAGAGGAAACCCCCACTCCCAGCCCAGACCTCATTCCTATATTTATGGAGTGGTCTGATTTCTCTAAAGGTCAGAAAGATAGTCATTAGAAAAACAACACATGCTTTAAAGTCTAAATTATTGAATCTAAAAATTTGGGTCATTGGAGTCCAGTAAGGATCTATATCTAGACTAAACATAATTCTAATTATTTGAGGACTAATTCTGAACTACAGACATATTTAATTTATATGACTTAACCGAATAACAAAAAATATAAAAGATGCAAATTTCTATTACTTCACAAATCCAGAGATTGTTCATTCACAATGAGTATATACTTTTCTTGTCTTAGCTTCATTTAAAAAGCTCAACAAGTTCTACGTTAAAAATCAGAAAATATTTTGATTCTTCAAATGCCAGTTTTCTAGTTTCAATCATTTGAAGGGTCTAATTCCAGCCAATATGGAGTAGACATTATTGTCAGCTTTAAAATAGCACTTTGTCCCATCCATGTACTCTTTATCTAAAAGCCAGCCCACAGCTGACTCCTAGAAAAATCACTTGGGAAATGTTTTAAAATACAGATTTTCTAGGTACCAGCTTAGATCTATGGATTCAAAATCTTTAGCATTCCAGTCCTGGGAATTTGTATTTTTAATGAACATCTCCAGTTGATTCTGATTCTGAGTGAAGTTTAAGAATCACTACAATACTTGCCTTCTTGCCACAGAGCAGATGAGGCTCTGACCAACCACCTAGTCCCCCATGACTCCATCAAGCATGTCCCCTTAGATGTAGCTGTTATGTAGAGGGGAGATAACTAGCTTCCAGGCAGAAAAACAATGTAACACTGTGATTTCAGTCCCTCCTCTGGCCTCATTTACTGTATAGATATCAGCAAATTACTTATCCTTCTTGACTTTAACGAACTCATTTTTCAAATAGAATTTTTTGAGGGGCACCTGGGTGGCTCAGTCGGTTAAGCGTCTGACTCTTAGTTTCAGCTCAGGTCATGATCTCAGGGTCATGATCTCAGGGTCGTGAGATTGAGCCCCAGGTTGGGCACCCTGCTCAAAGGGGAGTCCGCTTCCCCTCTCTCTCTCCCTCTGCGCCTACCCCTGCTAATGCACTCTCTCTCTTTCTAAAATAAATCTTTAAAAAATAAAAAATAAATAAATAAGAGAATTTTTTGAGGATGGAATAGGATAAGCAAGTGAGCTATTTACTAAGCCGTACAGTCCCTACAAGTAGAAGGACCTGTAATTAGTGCACAGATTCTCCTTTCCATAGTTCAGTGATTTCCCTTCTCTTCTTATCCCATGGGAAAGAACTAGAATAGTTTCCATGAAAGGTGAGAACTGGGACAGCTGAACTGTACCTGAAATTGCAGCCCTTGTTTTCTGTGTCTCAGCCCTTCCCATGTAATGTGACAGCTCCTAATCTTTTTCAGATATAGAAAGTTAATCCGTTTTAGGACTAGTTAATTGACTGCCGTGTTTGTTCGACTCACAGTATTCATGGCAAACCCAAGGAAGAGGCATGGGAAGAGAGAGTACAGTTGCAGAGCCCAGCTCAATTGGTGGACTTAGTAGAGGATCATGATTTTCATTCATGCACCCATAATAAAAGATTTGCAAGCATATCCTCAATGTGCCTATATTTTAAGAAATAATTAAAAATGCTTATACTACTATATTAACTTATTTTATAGATTATAAGCATTTGCAAAAAGAGAAACTTGAAAGGATGAAATAGAAAATAGTTATACATTATAAAAGTGCCCCTGAATTGTACTCTTAAAAATGATTAGAATGATTAATTTTATGTAATGTAAATTTTGCCATAAGAAAACACTTAAAAAATTTAATATAAGTAGAAATAGTATTCTAACACAGCCCATATTACCTTTTGTGCCCTGAGGTGTTTGACTTGAGAGATGAGGGGAGCTTAAAGAAAGCGTGCATTTACTACACTCTCCATCCGAGCCTTCCTGTGAGACACACATCAGGAAACATCCACGACTTTGTAGGGAAACTGACACAAATTGTCAGCTGTGTGATCTTGGGCAACTCACTTAAACACTCTGACATCAGGTTTCTAAATTTTTTTTAAAGGGAGGTGAAAAAAATTTTACATTTATTTATATCAAATATATACTAGTTTCCATTAAGCTTTTCATAATTCTTAGAATAGCTTCATAATATAGATTATTATTCAGTTTTTTAAATGAGAAAACAAAGATTAAAGAAAGTAACTTAGTTAAGATCATTTGGTTGCCAAGGGGTAGAATCAAGATCTGAATCCATGTCTTTGCTTTCAGTGCAAATCCTCACTCTACCCGGTAGAGGTGACAGGAGGTATACCCATCTGCCAGGGTTTTTGTGAAGACTAAACAGCATGATCAAGCTAATGTATGTAGTGTGCACATGATTGGCCAGAATAGACCTTTTCTTGGAAACTTTCTACTAGACAATTTCTTTATAATATATTGCATAATAAGTACTCAATAAATAAATGGGGATTTGGGTTTTCCTTAGGGGGCAAATTAAGGGCAACATTAAAGGCATATTACCCTGCCAGTCTCCCCTCTCCTTTTTCATTCTCTTCTCCCTCATGCACACATGGAGACACACACACATCGGTATCAGTCCTGAGCCATTTAACCATGAAACCACAAGTAAAAAATAACTGGGGTAACAGAACAGTGCTGGAAATTTGACCTTCTCATTTCACATAGAAGAAAACAATGACTGAGTGATTTTGAATGACTTACCCAAGGTCACATAACTAGTATGTTGAAGAACTGAGTTTAGAACTCAGTCTTCTGAGTCCCGGGCAGTGTGTTCTACACCATACCCTCTGTTCTATAGCGTAGTAGATAAAAGAGTAATGTGGACAAGAAAGAACCAAGAGAAGATAGTTCACAAAAGGACAACCTGCAATCCAAAAGGTCTAAGAGGAAGACAGGACATGTCTATATTGACAAATGTTATTTATTAGAAAGTTATCCTTACAGTAGGTGACATGGAAATCTCTTTTTCTCTGATTGCCGATACATGTCCTCTGGTAGCTCTTGTGTAGCAAGACGCATAGCTCTTTGTGAACTACCTGCTTTAGAGTTTCTTCATTCCACTATTTACCTATTCAGTGACGACAACTGCATGCATTACATGAAGTGGAATTAATGGAATACAATTTTGTATGAATCTCTTGCAGTTCTGCTTATCTTACTTGCAGAGGCACTGTGCTCTTTACCATCTTCCAAGGAGGTTTATATAGTGAAGGGCTTTGAAAGAGAAAGGTAGTGTCTCCCCCTATAGCACAGAGCAGGCATGCATTACAATTGATTTTGGTTCCCGTAGCTCAGAATTTCTCCCCTGTGACACAGTCCACTCAGTGTAAGTACATCACCTGGCTCCCATGCTATTGCCCAGTGCAAACTGGGCCATGGAAAACCAGCACAGATGCTGATACTCTGATTACTGCAGGTGCTCTAAGTAATAAACTGTCCTTGTCTCTAATCCACGAGTCTTATGTCTTCCACCTGCATCAGTGAAACAGGACCTGTACTGGGGCCAAAGCATAAAACGTGCTCTGCACTGAAAGAGGTTGGGTGGTAGCAGGCAGGGATGGACACAGGGGTTAGTTTCTACAATAGCATCTGTCTTGATCAAGGGCTACAGTGGTTAAGCTCTTTCAGCTGATGTGTTAAGAGCAACAAGTCTCTCATTTTAACTGATTGTGAATCAAGGCCAGTTCAGTCATGAAGCCTGCCTGTAATGATCGGTTAATTTATGTAGCAGTAAGTAAATGGCAAAACGTGATTGCAACCCCACCAAAAAAGAATCACAATTTATTATGTCTTTTGCCATCATTGAGGTATTGTGACTGACCTATGTGCAGAATGCCATATCAAAGGGAATTAGACTCCACCATAAGATGCATAATGAGAACAATAGGCTTTTTACTACAAGATTTTTGTGAAGTCCTAAAATAATGATTGTTGCCATATTTTAAAGAAAGTGTACTTTAATCTTAACCTGAAAGTGTAAAGTAAAAATTATCTCTGAAAATTATCACATAAAAGAAGTTTAAATGGTTATATAAAACTCAAAATTTGTTCTAAGAGAAAATTATTTCCTCCTGAGACTATTCTGAATGCCATCTTAGGAAATTGTACATGATTATCTCTTACGCTATTTTAGTTGTTAAATACTGAACAGTGTTCTTTAAGGCTTTTAAAAGGAGAGGTGGATTTTTGAGTTCATGGATTTTCAGTTTAGTGTTTTTACTAAGCATGTGGTGCATTTTGAAATGACTGTTCTATCACTCTTATCACACATAAAGTATTGCCATTCTACCTGGCAGAAACGTCAGAGTAGGGATGTTCTTTCCATTGTACCAAATTTTTTATATTTAACCGCCAGCCTCCATAATGTGTGAATAATTGCTTGTCCAGTGAACTGGTCGATGGTGTCCATTTCTGTAGTAGTTCTCATATTCAGCAGATAGAGTCTGATTCGGTGGCGACTCAACAAGGGGTCTCTGTGACGTATCATACAGAGTGAGTGGATGAGCTCTGTTTACCATTCAGCATGCTATAAAGGGTTTGAGGTAGTTGAGATACGAACAAATATTCTACATGTAAACATTTTGAGAGGAAAGAAACGAAAAAACCAAAGTGCTATTCAATTCTATGTTATAGAATATAGCACTGAGTGTTCGATTTATATAACAGACTGATATTTTCTTGCATAAAGCAAATATTAAAAACCTGAAAAGATTTGAGAAAAAGAAACAAATCTGAAATTTCAACCATGGACTTAAAGAATTCTTTTTTTCCTTTTTTTCCTCCACACTTTTATCAGTAGCAACTGACACTTCCCATTCGAAACGAGTTAGGAAAGGAGGTAGAGATTAGTTAATGGGCCTGAGAATTAGGAATATTTATGAAGTTTGAAGTAATTTGTAATTTAAAATATGCTTCAGGTTTTAAAATTTCATGAGTGCTTTTTTTGCCATCCATCCAGCTGTGGTTTTTGTCTTTATGGCAGTGAAATATTTTTCTCAAGCTAAATCCCGAACAAAAGAAAGAAATTCTGTTCTGCTTTGCATTTGTGAGAACCGAAGGTTGGGAGAGTGTTAATCACCTGGCATAAAGCACTCTTTAAAGCACCATTTTCAATAAGAAAAATAGCCCCTTATTAGGTACAAAAAGACATTTGGGGCATGTTTTGGTATCTAATATGAATGTACCAGGTGGCTGATAATATATTACTTCTCAATTTGAAGCAGCTTTTGTTACATAAAAATTTTGTTACAAAAAAATTCTCATGTGTCATATTACCTAAGAGGCAATAACAGATGATGAAAATATCCTTACAAAAATATGCAAAAGCTCTCTGATGCTAAATATATTTTGGGATCTAACCAAGGCACAAGTGAAACAGAACCGAGCTTTGTTCTGTCAAGTACTTTAACTGGCCCCAAAGATGACTTTGGTTCTCTGGTGGAAACTTCTACCGAGAAACTGAGGAAGACTCACGTTTGCTTCAAGGGTCTGCAATCAGATTAAAGTACGTCTTTGGCATTTTTCTGTTAGGTCTACTAATTAAAGCCAATATGGAAGCAGATGTAGATCTCCTTCAGTCTTTTCTGAAGCAACACAAGTCACAACTGAAACACTTTATTTATTTTTAAGGTTTTATTTATTTGTCAGAGAGAAAGAGAAAGAGGGAGCATGCAGAGCAGGCAGAGGGAGAAGCAGACTCACTGCTGAGCAGGGAGCCCAGTGCGGGGCTCGATCCCAGGACCCTGGAATCATGAACTGAGCCGAAGGCAGATGCTTAACCAACTGAGCCACCCAGGAGTTCTGGAACTGAACCACTTTAACACCAGGTCTACAGGGCAGCTTGCTGAGTTCAGCTAAGCATATGACCTTACGTCTTCTTCAACATGTGCACATCCAGCCCACCAGGAAGCCTAAACTGCTTCCGGAGGCAACTGAAGAAAGCCAGGAGTGCTGGGGAGGTACTCAAAAGAACGGGAATAACCACAGGGGTCATCTAGTTAAAGGACACTTAGATGCCAGGACTCTACTTTTGGAGGCTGACAAACAAACGAATGCAACCTTCATGCACACAAATGGTTCTGCCTTTGTGCCTGAGCTACAGGATACAGCTTAAAGCAGTTTAGACAGACCTAGACTCGGTTCTCTACTTTCACAACCATTAGATATGTTTTTTTTTTTTAATCTGTCCTATGCAACTGAATGTGTTAGGTCCATCTTAAATTTATCAGGCCTTTCACTTTTGTGTACTAAGAGGGAAAACTAAAAAAGAAAGTAAGGTTTAAAAGGTATGCACAAAGTAAACGATATTTTATGCAAGACTTTATTTGTAATGGAAGACAATTTCTTGTTCCTATGTGCACAAAAACTATTTGTTGACTATAGTAGAATAAAATCCTTCTAGTTGACTACTTCGGCATTTTGTATTATGTTTCTTTGATGTGTTATAACTCCTTGTCATTTACTATTGATCTTTTTCCAACTCTTAGTTTCTTTAAAATATCCTATTTTTTTTTTTACCATATATCCCTTAGGCATCATAACAGTCGATATATTTTAGGCATCACTACTCATTTCAGCATGATCTTTTGCACTCTGGGGAAAGCTAGGTGGGAGCAGTATCTACAGTTTTTTAAAACTCCAGTCCTAGGACATACACCACAGAAGCATATCGCAAGAATAAAAAAAAAATGAAGGAAAAATTTTAAAGAAGGGACAAAGGCTATTCCAGTGCAATAGCATACAGAGAAGGGTTTAACATGCTCTATTTCATTGCATCAGTGTTTCTTTATTGGGTGCAGAATGTGTTAGACACTGTAGCAGGTGATGGAGCTGTAAGATTGAGCAAAAGAGAAGGTTCTCCATTGCCATTGCTGTCACATTCTAACGGGGAAAATGGGCAATAAATAAATAAGCAATTTCAGATAATATCAGGCACTTTTACAGATTCCAGGGAGATAAATGGGTTGGGGTAAAGGGATCAAGAATGAAACATGATGAGTATGTGGGGGCTGCTATAAATAGGGTGGTCAGGGAAGGCTTCTCTGAGGAGGTGGCATTTGATTAGAGAATTTTAGAGAATGAGGAAGCAAAATTTGTGAGTACTCATGTGAATAAGGAAGGTGTGTGCAGTTGAGGGAATAGCAGATGGGCCTGATGGGAAACATATTTGACACATTCAGGACCATTATGGAGACTAGATGGACTTAACAATGGAAAGAATGACTTATAAAAAGCAGATGAAACCCTCGCCAGGGGCCAGACTATGTAGAAACTTTTATCTCATCTCAGGTACTTTAAATTTTATTCTAAAAATTCTGGAAGACAGTAGGCGGCTTTGAGCAGAAGAGTGGTAGGATCTGATTTAATATAATTTTACAAATGTATTGAGGTATAATTGACATACTGTAAGTTGCAAATGTTTAAAGTATACAATTTGGTATACTTTAGTGTACAAATTCTGACATATGTATAAACATATTGAAACCATTACTGCAATTAATATAATGAACATAACCTCTTCCTAAAAGATTTCCTCGTATCCCTGTGTAATTCCTTCATCCGGCCTCTCCCCACCGCCCTCAGGTCCAGTCAACTACTGATCTGCTTTCTATCACTCTAGATTGGTTTGACTGTTCTAAATTTGGACATTTCACTCTAGAACTGGAATATCGCATACTCTTTTCTGGTCCAGCTGGATTATTTTAAGGGTCAGCCACATTGTTATGTGCATCAGTAGTACAATACTTTGTATTGCTGAGTAATATTCTATTGCATAAAAATTCCACAGCTATTAGTTTACTTCTTCACTTGCTTATTTGTCACCTGTTAAAGGGCATTTAGATTGTCTCCAGGGTTTTTTGCTATTATACATAAGGCTTCTGTGGAAATTTGTGTACAAGTATTTATATGCTTTAATTTCTCTTGGGTAAAATATCTAAGAGCAGAATGACTGAGATATATGTTAGATGTTTATCAAACTTTTTAAAAAACCACCACGTTATTTTTTAAAATTTTTTATTGTTATGTTAATCACCATATATTACATCATTAGGTTTTGATGTAGTGTTCCATGATTCATTGTTTGTTCATAACACCCAGTGCTCCATGCAGAATGTGCCCTCTTTAATACCCATCACCAGGCTAACCCATCCCCCTACCCTCCTCCCCTCTAGAACCCTCAGTTCGTTTTTCAGAGTCCATCATCCCTCATGGTTCGTCTCCCCCTCTGACTTACTCCCCTTCATTCTTCCTCTCCTGTTATCTTCTTCTTTTTCTTTTTTCTTAAAATATGTTGCGTTATTTGTTTCAGAAGTACAGATCTGTGATTCAACAGTCTTGCACAATTCACAGTGCTCACCATAGTACATACCCTCCCCAATGTCTATCACCCAGACACCCCATCCCTCCCACCCCCACCACTCCAGTAACACTCAGTTTGTTTCCTGAGATTAAGAATTCCTCATATCAGTGAGGTCATATGATACATGTCTTTCTCTGATTGACTTATTTCACTAAGCATAACACCCTCCAGTTCCATCCACGTCGTTGCAAATGGCAAGATCTCATTCCTTTTGATGGTTACATAATATTCCATTGTGTATATATACCACTTCTTCTTTATCCATTCAGCTGTCGATGGACATCTTGGCTCTTTCCACAGTTTGGCTAT